>NC_051049.1:15417212-15758712 GCF_904848185.1 Acanthopagrus latus | reverse complement strand
GTTTTTGGCAGTTTCCCTTAATACTTCACTTTGACAATTAACCAATGAATTACTCAATTGGATTTAGCTTTAACTAGTTTTAAAAAGGTTGTATTAGAGTTAAGTGATAACTATTCTAAATGAAAAGTATGTTTGTCTACTTTATATAACATTATGTTTATTATTCATCCCCATACACCTATAAATGAGATTAAATGTGCAGTTATGAGCGCAACAGGCTGATCAGGCAGTTTGATAATACACACGATAAACCCTGACGAACTGTAAAATCTGTACTGTGTACACTGTACACCAGCAGTCTCCCACTGTCCCGACTTATGCAGTGATTGTGTTTAAGTCATGACAGCCCAATACATAAAACCTTCATCTCCATCATATGGAGAATCTAACGTGTGTTAACCATCTTTATCAGCTGATCTGAGACAAGATTCATCTCTGACACAAGCAACAAACTGCCTGAGTTGTCACGCTACCAGTTGCCGCTCGGATGAAGGCGGACTGCCATGTATATTTAATAGAGGAGGGGGAAAAAAGGCTACGCAGGGAGTCGTGCAACCACAAATGAGAAAACTGATGTATGAAAAGGGAACATATGAATATTTGTTGAATGGTGTTGCCCCTCGAGTTCCGCCTGGGAATCATTTGACAGCCTGTAAAAAAAGGCCGCGTTTGGATATCAGTACATTTCTAACAGCTTTAAAGGGGAGAAAAATAGGATTGGGGCTTTATTAGCCTGGGAATAGTCGTGTTAAGAGTTACAGAGCTGCTCACAGCAATACTTCAGTCACACGGGCAACCTTGCTTTTCACCCACCATGTAAAACAAAATACAACCGCCCTGAGCAAAGCAGGAAATAGCCGAAAAGCCACCAAAATACCAAGAGGAGACTAACACGTCCTTACCTGAAACAGGCTGTTTTTTTGGCTCTGTTCGTGCTTCCAATCCGAGTCACACCGGTCCGTTTTCACACGACAACCATGGTCCCAGCTGTGAGAGAAATCGTGAGGGCAGACGTGTTAGTTTTAAGACAATTTAATCGGTTTAAAGGGTAGAAGCCAGCGCAGGGGCGAGCGGATTAGACTAAAAATTTTCACCAAGCAAGCTAATCACCACACCCATGAAAGTGGGAACATGGCAACAGCCTACGCTGAGGGGTGCGCGGTACGGCATATATTGATATTTTGTGTAATGAAACCGATGAAACACGTTCGAAAATATCAGAACCTTACAAAATCTATTTATATCGAAGCCAGCACTCCTAAACAATCAGTAATAACATTTTCGTTAAGCTGGGTAAAATGTCTGAAAAAGGTAGTGTAACCACCGACCGAAATGGTACCGTCTGTCAGCCCCCTCAACAAAAAGGAACCGAATGGGATACAGGAAACAAATACTAGACCTACAGAGCCTGTAGTAGTAGTGGTGGTTGTAGTAGTAGTGATTCAAATGGACTTCAACTCAGGTTTGCAAAGCCAAAATTTCATAAACGCCACTCCTCGATTTGATCACATACAAACACACCAAATAAACCAGGAGAATCGTGCATCTACAGTATTAGTGTTGCTGCTTGAGGTGAGAAAAGTGTATCAGGATGTTTTGCAGTAATCTATTTGTAAGTGTGACTTTAGCTTTTGTCCTGTAAGCATTATTGTAAAGTGATCTTACTGTCTGTTTATTTTTTGCACATGTAGACAGAGCGTAAGTGCCAAATGCTTCTGTCAAACTACAGTATATTATGTGCATGATCTATAAAAAATATTGCAGCTGCTTAAAGGTATCTGTCAACTGATGAGCCTATTATGAAAGTTAGGCAAAGGAACAGTAACGCTGAAATGATGACTGAAGCGTCAATGTTTTTAAAAACCTTTAAAAGTTTGATTCATTTATCTATCTGAAATGCCAGACTTTTTCTGGTTCCAGCTTCACAGATTTGAAGATGTTCCTGTTGTTATTTATCTGCCTTATTTTTGTTATGAATTGATTATGTTTGGGCTGTGGGAACGGATGCCACCTTTGGCTCTGTGAAATTGGGATAGGCATTTTCACTATTCATCAACACGTGGTTGCAGGCATTATCTGCTTATAATCAATTATTTATTATTATTATTATTATTATTATTATTATTATTATTGTTATTATTATTATTCCACTAAGTTACACGAAGACAATGACATTTACAAGAGAAATGTGTTTGTTTTTTTCTGTTGCTAGACTATTAAAGCTTAGAATACAGAACAGTGAAGCTAAAATGAGTCTCTCACCCCCCAAAAAGCACACCGAATCAAAATTTAAAGCTGTAAGGTTTGGATTGTGCCAGGAGACAGCTGTGCCAAGTCTCACCCCGGCACACCACAGTTGGCCTGCAGTGGGCTCATTGAAAAGGATCTCTCTCCATTAGGACAGGATGAATATTTAATGGGGCCAATGAAAGGGAGCAGTGGGATAGGCTTTTCCATATCTCTGCACGAGCCACAATCAATGGAGGGAAGATGAAAGTTGCCCAGCCCTTGGTTTCCTTTCGGAGTGGCATGGGGTCAGATTAAGTCTAATTGAATTCACGCACACAGCAGTCGTTTAGGTGTGTCAGACCAATTTCCCCCTAAACACATTATGAGGATTAGGATTAATAATATGATCGCAGAAACATATGTTGTTGTTGGTTTGTCATTTATACAACCGGGAAATAAGATATTATCAAACGTAAAACATCAATAAATCCTGAAATTTACAAAAAGCAATACTCATATGTGTCTGGACAGCCGAGAATGAGAAACACAGTAGTTTAGCAGTTCCCTTACACTAGCATATAAGTGGAGAAAAATAGTCTTTCCATCACAAAAATCATGACACCTTGACATTTTTATTGTTAAATGCATAGTGTGATGGTGAACGATGCAGGTTTTTGGTCATACCTTGCATGATGACAAATGGTTGCTCAATTTAGGTATAAACCATGCAGCTAGTCATAAACAGTCAGTTCATCACTGTAATATGAACTTTTCAGCTCCCTGCCTCTATGGTGAGCATGAAGACAGAATTCATTAACCAGCTGAGAGTCAGAGTCAAGGTGTCCACATCCTTGGCCAATCAGGTCCTTTTGGTCCATTGCTTGGCAACCAAAAGGAGAGGGAGGGAGTGAATTGACACTGTAAAAATAGCACATCAATAGCCTGGTGTCTGAAAAAAAAAAAAAAAGAAAGACATACATGTTGGTGTGGCTATAAATAGCCTCCTGGAGCCTGGAACGGGTGTCGTATATAGTAACTCAACTGTATTGTTGCCTACGAATGTGATATTTTTGCATCAATGCAAATTCAGTGTACGTTTTGCATAAGTCACAGACCTCAGACCTCAAAGTACAGTAGCAGTCAGGCAGATTAAATTCATCATTTGAATGTGAGGTTGGTTTCTTAGGGACAAGTTAGCATATGTGGGGGGGGGATGACTTTACAGAATAACTTGGATGATATTTGAGCTTTTCGTGTTATCTCATAATCACATTGTTCAGAGGCATCACAATGAGCTACGTGCTGCTTCTAGCCTTTACATATTATCTCATCACTGCAACAATGGCACATTGTTAAAATGAGTCGCACACATGTGTCTTTTGCATAACGGAAGAGTAGAGCTCAACGTGGCCAAAAATAGATCCATCTTGTCCAAGTCAGTTTCACAGGACGGTTCAAAAACGAGCCCAATACGTGGGCGATTGAATCAAGTGGAGATAATGGGACGTCAATCTGAGGCGGCTCCTCAGTGCCTATTTTTATCTGCATGTTCCCATTTTTTTTTTTTTTTTTGCCCACATGTGGCGACACGGCCCGACGACCTCCATGTTATACTTCCACTGTATCAAAGGCAATTAAAAGGTGCAGCAACAGTAGAACCTTAAAAGGCTTTATCAGGGCCGTCTTATCCACCAGACATCTCCCGGGGAGGCTGGCCGTTGCCAGGGTAACCCTCACAAATGGCAACTGACGTCAAGAAGGTAGGAGAAATACCAGGGAGAGCCAGAGCTGCTATGCATAATGGATTATTGAAAAAAGGGCCCTCTTGAAGAGTGCAAAGTGACTTAAAATATGCGTGCCTCGCTGGGCTCACCACCACTTCTTTCCCGCTCTCTCTCTGATGAGGAAAATAGATGTTGACAGTTTCAGGGTTTTACTTGCTGACTGGAATAGCTTGGGCTTGACTGGCTCAATTTAAATTATCCATCCCCAGTCAAACACTGCTGATGAACTGTCTCTTTAAAGGACGCATTATGTTCCTTTTCCCCGTACTGGATCAATTTAATGCCATTTGTAAATATTAATTATGCTGCTGTGCCTATATGTGAACAAGGTGCAGATGTTCCTTGTCCTACGGCACTTAAATCAGAATGTATGGCTACCTGCACGGCTTTGTACCCAATCAAAACCAAAAAAAGGGATCTTGTACATCAGATACCATACCGCTAAAGATCCTTTGTTGGTCACAGCTACATTAATGCATTCATTCTAAGAAGTGATCACTTCACTTCACATGTAAGTCCAGAGTGTAACTAGCAGCGGTTTGCCCTGTCCCAGTGTCAGGTTCTTGTCTTATCTCAGCAGCCGCCTGGTGAAGTGCTCTCATCATTTCTGCGATAATGCCTCTCGTGGTGTGTTGGAGTCACAACCTTGACAACCAAATGACTCCACCAAATGTGGAGTCAGGTTTTACTGATGGCAAAGGACAAGTATCGTATGTATCAAATGAATACGGCAGGGCGACACAGACACGCACATGCAATGGAGAACTGACATGGTGTCAATTTTTGGAAGCGGTGATACATATTTGAAGGGGCTATATGTAACAATTTGTAGCAATTTACGTGCATTAATCACATTTAATAAGCAGAGTGCAAGTTGACCTTTGTGTCTCATTCCCAACTTGCCAAAAATGGATGCTTTGGGATTGCAGCTTGGGTCAGCAGCCATCCCACAGAATCATCATTTGACAAGTTCAGAATGAGCCAAAGACAAAGAGCACCTTCAAGTTGTCAATGCTTTATTGCCTATATGCTATTACATTAAGTATTCATATCATGTGATTATACACTTCAGAGTCCCGTTTGTCTCAATTAAATAACAGAGTGAAATAGAACTTCTTTTTTTTTTACTGGTCATATGTAGGTTGATTGTAGTTTGACCTGAAGAATGAGAAGCTGTTGAATGCTGCAGGACTGTGGATTTGTTTGCAAACGACTCAGGTCGGATTTTTCCCGCGACAGTCCAACAGATGTGATTTCCTGCACCCTCTCGAGTGCCTCGCCTCAGTGCCTCTATCTGCTCCGCTTACAGAGAGCAACAGTAGCTAATGTGAGTTTAGAAAATGGAGCCTGCAAACATAACGCAACACCAGCTTTCAGCACGACATAGAAGTCCCACAGAGCCCGTTGACCATACATGCGTTTGAAAATTCTGGGGGGAAAAAAGGCTCTTTTGAGACTGAAATTGTATGTCCTGAAAGTGCAACATCATAAGTGTCTGCTGTCACACATCTGTATTAAAAGCTGCTTCAAATGAAAGCACCTGTTTCAGGTGTAAAATGAACAGAAAAGGAGTCAGCGAATACCAGAATGAGTGGGCCTGAAGCGTGTAGCAATTGTTTCAGGGAGAAACTGCAGAGGAAATGTGCAAAGAGAAGAAGTGAGAGCGTTTTAAGTCCAGGGGAATCCCAGACACTTCCGTAAATCAGGGGTGCAACTAGCAACACGAAGCATGAACTAACATGCTCTGCGTTTCCAATGAAGTGAATCACACAAGTTGGGTATTTTTTTTGGGGGGGGGGTTAAAGGAAGTGAGGAACAACCCTGGTGTGCTAATGCCGAATTTCAAATGGCTCCAGTTACAGCTGCAACGCTTTGATACCAGATGATCATTAATTTATTACCACTGGTCCTCTGTTATTTTGAGTTGACATTTTGGTACAGCACAGGTCCAGAACAAGAGATAAGACCTGAAAAACCAAACACAACCCTTGATGCCTGAACTAAAGATCGGTTTGATAAGAAGCTCACGGCCAGAGCACCACAGTCGCCAGTGTTTCGTCTGATAATTCTGCAGTGGTGAAGTAACTGTTAGTTCTGGCTCCACACCCACCTCTCATTCAATTTCAAATTAGGCTTCGAGTGCAGATTTCAGATCTTCTTCTGGTGCTTTGTCAGAATTAAAAATATGATTCCAAACTGTGTAAAAGGGCCTCCTGTGCTTTAGATTTTGCCCAAATCTACAATTTCAGATGCACCCTGCTGGCAGTGATTGAAGTGATTTTGCTGTGAATCACAGATGAATGAATCCAGAGGAAACACCGGACAATGTGCACACTAACGCACAGCACAAACTCTAAATTTAGACAAAACAATCAAAGCTTTTCTACCTTTTTCCAGTGCAGAGGAGTAGCAGAGGAAGTGGGTGTTTTCTGCATACGTCCTAAATGGCATGGATTATGAGTCGCTGTTGTTTCGGTTCCTTTCAGCTGCGAGTGTAGATGCTGCTGGGAGGAGCAGTAAATGGAGAGAGAGAATCGGTGCCGATCAAGTATGAGGTGGAGAGCTGCTGAGTGGGAGGGTGAGCATATGGGGGGCATGGAGGATGGGAGATGGAGTAGTATTTCTATTAAAGGGACAGAGATGATTTCTTCAATACTGTACTTAAAGACACTACAGGATAAGTTACAGTAATTTTGTTATTTGTGACAAATATGTTGTATTACTGACTTCCAGGGCCGCTTCACGGTGATGGGAACATCTAAAAACGAGGGCTGAGAGGAAGGGTTTTGATATTGAGGAAGATTCACTCAGCTCGGCCATTCCCAGCATGCACTGGGTGGAAATCAAGAAAGATGGTGGATCCAAGATCACATTAACTGTAGGTCTTTTACCAGAAATACAAAATTCAAAAAGTGCATCACGTAGAACTCATTTTGACATTTTATGAATAACACATTAGATAAAGTGCAGGCGTAAATAATAAAACTCATGGTGGCCGAAATCCATTTAGGCGCACATTAACTGTGACGCTTCAATAGAGTGGATTTAATTGTTACACCAAACACTACACTGTACTTTAAAATAAAAATGGACTCTTCTTGCTTACCAACAAAACTTAACTGGTTGTAATCTTACAATTAGGTCAGAGTCACAGTTAAAGGTGTACTACGTAGTTTTGGGAAATGAACGGAAACTCCAAAAGGTAACATTCATAATTTTAATATGTTAGTAATAAAAGCTAAGAAACATATCCATTTCATGTATTTACATAGCTGAATCTACTAGTAGTCCTCAGAGTGTAATAAAGTCCCCAGAATGCTGTTTAAAGCCAGAATGGAGGTGACTTGGAGGGGTCCGACAAATAAGCTTTTTCTCTTCTGTTCAAAAGTATCTTCCCCAAAACTAAACAGTGCACCTTTAAGTTTTTGCTTCTAAGACACAAGCACTGATAGAGGACTTAAAGTGTCAAAACACAGAGCGCAACTGCCTCAGAAATATATTAAGTTATTGTGTCACTTCACACTTTGTCTTCGACACAGAATCCAAATCAAGGAACACATTTTTTTTCCCTTTCTATTGGACGCCTAAATCAATGACTTCAGATACTCAAGTGACAATTGCACAAACTAAGGATCATAAAAACAACCAAGCTGCAACGAAACAGCTGGCACGCCTACATGTGCTGAAGTTCATGTCTTACTGTTCTTTGAGGATTAGTGCTGCTCCTTCGAACATGCTCTTTAATAATTCACAAAGAAAAGTCCAGCCGAGTGCACATGTCAACATGAAGTCTTTTATTTGTTGTTTTATTGCAGGAAATCATAGTGTGATGCTTATGCTTGCTGGATGCAAAGCACAGTGTATTAATGCTGAAAAAACCAAGCCAACAGCCTGACTTTTAATAGCCATTTCGAAGCCTCTATGAACATGAAAAAAACACTTGATGACAAGATTTTTAAGCAGATTGTAAAACAATGATTTAATATGCACTGTAATAAAGTCTCCTCCAGTTTTTCTTCAAAAAATAAATTTAAGATTTATTTTCTCATATAGTATAAAGTATCTGGTACAGTCATCCCTCAAACAGACTTAAGTGCTTACAGAAAAGAGTCGACCAGCCATTTGAAAGAACAGTACTTGACCTTTCACACAAAACTATTTTCAAACCGTTAGTTCAAAACCAGGATTAATATCTAATGCAACCATCACAGACATATATCTGGTACAGGACAACTAAACTGAAACCCGAAATTACCCCAGATTTCAAAATTCAAACTGACCTTTCTGTATGCAAAGACAAATGTCAAGCATTTGCTCGACAACACTCTGCCACTAAATCATTTAGTGTTGTCCTTTTGGGCGAACGCGAGCAAACCACCTGAAGGCTTCACTCAAACTTGATTCCCTGTGCCAGTGGAAGATCCTTGCTGTAGTTTATTGTGCAGGTTGAACGCCTCATGTACTGCTTCCACGAGTCGCTGCCGGACTCTCTTCCACCTCCGGTGTGTTTCTCTCCACCAAAGGCTCCTCCGATTTCAGCTCCGCTTGTAGGTATGTTGACATTAACGATGCCGCAGTCAGATCCTTTGGGCCCAAGCCAGCGGAAGACCCGACCCAGATCTTTGGTGAATATGCTGCTGGACAGGCCCTGCTGGACTTCGTTGTTCCAGGCGAATGCTTCCTCTTCTGTCTTGAACTTGAGGACGTACAGTATGGGGACGAAGGTTTCGGTATGGACAATGGGAGCGTCGTGAGCCAGCCCTGTGATGATGGTGGGCTCCACGTAGTTTCCAGGACGGTCCATCACCTTTCCTCCGCAGACCAGAGTGCCACCCTGCTGCTTGGCCTGCTCAATAGCAGCCAGATACTGATCCACAGCTTGCTTGGTGTGCAGGGGCCCATACAAGGTGCTGGGATCCCAGGGGTCCCCGATGCGGACTTGTTTGTAGGCCTTGGCTATCCTCTCAACAACTGCGTCATGAACGCTCTCGTGCAGCATCAGCCGTCTGGTTGTGGTGCAGCGCTGGCCAGCAGTTCCCACAGATGCAAAGACAGCAGAGGGCACCACCAGATTGAGGTCAGCATCCTCAAACACAATGATTGCATTGTTTCCACCGAGCTCCAGCAGTTTACGGCCAAACCTTTCCTGCACCATCATGGCCACCATCTTGCCCACGTGGGTGCTGCCAGTGAAGGACAGCAGATCCACACGCTCATCTTTTGCCATGGCTGTGCCGATATCAGCGCCTCCACAGGTCATGGAGCAGATGGCACCAGGCAAGTTGTTCTGCTCCAGCACCTCAGCCACAATCTTGGTAACTGCAACACTTGTGAGAGGAGTGGTTGGAGCTCCTTTCCAGAGGCAGACGTTGCCGCAGGTAAGAGCGATGGCGTTGTTCCAGCCGTAGACAGCCACAGGGAAATTAAAGGCAGTGATAATGCCGACAAGACCGACTGGATTCCACTGCTCAATCAGGGCGTGGCCTGGTCTTTCTGAAGGCAGGACAGGCCCTCCAATCATTCTGGACAAACCGACGGCGTAATCACAGACATCAACGTACTCCTGAACTTCTCCAACTCCCTCAACGTAGATCTTGCCCATTTCCAGAGACACCAGACTCCCAAGGACTTTGATCTTCTTCCTAAGTGCATCTCCAATCTGCCTAACAATCTCCCCTCTTTTGGGAGCTGGAATATCTGCCCACATCTTCCAAGCTTCCCTCGTCTTCTGGACAGTTTCCTCATACTCTGCCAAAGTTGCCTGGGTCACTCTGGCGATTGGCTCATTGTTGGCGGGGCAGTAAGACGTGATGACCTCCCCACTGCCTCCCCAGCTCCCGTTGTAAACACCAGGGTTGTCCTCTGACAGGCCCAGCTCTTTCAGCCAGGAGTATTTGGGCTGGTTGATGAGGAGACCTGACATGGCGGCTGACTGCTGGCAGCGGACAGATGGTAGTTTATTTCTCAAGAGGAGCCGGCTGTGCTGGGCAAGGGTCAAAGTCAGGCAGCGCTGCATGGGTGCTGGAAGCAAGCCAAATCAAAAATTAATTTCAAGTTCAAATATGTTTGTGGAACAGTTGTTGACAGAACAATCTCACCACAAGGATAATATGAGTTTGTTCCGTCATGGGCTGCAGATTTTTATCAACGGAGAAATTGTTTATTTGATATAACTGCAGAAAATGGTGAAAAATGCCTATCACAATCTGCTTGGCCACAAGGACATGTCTTCAAAAGTTTAGCTTTGCAAATGCATTCACAATAATCTGAACAGACTAAATCAGCAAATTCTCATATTTTATAAGCCTGTACCAGAGAATGTTGACAACTTCCTCCATTATCAACTTATTCAATTAGCAAAACTATTTTGCCTATTAACAAATGAATAACTTGACTAATGATTTCAGCGCAGATTCTGTTAGCTACTGAACTTTCAATTTCAAATTAAATCACTTAAAAAAGTTGCATCAGCTGTGTTGTTGATGAAGGTTCTCAGTCATCCAGGTAATGAAATTCAAATTTAAAAGCCTGCATACTCCCCTCCAGTTAGTTAGATCTGAAGAAGCCTCTTTGGTGAGAGATCAAACTTCTGAAACAAGTCAAGCTGAATACAACAATGCTGTGTTGTATTCCAACAAGGATACAGTGAACTTGAGCTACAGGGAATGTGAGCAAACAGCATCAACAGGTGTTGACCAGGGAGAGCTGGTACAAAAATAGCAGCCGTTTGTCATAAAAAATCTATTCTTTATGAATGCATAACATAAGTACAGTGGAAGGCATTTTACTCTAAGATAAAATGAAGTTGAATACTGAATTGACACAAGATTTATCGGCAACAAGTTTGGTCATCTGTTAATTGCTTATCATTTTATTTAGCAAACGAAAGTCAATAAAAAAAAAAATCGTACTGCAAGCTCCTCAAAATGGGCGGTTTCAGGTTTTCTTGGGTTGCGTACAAGAACTCTGAAGATATCACACTGGGCTCCCTATTGCTTATTTTCTGCTATTTAACAGACCATGTGTAAAAATGCCTTATATTCTGACATAAACTTAGTATTAAAATAAACTCCTGAAAGAAAGTCAATGAAATCGAATCCACAAGTTAAACGCATGTAACTGTTAATAACTCACTGGTTACAGCTGATGTTATACTGGTTGTATAATCATAACCAAAAAAGTTACTCAAGCATGTTCTCTCGCTGCGCCTGCGCCATTAATCCAACTTTGAACACCCACGAGGCTGTGGCAAATTTAACTCGTCTATGACACTGAAACAGACAACGAGAATATCGCATAATTTAGAACAAAAGCATGGTTAACAAGTTTGCATTTTGAATTTATACATTCCTCATGTGCGCATATCACCGTTGCTACTTTTGCAGCTGACGTGACATGGACGCCGAGATCAGCGTCAATCTTGTTGTGTCTAAACGACCGTGACTCAAGGTCCTGCACTTTACACTCACAGACATCACTCTGGTGTTATAAAGCTTGCACTTACGCTCTCGCCATGTCAGTTTTTGACGATTAAATGTAAGTTCATACTACTTATAATCAGTTTTCACTCACATTGATGTCAGGTTCAGTGGGCCACGTCCACTCCAGAGCATGGAAGAAATACTTGCGGTCTCTTAATATCTCCGTCACAGCTGAAGCGGAAGTACCTATGCTGTGCTGCACTCTGATTGGTCAGCTGCCTGTACGCAGAGTGGCGCCCGCTTTGTTAGATTGATCCATGCTAACACATTTCCTTTGTTGTGATTAACCGTTTAGCGGTTGTGATTCTGCTTTAATAACTTATATCAGGAAAGTTGCCCTCGAGATAACTTAGACGATGAGTGGCGGAGTGTATGGAGGCGGTGAGTGGGGTTTTATGACTATAAGATTAAAACTGCTGTCCACGTTTTGCCGTGCTGTAGCTTTAGCCATCTTTAGCGTTAGCTAGCTATGCTAGCTGTGCTAACGTTTAACTAGCTCCTTGGTAGGTTGATGCTACATTCTTGTTAGCATGTTTTATCGGCACGCATTTAAGAATGTATAAACTTGGTAACAATTTAGGTGCGGCGTGTAATGGCTTAAGCTTTCTGTATGCAATAATCATGCAAATCAAGCCCGGTACCGCCTAGCTAGTGAGCAAGGAAATGAATGAAAGGGGGCTTGCCGAGCTCATGAACACATCCCGTCTGTTTATGTAAGGTTAACGTTAAAATAGATTTCTTAGAACTGTGACTGAGCTTAAAGGGTACCTTAGATATATATTGAGGTTAGGATCGATTAGTTTTTTCCTCTCGGTTGACGTTATATCCAAGAGAGAACTTTACAACTATAAGAGACATAACTTCTTTAATAAGTGGACCTGAAGAACAATGATGTACCCAAGGATGTTAATTAATAATCATGAATCGATCAATCGCCATTAAGTATTTAACTGGTCAACCATGTACTAATCGACAATAGGAGATGGCCACAGATACATCAAAGAGTATCTTTCAATAACAGATTACAGATGCATGTTTTTCAAATCTATCCAAATATACCACAAGATACTTGTGTGATAAAATGTATTAATTGAAATATAAGTAATTTGTAGTTTGAAATTTATATAAAGATATTTGACACAAATTGTTATCACAATGTAGCCATATAGTTGCTTCAGTATTGGTTTGATTTTGTTGCCAGTTGTTGAACAGTGACAGACAGGAGCGCCATGATCAAAATAAGAGTCATTATTTGTGTTTTTTTCGTTCAAAATTCAGTAACTTTTTTGTTTGCGTTATCTGTTCTTAGCTTCTAATGTAGCCAAGTCTGATTATACATCACACATAGATCATTTCAGTAGTTAAAACAGTTTTCTAAATGGAAAATATTCAACATATTTCATGTTATTGATGATCAGTTGGTAAACAATTGTTAAGGCAGCCAACTATCAAGTGAAGAAATTACTATTATTATTAATCATTTAGGTCACAGCTTTCTGTGTCTGCTCTCTCATCTAAACCATGTTTACTGATGAATTCAGCTCTGCGAGTTATCTTTGTTAAGTTTTAATTGGTGAAGCACTGAACAAATGCAGATTCTGTAAAACATATAATATATTCTATACCTGGCTTGTCGTTTATAGTGAGCAGTGTACTCTCAGGAAAGATTTGAAAAAAGGTAACGACACATGGTTTTAAGAACAGTACTGAACAAAAATACCAGAATAGCAATCTCAAGCTGAAATCAGCAGATTAAGTGGCAGAGTGGGGATTTTTGAAGTGATGTGTTCAGTTTTCATGTTGTATGGTGTTGTATGGTTTTAAGGAACTGCTCTTTGTGTGCTCGATTCAGTGGAGAGATATACTGCAAGAAAAAAGAAAAATCAGAATCAGTATGGTACCTTTTATTAGTCCCGCAAACAAGGACATTTCTGTGTCATAGCAAACAACAGTTCAGTTTAACAATAAACAGTTATAGCAAAAAGAAACAATATAATGAAAAATGAAATAGACTTTTATATACACAATATGTACAATATAAACCGTGTAATTATGAACAGTGTGGCAGTGTATTGTTATTAATAGATAATAAATATGGGATGAATGCCTTTTGTAATTTGAGAGACCAGAGTTGGACTCTTCGTGAAAGATTTAAATCGCACTGACATTCCTCTGAGGTGGATCATATTTTCACATAAGCATGTAAAAGCGAACACAAATATAACTGAAAATGGCTGACATCAATAGTATTTTCATTGAATCCCTTGCTGTAGTTGTTGTGTAAGGTTTTCTTGAATTTACATTTTAAATTCACAGCCCTTTTCTCATTTCTTCAGATGAGGTGGGAGCTCTGGTGTTCGACATTGGCTCATACTCTGTGAGGGCTGGATATGCAGGAGAAGACTGTCCCAAGGTAAGTGGATCACTCATGACCTGATTAACAATCTGTCTTTTCTTCCTCTGTCATCTTCATCTTTCCCTCTGAGGGTACGTCAATGTCATGAAATGAGGGCTGTCACCCAGGAGACTGAAGCATTAATTGACTTCAGATCGTTCTGGAGTACTCACTTGGTTTGATTTATCTGTGCTTCGGGCGGTGATCTTGGTTTTGTAAATATTAGTTTGTTGAGAGAAAGGTTAAAGATGGCCACATATTAGCCATACTCCTTTAAAC
Source organism: Acanthopagrus latus (assembly GCF_904848185.1). NCBI lineage: Eukaryota > Metazoa > Chordata > Actinopteri > Spariformes > Sparidae > Acanthopagrus > Acanthopagrus latus. The sequence goes on along the minus strand of NC_051049.1, from coordinate 15,744,544 downwards.
GGTACTGTGAAGCAATTTACATGTTTTGATCAATTTTTATTTCAAATGTTTACATTTCCTGTCCCTACTCGGTTGCTTATAACAACTGGACTGATATCCAAGGTGACATTAAAGCATCCTGCAGCGCTCACAGTGTGCAACGTTAGCCAACCTTAGCTTAGAAATGGATTCTGCTCATGTCAACAAATGACCAGCAGTAGGGTTATTCCAACTATAATGAAAGTGTATTTTTCTTTTTAACTTATCTATCAACTTGATGCCAAGTCAATCACGATGATGATGTCATGTTATTGTTTTGGCCTATGGTAAGGATGCTCCCTCATGCCTACAGAATATAAGCTTGAGCAGCAGGATGCTTGTGCCATGTAATGTAACATTTTTTGAAGATACAATCTTGTCAGCCAGTGTGCATTAATGTGTAGCTACGCTTTATGAAAAATTCAGCTGATTGTTATATCTTATGTTCCTCTCTGATTTGACCCAAGCTTACATGATAATTGCCCTTTATCACAGAAAGCATTTTGAAATGTCAGTTATTGTTGTCAAAAAACATCTATACATATCGTTTCTGAATTTTTAAAACTACTTCAATACTACTTTTTTTTGGGGGGGGGCAGTATCGATAACACCAGTACCAGCTGTATACTTTTGCTCTGCTCTCTGACAGCGAGTTGACACATGCATGTTGCAATACCTACGTAGCTTCTCCTCCTCCAGAGGTGAATTCACTGGTGTTCTTAACACACAGTACACAAGCTGTGTTAAATCTGGTTATATGGTTTCACAAATTGTTGGAATACAGTAATTGAGGAAGAACTGCACTAGTCACAGCAGGAGACACACAGCTGTAAATAATAATGATGGCTGACTCCCATTTAGTGACATCAGTTTAAGAGTCCAGCTATTGTGTATGCTGTCTCACTGTCTCACTGTCATGACTTACTGGGACACTTGAATAGAACATTGACATTATTTGTAACACCTATCCTTTTCCTACTATGGCAAGTCAAAATAGTGATGGGAACATAAAGCCAATGGGACAACTTCAGTCTTCTTGTGCAGACATTGTTTATGCAAGTTGAATTAGTCAGTACAAGACAAATCATTACACAATGAGATCAGGTACTTTTGAGCATTTCAAAATAATTGTAATCTTTGTCTTTTTAGGACAGCAGAGCATTGCCTCACCTTCACAGTTTCACAAAATGGAAGTTTTGTAATTCATTGTTTGGGGTGCAGTTGATCTAACAGCTTTTTTTCATCAGATATTGATGATGAAACATATTTTTATAATCAGAGGGTGTGAGAATGTCATCTTGACAAGTTTTTTTGTTTCGTCTTAGGCGGACTTCCCTACGGTGATTGGCGTGACCCTTGACCGAGAGGATGGCAGCACGCCCATGGAGACAGATGGTGACAAGGGCAAGCAGAGTGGTACCACCTACTATATTGATACCAACCAGCTGAGGGTACCCAGGGAGAACATGGAGGTCATGTCTCCGCTCAAGAATGGCATGAGTAAGTGTTAATTCATGACATGTGACTTATTTATTTATTTTTTTCATGGAAATAAAATCCAAAGAATTTTAGTTTTTAAAAGCCACCCCATGCCTGTGGACATATATCACTTACAACCCACTTGAATACATGTGTTGTGTGTTTGTATCTGTATATGCTTTTCTGTGTTTCTTCTGTCGTTGACTGTGACGTAAATTCCCTAATGAATATTTATATTCCTGTATGCTTGATCCATATCCATAATTAGTCTGTTTTTGTCTGATGGCCAACTTAGTAGATGAGCTCGTCACAAACCTGACTGACGTATAGATGACTGCCGTTCATCATAAATATTAATGAGATTATTTGAAGACCGTGTAGCGGCCTTTTTATGGAAGGCCCATCTTTGGTTTGGCTGATGTATTTTCCCATCCTGAATGGTTCTTGTCAGATTGTGGTCGTGTCGAACATCCAAAGCCAGATGCGGGTCGCATTTCCAGAGCTGTCCCTGGTGCTGATGTAGAGTTGAACTCAAAATAAGTAACTGTTTGATTTTGGATTATTTTTCCAAATTGTTGTCCTGAGGCAAAGTTTCAGTCTCAGATTTCACGATATTTTCTTTTTTACCCCATTACCTGTACCTGTTGCTGAGCTTTTCTTAGATCTGTTCAGTGTTATTTAGCCAAAACTATATTGTTTCTTAATTTGATAACTTGCATCCAAACAATGTTGAAGCTGATGGTTATTTTAGTCATGAACAAATCGTTTTCTTGTTCTTTTGATTGGTACATTTTTGTTCAATTTATAAAACATCAAAGAAAATATATTATGATTATAATCACTATCATTTCAAATTACTTATCTTAGTAATATCTTAAAAACTGATGAGTTAATTTCTGTTGACTTATATTATATTGACATATATTACAATATGTTGACAATTAGGTTTGAGACATTTAAAGCCAAGGTGAAAATGTACATACACATCTACAGGTGGGTCTGGTTCTGTCTGGAGAATCAGCAACAAGATATGAAAGATATGAAACAAGCGCTCCGGTGCACTGACCTAGCTGATGATGCTCATCAGAATGTGGTCCATTGGACTTTGGCGGTGAGGCTATTTAGGGACAAGTGTGACACCAATCTTAATTGCAGCAGAACGGCACTGTGGGACCACAGGCTCCCTCAGAGGACTGACCTGGAACATCGGCGCATGGCGCTCAAATTATTATCCAAAAAAGCTCATCATCGCTCTATTTTCTCCACCACCCGACCCAGCAGTGATGATGATGATGATGAAAGATCGACGTTTTTTGTGACGTTGATTTTTATGTAGGCCTGTAGCCAGGAATAAAGTGCAGACATACCCTGAGAACATAGATGCTATGTGCTCAAGATGTGTGTGTACAGGACTTAGAGTCGTGGTCAATAGTTTACATGCACTTGCAACAAAGATGTATATCATGGCAGTCTTCAGTTCCAGTGATTTCCACAGGTCTTATTTTTTTATGATGGAATGAGTGGAACTACATTGTTACATTCATGAAGTTTGTTTCAATGATGAAATTATTATAGGTTTTCTGAAAATGTGACCAAATCTGGTAGATCAAAAATATGCAGACTGTAATTCTAATATTTGGTTATATGCCTCCTGGCTGTTTTCACCCCAGTGAAGTCCTCTTGATCCACAAGCTTCTAGTAGGACTTTTAACTACTCCTCTTGACAGAATCTGTGAAGTTCAACAGACTCCGTTGGCTTCCTGGCACAGACCAGTTTCTTGTGCTTTTCCTCATCTTCATTATTCACACCAGATCCACTGGCAGCAAAACAGACTTAATTGCAGACTTGCCTTTGGTGCTTTTTGGTTGACACTTGACCATCCTGACTAATATTCTCTAGGCAGCAGGTGATAGTTTGTGTTTTCTTCCTAAACTGTGGCAGTGACACAACTGTGCCATGCACTTTATACTTGCAAACAAATGTTTGCACAGTTGATCTTGGGACCTGTAACTGCTTTGAGATGGCTCCATGGTACTTTCCCTGACAAATTGATCAGTGCTGGGATCTTTAGACTTGGGTGTGTCAAACAAGCTCTTTTTTAAAATGGGCCCAGAAAAGACACCAGCTGTTATCAATCATAACATCATAATCATCACGCAGCATTTGATTGACACAACTTTTTATAATCAAAATTGAAGTTTGCACCAATAACTGTACACTGATTCCTAAAACTAAACAAGGAATTTAAACTACTTTATTCTTCTTTGTTCTCACCTGTACAATAGCCCAAAATATTGAAGGATCAGTAATTTGAAAGTGATTTGACATTTAACAAGCTCTTTCCTTTTTAATGTCCTTGTTTTCTTCTATTCCATGTTTACAGTTGAGGACTGGGACAGTTTCCAGGCCATTTTGGATCACACCTACAAGATGCATTTCAAGTCTGAACCCAGCCTGCATCCAGTGCTCATGTCAGAGGCATCGGTGAGTTCATGTTTTTACAACTTGGAATCTGAACAACAAAGGCTGGGATATTTGATCTGTGATACAAAATGCTAGCACTTTCAAGTCCTCTAAATCTTTTCTCACAGTAAGTAGCCATAGACGGAGACACGTTGAAGATGCTGTTTTGTTTTAGCTACAATCAGATGATTATGATGTAAGGAGAGTTTATTTACTGTTCCAGTCCTCATCACCTCTCGAAGTAGTTTGTGTTTTGCTGACTATAATCAGTTGTAAACATCCTATTGTCTGTTTTGTGTCTGCAGTGGAACACACGAGCAAAAAGAGAGAAACTAACGGAGCTGATGTTTGAACATTACAACATTCCCGCCTTCTTCCTCTGCAAATCTGCTGTGCTATCTGCGTATCCTTTACTGTTCAACTTCATCCAGGGTTAGGGTGAGAGGGTGCAACAAATAATTATTTTCATGATCCCTGTCTTAATCTTAATCCACTGATTGTTTTCACACTTAAGCGTTTTGTTTAAAAAAAAAAAAAAACTGTGAAAAGGGCTCATCACAGTTTCCCTGAGCTGACTTCTTCGCATTGCTGCTTTTGTCCAACCAACAGTTCAAATTCCAAAGACTTCATTTGCAGTCATAAAATTCTTACATTTCAGAGGTTGAAGCTAGCAAATATTTGACATTTTTCTTTGAAGAATGGCAAAAAACGATAAATCAATTATCAAAATAGTTGACAAATAATTTTTCTTTCGGGTGATTCAGTGATCCATTGAAGAATTGATGCAGCTCTATCCTGAAAAGGACAACACAGAGCAACTGCAGGTCAATTAACAGTACCTCTAGTGTTGATACTTCTCCCTGTCATATGTTGAACTGCATTGTATTTCCTTTACTCTGAGTACCTCAGCTTTGCCAATGGGCGGTCTACAGGCTTGGTCCTGGACAGCGGCGCCACACACACCACAGCCATTCCAGTGCATGATGGCTATGTCCTGCAGCAAGGTGAGCATTTTTCCAAAATCGTCACATGGCGACTATCTACCTGCAGTTTAGACTCATCTAGCTGAGTGAGGAAATCCAACACCTCAGAGGATTCATGTACATTTTATAGTCCTAAACCCTCCATTGATGAACATGTTCATCCTCTATGATTTTGTGATGCCATCTGTTGGTAGGAGCTTGCATCTCAGTCTCATTGATTCAGCCAGCTGTTTCTACAAATATTCAGTTATTACCGGCTTCTGTTACTATAATGAACTATTGTTAGAGAAAAGCAATTTTCATTTAGCCAACAGGTTTGTTAGTCCCTGGATAGTGGATTGCTGATCGGAAGACCTCGTAGTCATTAAGGGCACAGCGGGGTCATAGTGATGTATCAAGTTGAGCAAGTTTAAACAGAGTGTGTAGTTGCTGTGTTATATGCAAACATGGTTGAGATTTATTGCACTTCCTTTGAGTCATTGGTTATTTGATCTCTCTTACAGGAATTGTCAAATCTCCCCTGGCTGGAGACTTCATGAGCATGCAGTGTAGGGAGCTTTTTCAGGAATTAAGTTGTGAAATAATTCCCCCGTACATGATTGCATCAAAGGTAAGGTATTTCAGTGGAAACCTAATTTTAAAGACTTAATGTCAGTGTTCCAAGTAGTTGGCATGTGTTGCTCTGGCCTAAATCCAGTTGTTTCAGTGAATTTCTTACTGCACATGAAAGAGGCATTGAAGTTGGCCAAGTGCAGTGTTGGATTAAACAGTTGATGGAGAAGTGAGTAAGAACACATGTAGACAGACATATGGAGACTGGTCCCAATATGACCAGGAGGTTTCAGTTTAACCCTTTTACATGTGCTTCCATTGTCTCTATTGGTACCTGTTGTCACCTATTTCCAAATCAGGCAATGTTGACTACTGTGTTTGTCTTCACAGGATTCAGTGCGAGAGGGATCCCCAGCCAGCTGGAAGAAAAAAGAAAAACTACCTCAAGTCACCCGCTCATGGCACAACTACATGTGTAATGTAAGCAGCAAACTCTTAATCCTGGTATGATTTGGTTGATGTATATATTATGTTTCACTGAATGTGGGCTAACCTGTGTTTTTCCTGTTTGCAGTGTGTGATCCAGGACTTCCAGGCATCTGTGCTGCAGGTGTCGGATTCGCCATATGATGAACAGTAAGAGCCTTATTTACAGTTTACTATGATTCTGCCCATTACGTAGAGACATGCCTCACTCCAGTTCAACAGCCTGGAATACAGTAGTATAATATATACATAGTTATTTTCCAATATATACCAGCTTGATTTTCATTATGTTTTACTGAAACATCACATGAAGAGTAAAAGTGTCCTCCCTAAATAACAAACTAACAGATAACCCCCTTCACTTTCATCAGGGTCGCTGCACAGATGCCCACTGTGCACTACGAGCTGCCCAACGGCTTCAACTGTGACTTTGGGGCTGAGAGGCTCAAGATCCCAGAGGGGCTATTTGACCCCTCGAACGCCAAGGTGTGTGAGCTCACACTCAAGACGCTCTTAGTTTAATAATGGGGTGTGATCCAATGTGATCCATAATGTGTCTTACAAGTTTTTTTGTTGTTTGTTTTTTTTTTTTGTCTTTTGTGATCACTTCAGGGCCTGTCTGGAAACACCATGTTGGGAGTCGGCCACGTGGTGACGACCAGCGTGGGAATGTGTGACATCGACATCCGGCCGGTGATTATCCAGATGTTTTAGACAATTTAGATCGTATTCAAATTAGCAAATAAAGTGAAGGTGTCAAACTCTTTTTGTTGAAACTACATTTTGCAAGGAATGTAGATGAATCCTGAAAGGGGAATTTTAGACCAATGCGCAGCTTCAGTTGAAATGCTGCTTAAACCACTTTAACACTTATTAGCACTGCCTTTGCATTTTCACATATTTGTTCTCTCCTAGATATTCAGCCAATAGTACAATGTTACAAAAGTTTGTGGTTATCAGGGATTTTTTTTTTTCAACATCTGATAAAAAGCTGTACATTGGTAAGAGTGCCTGCTTGTAGCACAAACGTTTTTTGCCACTAAATCTTCAGTGTTGTGAAAACCAGAAACTCTGATTCACTGATCTTTTCAACATGTGTCTCAGGGTCTGTACGGCAGTGTGGTGGTGACTGGAGGAAACACACTCATTCAGGGCTTCACAGACCGACTGAACAGAGAACTCTCCCAGAAAACCCCTCCGGTAAGTTAATGCCGCTACTTCCTTGCATATTCAGATTAACATTGATTTTAGGCGACACTCCTGTTTGCCTGAGTTTGACATGTGTGTCTGTGCTTTGCAGAGCATGAGGCTGAAGCTGATAGCCAACAACACTACAGTGGAGCGTCGGTTCAGTGCCTGGATAGGAGGCTCCATCCTCGCTTCACTTGTAAGGACACAAAGCAGTTCAAACTTTGATATAAGAATATATCAAGATACTTTTTTTTTGGCAGTCTCTCATGGGATTTAAACCAAAACTCCAGACTGGTGACTTGGCTCTTGGACCATCAGGTTATTTTACCCCTGGCTGATGATTTTGAGAACAGGAAATGGGGTTCTGCACGAGTCCCGTGGCAGATTTAAAGGAGAATTTTATACATTATCTCTGTGGTTATATTACATGGATCAATTTTTTTTTAAGAAGGGCAGCAGTTTTTGGAGTGTGCACGTTATTCATTTTTAAACTTTAAAACCCATTATTAGCTGTTATGTGATAGAAGTGGTGGCAAATTGAGGTATAGCTTTAGAACAGTTTGTTTAACAGCTTTGTCTATAATTATGTGTGTTCCTGCCTCTCTTGTTGTTGTGCGAATGTTACTAAACTAAATATGTTTTCTGTCTGCCAGGGAACCTTCCAGCAGATGTGGATCTCCAAGCAGGAGTACGAAGAGGGAGGAAAGCAGTGTGTGGACAGGAAGTGCCCTTGATTTTTACATCTGGCCAAAATCACCTTCCTCGTTACTGTCTTTGCCACAAGCTCAACATCTTGAGTCGTTCACCTCTGACCCTGGACTCAGGAACACCTGCAGATGATCACTTCTTTTGTATTTGTTTTAATAATAATAATTGTTTGTCCATATACTGCCAGTCTAGGATTTATTGTGAAAATCAGAAAAACATCTACAAAGTAAACTGTGTCGCCATGATGAACTGAGGTTTAAGTTCCTTTGTTTATATCATGAGTTTGTTGCCTTATCTTTAGGATTGTTGGTGATTTGTTGAAACCTTACATCCACAAAAAAAAGACATCTGACAAAAGCCTGATCTTGCTACCTGTTGTCCATGCCTTTTTATTCTGACATGGTCCAAGGTTAGTTTATTATCACACTGGATAAAAACCAAGTCCAAGGTTTCTGCAGAAAACTGACAAGATAAAATTTAGGTGATTTGTATTTGGAGGAATGACCTCACAGTTTGGGGTCAATGTCTTTTGTTCATAAGCCTTTCTGTTTTGTGTAGTAAGTAAGCTCATCAAAGGCCGGTCAGATCTTGCCTGTGCTTATTGCTGTGAGTGTCAACTCAAATAAACCTGTATTTAATTTTTGCTTTGTCATTGGCTACATTTGGTCAAAATAAAGTTTTCTTTTGTTAAATTATTTCTTTAAATGAGTTTGACATAAAAACTATAGCAGCTCACGGTCATATACAAGGTTATTTTAGATCAGGGTTTTTGAAATTAACTGATGGTAAAACCGATGTGGTGTCTTGACCAAGACACTTCGTCGGTAAGTATTATATTTAAGTAACAGTATCAAGTAAATGTAGCTTGCATAAACACATTAAGTTCTCCAGAGTCACATGATTTCCAAACCTTAAATATTCATCTTAGGGACTGGAAACTTGACAACTCAATACATGGTGTAGTTTAATATTAAGTAAGAAAACAGTGACCAACACATTTCTAGTTGATGTAGCATAATTTATAGGATCAAATAACAGCTGGACAAATAAATTCATCACCTACACAGAACAAGAGACTTCTTGAGACTTCAGTCATTTGACATAAGCCGATTCAGACTACTTAACTCAACAGATGAGATACTGAAATCTCTCCACACCCAAGGGCCTCTCCTAATTTGAACTGTAAAATTTGAGCATGAAATTTCACGGTGCTGAAACTTTCATGTGAGGAAACTTCTCCAGAAGTTTTGCCTGAGTTTCCTTCTTTAAGGTGGCTTTCCTGGCCTTCTCTCGAATATGCTTCTCTATGCGTAGCCTTTAAGATAAAAAAAGAAGAAATTAACAGTTTCATCAGAGCACACATCCATCTTATACATCGACTAAAAAAAAAGCACCATACTGCATGTCTGACATATCTTACCTGATGAATGGTTCAACAAACTTGGGCGTGTAGAACTTCTTTCGCTTGTATCTCTTATTCATGTACCATGGAATGGCATACTCCTTGAATCGATACCTGAAGGGAAAGAGAACAAGTGTACATGAGTTAGGCTCACATTTTCCTTCCAAGGCCCTTTAAAGAAGTGCAACATCCGGATCAAAGACTAACTGCAGAAAGTCTAAAATCAGCTTTGCCTACACTAAAGCAATTATTAGATTAATCTATGAAATGTCAACCATTAAATTAATCAACTATGTTGATAATCGATTGAACAATTTATTAAAGGATTCTAGCCTCTTAAATATTAATATTTTCTGCTTTCTTTAATCTTCCATAACAGTAAACTGAATATCTTTAGGTAGTGGACAAAACAAGACCTTTGAGGATGACATCTACTTCTTTGGTAAACACTTAACATTTTTCATTTAGACTACACAACTAATCTACTATTTGACAAAATAATAACTGACAATGAAAATAATGGTTAGTTGCAACCCTATCCTGCAGTTAAACCTGCAGTGCATAACATTTGTCTCACCCTTGTGTAATCCCAAAAACACTTAAAATATGGTTTATTCTTTTAATTTTTAAAAATCTTGAGCATGAGAAACTTATAGTATAGGTATAGTGTGAAACCATTGACGGGAATGTGCATCATGCCACCTGCAGTCTTGTGCAAACTGCAGGTGGCAGAGTAATTAAGAGAACCACATTTCTGTGTGTATATTTGTGAAGTAATGTATGCAGAGTCTCTGCCCTCACCAGTAGACGTATCCAAACACATTCTTCCTCCAGTCTCCTGGTCTGCCTTTCTCCTGTCCTGTTTGCAGGAGACGCAGTGCAGTCTCTCTCTCAGTCACCACCGTCTCTAACCTGATTATCGACCGCTCAACCTGTGAGGGAGAAGACAGCAAAACTGACCTTCACGTGGGCTTCTACTTTAACAGAAATGACAGCAACAATAATGCAATTCAACCCTGCATCACAATCAGCTCTGTCAATGGCTGTGCCAAGTTGATTTGTCATATGTAATTTACAATTTCTACAGTAAGGGAGAAGATGTCCGCTCATACAAACCTTCCTTAATCTTTCTGGACTCGGCATCTGAACCCTTTGCCGCTTTGCTTCCTGCTCGAGTGTGAGCAGCATGTTCTTTTCTTTCAGCAGCACATACCTGAGATGGAATTAAAGCATTACACACAGCTGATAAATATTTACACTCTGCGAGGCAGCAGCGGAGTCTCAACAGTGCTTACCAGAGTTTGTGTAAATCTTCATTGCTCTTTGTCCTCAGTTGTTTGGCAGTCCATGGTGCACCTACAAAATTATCACAAACCAAATGAGTGTGAAAAGATGGTGTGGATACATTTGGACTAGACTGGTACCATAGTAAACATAATACACATAATGATGTACCTGACTTCACAGAGGTTTCTCCCCAGTTCTCAGGGAGGTCAAAGAACTCTTCCAGCCCTCTTCTGCTGATGGTTGTGTGCAGGGCTCGACACTGACCCACATAGCTGGTAGGAGTGGACCAAGACAGGGCAGCAAGTGGAGACTTTTCCCTGGTGGGCGCAAAATAATTCGAGGTCTACATTTACAAAAATGTGTCCATAATAAGCAGTACATATTTCAAGTACACTGTCAGATGTAGTTGTACCCTGTGATGAATTTGTATTTAAATACAATACATAAATAAAAAATGTCTACGTTGTTCACTGGAAACATGATAAAGACCATCCTGTAACTGAAAACATAATCATTTGAACATAATACTGTGATTAGTGTGTCAATGTAATGTAATCGTTGATGCTGCTGGTCAATAAGGAGCAGGGCCAGCGCTAGCTACCAACACGTTGATGTTAACATCGGCCTTAAGTCATGTTTTAGTTTTACACACCGCAAAACTGCTCACCTGTAAATATGGGGCTGGTATTTGGTGAAGTTTGCAGCACAGTGCGGAGTATTTATCGCTGAAGATATCCTCAAGACATTTTGAAACTGCTTGCAAAGAGTCAAGACGCGTCCTGCCGATGAGGACGCCGCCATCTTTGCCGTGGTCCCTCCCACATTACCCGTCATGCATTTGTCGAAACCAAATATATATTTATCTATTTTTACTTTTAAAAGCTTTAAACGTGAATTTATGTTACAAGTTTGTGTATTGTACCTACATAAAATTACCACTTAATGAGAATAAAATTCAACAAATTTACCCATATCAAATATGGCGGTTTCCGCTTCTCTCTGTCATCAACCAATCAGAGATCGCGTTGTTGAACCGTCGTCCCACAGTAGCGATGGTGGGGATGAGTGTTCTCAGGTCTGCTGCTGCTTTTGCAGCCAGACTGAGTCCTCTGAAATCTGGAAATAATGCGGCAAATTTACTCACCCGAACAATCCCACGTACAGATAAAGGTAAGAGACCCTCTGGTGGTTTGAGAAGTGTCATGTTTGACAATAAAGGTGGCCGTCTCTTCTTATGACCTTGCGCCGGGGATTGTTAGCATGCTAACATTGGCTAGCTGACAGGCAGCGTTTGTCCTACTGTCAACAAAAAGTAAAGAAGTTAGATTAGTGAGTAAGTTAGTTACAGGTAGCTGATCATTCTTCTCTGTCAGCTAATGACATCTGTAAACGGCCCTTATTGTTTGATTTTATGAAAATGGTTTGGTAGCTTTCGCAGTTGCTTTATTAGCTGTAGCGTTTGAATGACAATACTTCCCCACGTTATTACATTTTTCATATAGCGCTTATCACTTTCAAAATGTACGTCCACACATACAGTACGCTGATGTGAATATTTGTAAGATTTAAGAGTATATTTTAAAAAAGAGATATATAAGCAAACAAACAGATGACTAGGTGGGATGCAAAGACATTTTGCCACTTTTTGTACACCTTATTAAATATCATAAAATATTGATGCCAAGTTAAAGCTGTGCCAATATTCATAGCTTAAATTTTGACCCACCCCAGATTTATGTAAGACCCATTAAGTTGTGATCATCAGTAATGTGGCTTTAATGTGGCACTGTGTTCAGTTTACTCATACTAAAGTCATATAGGTTCAGACTAGTGACCTTAACTTTTAGAAAATCAAGAACTGTTGAATTTACATTACAACACAGCAACCATAAACCAAGTCCAATTTAAATTGGACATGACAGTATCCCCTGCTTTGTTTTGCAGTGGCCGTTCGCTGGGGTCATGGCAAGAAATTGTTTGTCATCAAACCCTCTGACTACTATGACAGGAGATTTCTGCACTTATTGGTGAGTACTGTAATACCATCTTATTGCCTGTTATCATGATAAATTAGGGGATATCTGAAACCCAAATGTGGGAGTGTCATTGAGTAGATAATATGGTCAGTGCCAACAGCAGGACAGTCCTCTTAAACAGTTGTTTGTTGATAACTAAGACACTAAAGTTGAGCCCTGCTGTACCTGCTCATTTGACGTTTGAACAGGGATACTTAAAGCCTGCTTTGTTACATTATTCCAATGTAGTTACAAAGGTGGATGCTCATGTCATGATAATATTTAGTTGATTTAATAACATTGTATTGAGCCAGTAACACGTGTTACACCCATAGTGGAGCAAAGGGCCAAATGACCAAATGTCTTCATCCTAATGAAAAACATACATGTTCAGCATTTCATTTTACCTTCTCATTTTCTTCCCAGCGATATTACATCCTGCTGACGGGCATTCCTGTGGCTATCATTGTCACAAGTATAAATATCTTCATTGGTAAGTAGGCATATGTCTCAAAGTACTTTTGTGTGTTTTAGTACTTTATCTGGTCAGTTTACTTCATAATTTATTGAGTAAATGTGAGTGAGTACATGTGACTTTGAGTTGAATTTGAGTGTGTTTGTGTTGTGAAGGTGAGGCAGAACTGGTTGAAACCCCAGAGGGCTATGAACCAGAGTACTGGGAGTACTACAAGGTATGTAGCCAGCATCTTATTTCGTCAGTTCTTTCAGGAGCGCTTTTTTTGTGTCACTGATCTGAGCAGGGATTCAGGAAAGGGTGGACTGCATGCATTGAAATATAAAATATGGAATTGGGCATCAAAGTGATGATATACCAGAACTGTCTTTGCCAACCTTTAAAACAGCTGTGTTTGCCTGGGTAGAGTTATATTGAGGATTTAGAGAAATGTAAAATGATCATATCTAATGTAGGCACAATAGTGGTTATACTAATTGATAACTTAATTCAAAGGAAAAAAAATATCTGGTTTATAAGTTAAAAACCCTTTTGTCTTGTGTGTCCTTGCAGCATCCCATCACCAGGTGGATTGCGCGGAACATATGCAATTCCCCAGTGAAGGACTATGAAAAGATGATGGCTGCAATCCAAATAGAAAAAGAAAAGGCAGACTGGAGGTGAGTTTTGTAACTGGTGTGTTACGTAAATCCTGCCATGTTTGATGGCCAGAAAGCAGTTGTGATACAGTGGCAGTGAAAACATTTCTAACTATCTTAAACTTCTGCAGCATATTTAAATTTTAGCATCTAGAATAAAAAAATCTTATGTCCCTGAATTAAAGTTAGCAGTGAAAACATGAAAACACTAAGTGCTGGTGTTGCATATCTTGCAACAAAAAAAAAAAAAGTACACTTAGTAGTGTGGTACTTCATGTATTGCAGTCAGTGGTGCCTTTGCTTTGAGCCTGAAGGCATTGTAAACAATCAGTTTGATAATACAGTGATATTTCTTTTGAACATTATTGATTCTTTTGAAGGTGTAAATGAACAGATTCCAATTAGATAAACATACTAGGAACCATGCACAGGAATCTAGCTTACATGCAGTAAGCTAGATTCCTGTGCGTGATTGATTCATTAGCTATCAGCTAATATCTGACTCGACACAATGGATTTTGTGTTGACGATAGGATTGTTGTTTGTCGGGGAATCTACTTTGCGCCACACTGAAGGTGTTGAGGAGCAAGTTTCGTCTATGGCTATCTTGGCAAAGACATTTATTCACTCATAATACTGATTCTACCATTTTAGTATTGAAGAAGAATTCTAATGAATTTTGCTGAACTAAAATTATTAATATTTTCACACACAAAAAAATGCATATTCTTGGTAGGACTGAATATAAATATGTAATACAAAGGAATGTATCAAGCACCTCTCCTATGTCAGCCTAGATGTAAACTGTATTTGGTCAAAGGGAACTTTAAAGAGATTGGCACAGGTCGGATTTAATGTTTGACCACATAGAACCTGTAAAAGGAGCATCGGCCTCTTGATGCATCAACTGGAAAAAGTAACTCATTCGTGTTTCTAACACAATGCCTCAAATCCTGTCTATAGACACTTCAAAACAAAGCAAGATTGACATAACTATGTGCATCAGTGACATACAGTACACAACACAGTCAAACATATATGGTTTCCAGGTTCCAGGTTTCCAGGTTTCTGTTTGTTTTCTGTTTGTCTGAAAGATGGTGGATTTTTCTGAGGAAATGCACGTCATGTGTTTTTCTTTCTCCTGGCTTTATGAAAAGCATGTGAAAGGTGTTTTAGCACTTCGCTTGTTTTCCATTTGCTAAGTGTGATTTATTAATTCTCTGCTTGTTTGTTGTCGACAGACTGATGGAGCTGGAGGTGCGTCGGCAGATGAGGCAGAAGGGAGACGGCCCCTGGTTCCAGGTGAGCACCCTCAACAAGGAGCTCATTGACAACAGTCCCAAGGCAACACCTGACAATTAATCCAGACATTTCCGCCGTCAGTCCATCACGCCGATCAGTCTCACTGTTTGTACATTTTTCCCTTCCTGCGTAAATAAAATATCTATATGTACTCTGTTTTAGACTTTCAGTGTCTTTCTTGGCTTTATACCTCATGAATGTTTTTTTTCCTAGCAGCAGTGGGTCACTATGGTAACTATGTAAATGGTTCAAGGTTTAAATCCATGAGCTAGCTAAAAGTCTGCATGGGTTTCCTCTGAATATTTTGTGTCCTCTGACAGTCCAACTATATACACGATGGGTGAACTGGAGATTGCCTAATTGCTAGTGTATCTGATGTGTCAGCCCTGTGGCAGAATGTTCACCTGCCTCATCTAGTATGTGCAGGGGCAGTCTCCACCCTGTGCAAGGTAACAAGGTGCAGATAATGGATGGGTTCTGCTGCTCTCCCGGTACTGAATCAACACTTTGAGTTTGAATAGGATCAGATGGAGACTGTCATCATACACAATTCATACAAACATAGGCATATGCTATTGGTGCAGTATGTTATTTGTTCTGTTCTAACAACGAAAGCAGGGCTGGATACTACAAATGAATAGACTTCATTCAAACAGACCTGTTATAAATTCCAAAAAGTCCTGTGGCCTGTGCTGGGTTTGCCAGATACATTACATAAATAGCAATTCATATTCCTGTTGTACAAAAACACATGAAAGTTAAAGGATAAGTTCACCCCAAAAGGGCAAACTGAGTCATTATCTACTAACTCACATGTTGATTGTCAAGTTTAATAGTTCACAAAACATTTTTGGAGCTTCACAGCAAAACAAATGTTGCAATACTCTTCTAAGAAGTAGATGGGGACTTGTTTTAAAATATAACATTCCTATGCAAAGTGAACGGGATGGATCAGAGGTAAAATATGACAACCGTGTAAGGCCATTTGGAGTTGATTGGCATCTATTTGTAATGAAACTTTATTTGGATCACACATAGCTGGACTTAGCAGGTTTTGGGTTAGAAGCAGAAAAGTGACTTCAGTCAATGACCGAGGGTGAGATTAAAGATATTCATGAAAAATAGAAATTCCACCAAAATCCAATAAAAACAGGTCTATTAATAATATATATATATATATATATATATATATATATATATATATATATATATATATATATATATATATATATATATATTTTTTTTTTTTTTTTTTTTTTTCCTGATGTCTTACTCCATCACAGGCTCAAATTTGGTTACATTTCCCTAGAGCAAAGTAGAGAAATATCACTTAGAAATCATCTAGATGAGTAAACCTCTGGACACTATTGAAAAAGATATGTTCGTATGCAAAGTGAATGGGATGGATCGGAGGTGAAATTTGAGCGTCAGTGTCAAAAATGTTCCTCCAGGAGGTGTTTAGGAGCATGTTGCGGTCCGTTTCGATTCCGCTGGTACCTATTTGTAGTGACACTTTTTCGAAGGTTTCATATAAGTTGGGTTTTGGGTGGCAGAAAAGTGACAGAGGGCAGTGACTGAGGGTTAGATTAAAGATATTCATGGTAAATACAAATTTCACCAAAATCCAATATAAGCAGCTGTCTCTCATTCAACTAGTGTCAGAAGACATGGCATTGATTTTGAGTCAACATGACCTGGAAGCTATCAATTAAGACGTGTTCCTATGCAAAGTGAATGGGATGGATCAGACGTGAAATTTGACTAAGGCGCCGAAATTGTCCAGCTATCACAAGTCACTAAATTAATTCCCATAAAGGTTCTCATGAGAGGGATATTAATTAATATCATTAATAAATATTGATACAAATATTTCTGAGTTTGAGTTACCACAAAATTGCTATTTCACAACTATGTAGTGCCCCTTTAAATGGGATTACAAATTGAGATGTACCCTTAAGAGTAATTTGCAACATGGAAGTTAGCAGGAAACACACATGAGTTAAACAACAAGGACAAAAACTTCATGGGAGAATTTGTGTGTATCAAGCCTGATAATTCAATTGCATGCATTTTAATATTTTTTTGCAGTTGCCATTTGTGTCCAGGTGGTGGCAGAGCTGTGCAGACAGGATGATTGTTGTCTGATGAACAAAGGCCTTCTCATGGGTGTAGAAACAACATATCGCGGCTTTATTGTGAGGTGCACGAAACCAGACTTTTCTTGCTGCTTTTCATGCCATGTTCTAATAGACGCAAACATGCCACTGAGAGGCGAATCACTTTGTGTTTGAACGACACAAACTCACTGTGCTCAGTGATGTGAGTCGTTTGGTAATAAAATCAGCAACTATTCAACCTCACAATCACGCTTTTCCCGGTTCCTGGAGGTGTGTGTGTGTGTGTGTGTGTGTGTGTGGGGGGGGGGGGGGGGGGGGGGGGGGGGGGGCATGTTGTAGTAAGTGTGGGTGGCTTTATGAATCACCCTCAGAGGTGGGAGGGGCCCTTCTGGTAAAGTATCTCTGTACGTGTGCGCGCAGCGTCACCACAGTCAACAGCAGCCGTGTAACATCTGCGCAGGTCAAAAACCCTGTGTGTGTTTTTATTTTCAAGAACAGAAAAAAAAAGAGAGCAACACTCGTGGCCTTCACAGCTTTGCAGCCCCGCGCAGCAGCAGCAGCAGCAGCAGCCGCCTGCCTCCCTCCACCCGTCTGTCATTTTATTTTTATGTTTTTCAGCGTCACATCCCGCTGGCTGCAGGAATGTAGAGACGCGGAGCTTTAAAAATAGCATCCTCTCCTCTGTCAGCGCTGCTCCGCTGGCTCCGCAGCACTGTGGTGCGAGAAGCAGGAATGCGAAGATGGCTACAGACCTAGGAGAGCTGCTGGTCCCGTATATGCCCACCATCAGGGTGCCCAGGACTGGAGACAGGGTTTTCAAGAGCGAGTGCGCCTTTTCCTTCGACTCCCCAGTAAGTGTCCGTCTCTGTCTCTCTCTCTCTCTCACACACACACAGCGACACATGAGCGTGTAGTTTGCGGGGAGGGGACGTTCGTCGCGGGCATTTGCGGTTTGACAGTCGGATGTGGACACACGTGAATCTGCTCCGTGTGCCTCCCATGGCCGCCTTCCCCCCTGTGAACCCGACGGGCACAAATAAATAATGAAATGTTGTTTACATCTCACAGGAGAGGGAGAGAGAATGGAGGGGGCGGAGGGGGTTTCCCCTACAGGCCAGAGTAGCGTCCGAGGTGAGGTGAGGCGAGAATTAGTGGGGCTAGCTAACTAACGCACCTGCCCGCCCCGGGGTCCGGATGGATGTGAGGGGGCGTCAGCAGCCATGTCAGGTTGTAGCCGTGCAGGAGACAGCTGCCGTGTGAGTTTACAGCCACCTTATGCTGCGCTAAAAATGGACCAGAAGTGTGTCAGTGGTGCTCGGACGATGTTTCTAGCATTAAATGCACACACAAGGCGCGTTTACAGTGCCCTCAATGGTGTTGTCCTCCAACAATCATTTCATAGTGTTATGTACAGTTAGAAGAAAATTAAATGCCGTGTTCAGGAATCCACTTACAGTGACCAAGCAAAAACAATGCTAATGCTGGTTGACTTAAAGAGGCTGTATGTAGTTTGAAATAAAAAAAACCCCAGAATTGTAATATTTACAGTATTAATGAGGTAACTATACCAACTCGGGAATATTTATTTTTTCCATAAGTGAAGAAACAAGCTGTTATCAGAGGAAATTAAGGTCCCCAAGAGCAATGTTTGGTGCTTTAAAGGTGGCAGGGTCTGCCACATATAAACAGAGTAAAACAGTATGAAATTGTGTTGGTCAGTTTGTTTATTCTGTCATGACAACAAAGAGAGTTTCATCATTTACTTTGTGCAGTCAGTCAGCCAGTGAAGATTTTTCTCCTCTGATTGAAAGTTCTTTCCCAAAATGACACAGTGGATCTTTAAAAGTACGTTTTTGTGCTTTATAATGAGTTTATAGTGGGCTGTATGGTATGTTTTTTTTTAATATTATTATGTCACTAGAGTTCACTGAAAACCTCCCGGACCATATTTTGATGCATGTATTAATTTATTTTGTCATTTTCTATTTTCCCCTTCTGTGATGAATACTCACAGGGTGTCAAAACACATGAATGTTTTCATTTTATGACTGTTTAAATACTTGCAGAGCATCCTGTACTGTATTGTATGTCTGACGACGGGTACGGTGCTGTAAAAAAGGATTTCCACTTGGGATGATAAAGTCTAAGTCTAAGCTTTATGTGAAGATTTGTGACAAAAAACAAATGAGAGTGTTTGTCTCTCACCCCTTCTACATTGAACAAAAAAACCTACTTCGAGATGGAAACCCTTTTTAAAGGTGACTCAGCTGTCTGGAGTTCATCATGTCGGTCCGAAGACTGGTTTATTTTTATCCTTGCACTGTTGAAGCTCATATGTCACTCTGGGCCACTTAAAGGTTTATCACAGGGGTTTATAAGGCCTCCACTGATTGCAGATGTAGGTTAGTTTCGAAGGGGGTGTTTAGTCCCCGACAGTCCACCACATGTAACACCACCACACCTGAAATGTGATTCACTGGTCACATGCAGATCTGTTGAATGTGAGGAAATGATCAAACCGCTGTATCCTGTAAAAAGCGGGTTAAGATACAGTTGGTCAAAGTTGGGACGTGATGTGTGTGCGGCTTTAGCTCACAGACACCCATCAGCAGTTTTAATGGGGAATGGTGTTAACATACTTTTAGTGAAGAGGGATCACTTTATTGGTAAAGTGAATTTTCTATGTCGTTGCATGTGACTCAATGCTCATATTCCTTAGCTGCATAACTGATTTTTTAAAATTGCTCGCATGAAGCAACATTTTTGAGATAATTGACACCTTTTGTCCATCATAGTGTGCATGAGGTGAATGTGTTTTCTGTGGAGTTGCCATATAAACCAGGTTTCTCAGCAGCAGGCATTTTCTTGATCAAAGCGATATATATATATATATTTTTTTTCTTCTGTGCAAGAGTGCTGGAACAGATTTTTGGCAGTTTGACAAGATGCAAGACGTCGTCTTTGAAAATGTGCCTGCAGTATCATTGGCACACATCTCTAACTTGCGTTGTGTTGGATTGTTGTAACTAGTGCCAGGTAGTGTGGAACAAAGTGCGCTATGAATGGAACTGATTATTCTCTTCCTATTTTTCCTGTGAAATACTTTTAGCAAGAAGGCTAAAGACACTGTTAGAGGGAATACTTGTGTGAGGATATAATACAGAGTAACAAGTACAACCCTGCCTTCTAGCTTCTCTGAAATAAATAGATGTTCTGTGAAATGTGCTGTTGTGTCGGTGGTTGTTCACTTCGTGCTGCTGTTCATTGTTACTGTTTGTTCTGGTCCGCAGGAGTCAGAGGGAGGCCTGTATGTGTGCATGAACACATTCCTGGGCTTTGGACGAGAACATGTGGAGAGACATTATCGCAAAACAGGACAGAGTGTTTACATGCACCTCAAGCGACATGTGAAAGAGGTACGTTTTACCCCTGTGCTGCATTTCCTGTTGGAGTCTGATATTTAATGGCGCCACAGTTTCTATAGTACATTTGTAATCAATAAGAAAATACAACACAAAAGACAACAATAGAGACATTGACATGGGATCATATTAAACAACAATAGTATAGAAAAGTTGAATACAAAAAGGGCAGAGAGGTTACAACCAATGATATCTCCCCAGTTTCCACAGTCTCCCCTCAGTTTCAATGAAGACACTGATATTTGTCAGCTTCAGGCAGATCTCAATTGTATATCCATGATGATATATATATATATATATATATATATATATATATATATATATATATATATATATATATATATATATATATACACAGTGAAACCCCGACTTACAAGGTGAATTTGTTCCAGAGGGTCTTTCGTAAGTAAAAATTTTCGTAAGTCGAAGCACCCTTTTCCCTATAAATAGCGTAATTCGTTCCAGGCCCCCTACCAGTCGTGTATTTCTTCTACAAATATGACTTAATATTTGAAAAAAAAACACTAAGAATATTCCAAAATACAATCTGAAATGAAGAAACTAATTTATAAATGATAAATGTATTAATAAATATCAATAAAATGAATTATGTATGTACCTTTTGAGTGAGGCGATGCTGGCTGAAGACGAAGTTCTTGGTGGAGGAGGAGGTGGCGGAGGTGGTGGAGGCTGAAGAAAGCATACGAATGCATGCATACATACGTACGTGTACATGTACATAACATTATGGAATTTAATTCTAAACATTAAAACTAAAACTTACATTTACGTTAATTAATGTACGTATGTACACTGTGCAATGATATTTTTTTAAACATTTTTTTAAACTTATAATTTTTTAAAAAGAATTATATTTTATAATTTTTTTTAAATTTCAGTTGTGACAAATTTCAAATTAACGTGAATGTTCCTGTATTTGTGGGATTTCGTTACGTGGGCATTTTGCCGTACCACGGGCAGAAATATTGCCGTTAAGTGCCTTCGTACACATATATATATTTATATACATATATATACTCAATCATCTGTTGTAACTCATGCTTATTATAGTTATGTACCAAATATAAATACACTGTGAATCTCCCAACATTTAATTAGGAAATTAACCACCGATGTAACATTTCTAAGCACTATGTAAACATTTTATTAAAGGGCTTCAGCATAATATAATTTAGCAGAAAGCAGATAAAAGTATTTATTGATGTGTTTGTCAATAATTGTTGCTCTTCCATTGGGCATCCATGAGCAGAAAAATGAACGATAATACAGGAGAACACTCCCCAACAGAAAACATGTCTTAATATGAGAAGTTAACAATTGTTGACAAATAAAAATGCTATTATTTCTTCTTGTAATTACATTATAATGTGTTATAAACCATTAATTAAACATGTATGTACTGCTTATAGGTGATAGATAGAGGGATGTAAAGTAAAGCAACACTCAGGTGGTAGATTGTGTGATTAACACTGTCAGGATTACAGGATTAGGTTAAATGTAGCAAAGGGATGCAATAAAGTTAAATGTTGCAGATAAAGGTACAATGGGATCTGGGCTGCTGATAAGAGTGATTAAATTACAGTGTATTCCCTGCATTAACTTGGAAACTGAATTCTTGGTCATCCACATTTAATATGAAAAATAGGGAAAAAAAATAGCAACTCTGTTTGAGCCTTCTCCTTTAACTTGACCATTTTGACTTTCAGACTGTGGACTGAGTGTTATAACTTCACATTTTTGTCATGTGTAATGCTATATGTTTCCTTATTTGCGATGAAGTTTCCCAGAAAGAACCTGGCAATTTGTGCTAATTATGTTTATTAGAATTAATCTCCAACATAACTCAATAGTCTTACTGTAAGTGCACAGCAGGCCAACTGAACATGAGAGTGCAACAGAATACAGTTTACAACAATAAATGATGATATAAATAAATAGTGAAATAAATTATAATTATAGAACATTCATTTGGATTGACATGGAGCAATTCTGTTAAGACAATTCTTATTTGCCTTATAATGAGTACCAATTTACATAATTCATTCTTTTTTATTCTGAAAATTCTGACCCACAAAATGAATTGTTACAACTATATTAAAGGTCTAATTTGTTGATTTTTGAGTCTCATTCCAAACTTGTCAAATACTGACGGTTTTGGGATTGTAGGTCGGGCTGGTCACCATTCCAAAGCACCAGTATTTGACGGGTTGGGAATGGGACTCATAAAAATCAACTCTCTTACAAATTGGACCTGTGAGAGATGTTGAAATGCTACCTCTGGAATTCAGATAACAACATTTTGGTGTATATAATGAAATCACACGAGATTTTAACAAACAGAATCTGTTCATACTAAGCGAGAAGTATAAAAGAAACATCAAACAATATAATGCAATCTAAAACAACAACCCTGCTACAAATATTTTCAAAAATTGTTAAGTTGTTGGTGAGACCGCAGCTCACAGCTATTGATTTAACTTCACGCTAACTTTTATAGTCTGTGGTGTTGTTGCATACGATTGCATTGTATTGCAAGGCGTTTCAGTTATTTTGCCCGTTCTTGTATGAATAAAAAAAATAACTCAACGAACAAGTCATGGACCCAAAACAAGCCCTTTTTTTTGAAGAGTTGATGGTAAACAACAAAGGCCCGAGCTGATGCCATGTTTTCTTTGTGGCTCTAATTGCCCTCAGATAAGCTATGCTTTGTAAAGAGCTGCTATTTCCATGCCTGGTTCTGGCAGCTGCTCACATTCTGCAGGCTCCCGTGTCTGCTGTTTTTTTCCCATGAGTCCACTTGGTCGCGAGTGTGTCAGCATTCTCTGCCTTTCTGTCTGCCTGTGCCCTGCCGAGTGAACAGGAGTCAGTCACCTGAACCACAGAGGATATGTGGGAAACCAGTCGCTGGGGTTGTTTTTCACATTTTTATGAATACTAAGTGGTTGATGCTAAAAATTTATGACTTTATTTGAGTTTTGTACCGCTCTGAACAGTATGAGGAGGAAGATGATCACTCTCTGCAGGCTCAGACAGGCCACATGAACACACTGTAAATAAGATCTGTCCGAGTCTACAAATCAAACTGTGCAACTGAAGAAGTTTCATTTATCATTCTTTAATGTTGACCATGACACCGACAGGGGTTTTCCCCCCGCCTCGTAACCTGACCTGGCAACTGGAACATTCAGCATCTATTTCTAACAAAATGACAACCATCTGGACCTTCTGTCACAGCAAAGCATAACAGCATTTTACAGCATTTTACAAAGAGAATCATTAAAGGGTGTTTTTTTTATGTGAGGAGGTTCTTTGATCCAGTTTAATCCCTTTTCTTCCTGTTTCCCACAGAAAGCCACAGGAGCTGCAGGAGGCGCCATCCCCAGACGGAGAAATGGAAAAGTGTTTCTAGGTAAGTGAGAGGCAGTGGTGTAAGAAGTACTGCTTTGCTTAAGTAAAAGCACTAATTCTACTATGAAAAAATACTCAGAAAACACAGATTTCAAAATGTTACTTAAATATATAATATATAGGAATTTTGCGTCAGAATGTTTAGAAATGACCAGACATTTTACCTCGTCTGTGAACATTTGTGCCCGAAAGATTTTCATCAGCAGCAATGGTTGTTTAATATTGTGTTCACCACCATCAAAGTCAGATTGAGTGCAAGACCATTTGTGAGCTCATATTACGAGCAGTGGTACACACCGAGTGTGTGTCCATCTGTATGTTTAAATTTAAGAGGACTCTCATTGAATTTGGAAATCAGAATAGATTCTGGTTCTCTCCTTTTCACCCCTCTAATTTCTGTAACATTACATTCTCGCTGCTGTAGTCAGCTTAATAAACAGGAGTGAGGATAGGTACAAGGATAGGATCCCAAGAGGCTGATGTTAAATATGAACGTTTAAGAAGAATGCAGAAAAGTATTCAAAAGTAAAAGTAGCAGTTATCTAGAAAAGGGTCTGTGCGATACATTTATAATCATAAATTAACATAATTGGATTAACACTGATGCACTGGTATCTAAGTAGCCTAGTGGTGGTGTAGCTGTTGAGGTGGAGGTAGTTTTATATTATGTTATATACAGTAACATGAGTCCAATTGTTCCAATTCTCCAAAAGGTCACAAGATTAATCTGAGGGGGTGATAAATGGTTGTAGAACAAACACAAATGAAAGATTTGCTTTTTGTTGGGGAAATATTGGAGAATTTGACCTTTTTGGACCTTATAAAGTTATTTAAATGAAACCATCTACACCTAAGAAATACCCCAAGACAGGACTCTGGTATTTCAATTATTGCTGAAAACAAATTAAGCTTGTTGGTGACGTGGTTTCATGTTTTGCATTGATTTGATGATTTGATATTAAAGTAAACATGATTTATGTGGTCAGAAACACCTCTCCATGAAGACAACCCCCTCCATTAGAAACTGGTGTTATTGTTTGGTACACTGTGGTGACCCGCCAGCTGCCCCTCCAACCAGCCCTCACCCAAAGTGCCAGATATTTCCCATGATGAGACCTCCTCCCCCTCCTCCTCCTGTGCTCCAAATATAGCCCATTTATTTGTATATGTGGTTGGTAACTGTTCTAAATCAAAGCCTGGCCTCCTCCCCCTCCTCCTGGTCGCTGGCCTCTCAGCTGCCGCCACCTGTCAACTCCCCTTCTAGGCTGACACACTTCTACTGCAGCTCTGACGCTGCTCAGAGAAGACCAGGTGTCGCTCTGCCTCCCTCCCTCATGGCTGCAGTGCGGGGGAGGAATTCCTTCCACTCAACCTCCATGTAATTGATGTTCCTGTTTTCTTATCGTCTGGAGCGTAATAGACTTTAATGTGCACCAGCTTCGATCTGACTCTTGTACATTAGGTCAACCCTCCTGCTGATGTCTGACTCTCGAGGAGTACTCTGTCAGACTCTTCTCTCTTCCTTTCTTGGATCCTTGATATGACAGCAGGCATGTATGTTTCCTCCGTCATCTCCATACCAGACCGGTGATCTAATCAGGCCGCTAGCTGCTAACGTCAGATGTTACCATGAAACCAGCGGGCACAATAACATAGTCGAGGATAACCTATGATCCTGTTTCTCATGAGTCATCACTCAACTTTAGTCTGGAGTGGAGAATGGACAGCTCTATATGGAGAGAGAAGAGACTATCGCTCGATTTGAAAAAGATTTGATTTATTGCTGACACTTGCCACATTGACTTATTCACATATGCACCCATACGCTGCTACGCGCAAAGTGCCCACATTCACAAAATATTTTGTTTTCATTAACTTAGTGTCTGTGGGTTTTGGACTGCTGTTTGAAGAAATTAAGATGTTACATTGTGCTTTAGGAAAATGTGATAAACATTTTCTTTCACTTTTTTTCTGACTAAAAGCACTTCTTTAATGGACTGAGCACAAAATCATTCATCAGGACATGTATGACCATATACATCAATATTGATAAAAATGTAAGGATAACTATTAGATTATTGATAAATAAAGATGAGTAATATGGATATAATGACTCAGACTAATTATAAGAACAAGTAGAATAGTCTGATAAGTTCAGAAAATTACATCACTGTGCTATAGTGCAGCCGTTAAGCCTCTAAGGAGGTTATAATCTCATATTGTGATAATGATATATGTAATACCGATCTATTGCTAAGAGTCACTTGAGTTTCATAAGCCATCCTCACTGCTCCTCAGTACCTCTGTAAGTTTCTGTTTGTAATAGTTACCTAAGTATAGCTCAATTCCCTCTGAGCAATAGAGTCATCAGCATTGTATGAAGTCATTTGTAACTATTGTAAAAACAAGGTGCCACTGATGGTTTTCTCGCTCAAGGATTCATCTGCATCCTCAGACTATTATGGTACTGACTAAATGAACAATACAGGAACATAAAAGGAACAGACCTCACGCTCAAACATTAAATGAGAACACCCCAAAACAAACACAATCACCAGGTAACGTCAGTCTAACAGCAGCTGATTGGATGTTCACTTCCTTCCCTGTAGATTTAGAGCTTAACCGTGATTTTAACGGAGAGGACTATGAATATGAAGACGAGGCCAAGCTCGTCATTTTTCCAGACCACTTCGAGATCCCCTTACCAAATATTGAGGAGCTGCCCGCTCTGGTCAGTGAGTCGCTGCTGCTCGTGCTCTGTGTGTTTCTATGCATGCCAATGGGAGGGTGCACTCAGTGGTCCCCCCGTCACTGAACAGCCACAGGCCTAAATCTGTTTTCTTGTTTAGGTTAAAGTTAGAAATTTCTGGTCAGAAATTTTAATTTGGCACTCAGGAGTATAATTTATGGAGGCTCAGAGTGAACTGAAAGCTGTTCCATAGAAAAGCTTCTGGGGAAACACTGGATGCACACACTGTCTAGGTGCCCTCATCACCTTTGGCTTTGTACATCAGTTGCTTCCTACCAGAGGAGACATTTTACTCTTTTAACTTCTGTTAAAAGAAGTTAAAAGAATAATAATAACTTCTTTTTCCTTTGCTGTTATGTTTGTTTTAAGAGCTTTTGTTTTGTTTTTCTAATTATTTTATGCACGTTTGGTTTTAATAAGCAAATTATGATGTTCATCCTGTTCATCCGTTTCTGCATCATAGTAGCAATATACTGCCACTCTGGCTTCCTCTGTTGGATCACTCGCTTTATTTGGCACAGCGTCACAATGTCTTGCATGTCTGCTGTCATCCTTTTGTGAAATTATGAAGTTTTATGTCGCTACACTAGTTGGATACAATCTTATATCGGCCAAAAGCAGAGTTAAAAGCAGAGAGAGGTTCTTACATTAGATATATTTTCATGTCAGTCACACCCACTCCCAGAATTTAATTCTGTCCCTGCTGTTACATCTGACGTTCAGGTGACCATCGCCTGTGACGCAGTGCTCAATGCACCATCAGCCTATAAGAAGCAGGAGCCTGAGTCCTGGGAGGAGGAGATCCAGGTGTCCAAACATGCCAGGAGCCTCAGACAGCTGGATAATGGAGTCAGGATCCCACCCAGGTAGGAAGCACTTTTATTTATCTCAATATTTGGGACAGTGATAGATTCCATTACTTTCTCAACATGTTCAGCCTTCAAAACATTTTCTGCATCTTTTCACACAGCAGTGGGTGTGATAGTGTTTGGATAGATAAACTATTCCTTTAGAAACTTTAGAGCGGGAGAGGTAGAGGAAGTCATTGCTAGGAATTTTTCCCTGGTTTCTTTTGATTCTTGTTCCTTTTCAAGTTTTTCTTGAATCCTTTTCCTTCCACTCAAAGAATGTTTAAGTAAATGTCAAAGTTTTCCTTCTTTATGCAGGAGTTAAAGTTGGTAAAACGCTTACAGCACAAAAATGGAGATTCATTTGAGTAAACATATGTGTGATCCATTAAAAAATTGCAATTGTCTTGCAGTTGTCATGATTTGGATATCTCTCAAATTGACAAAAGTCAGGTCAACAGATGGCTGCTTACTTTGTCTCTTGAAGTTTGCCTTGTTTATCCAGTCTGTTACCTGGCAAAATGTAAATTCTAAATAGAAAACCACATAATTTAAAAAACAGCACAATAGTAAAAACAGACTTGTTTCTTTGTGGTCAGTGGCTGGAAGTGTCAGAAATGCGAAATGAGAGAAAACCTGTGGCTGAACCTGACGGATGGAGCAGTGCTCTGTGGGAAGTGGTTCTTCGATGGAAGTGGCGGCAACGGTCATGCTCTGGAGCACTACAGAGAGACCAATCACCCCCTGGCAGTCAAACTGGACACCATCACACCAGATGGAGCAGGTCTGAGAAACTTGATGTGTGCATTTAAACTGTTAGTGATCAACGTCCTTTACTTTTATTTTTTTTTCACTAATGCAAAGTTTCACTTGCCGTTGCTATTGACATTCTCCAAGAATGCTGATGTTGTAAGTGAGAAAAAACTCTCACCATATTCTCACAGGCATCTAGTCTTTGTCTCTTCAAAGTCTAGATTAATTGTAGGGAATATTAAAATGTTTTTATTTTTTTTCCTTGTAATTTTACCAATTTAATCTTTGATACTAAAATGTTCTTGTAAATTTAGGACATTAATTAAAAAAATTCTCAGGATGTTATCCCCCTCTCATTAAACATTTTTACTTACAATGCTAATACACTATCATAGAAATGACAAAATATGTACTACAGCTTATCTTTTCTTGTTTAAATGGTCAAATGGTATCATTTAAAGGTTGATAAGTGCACCTGTACAATCTAATGCAAAGCAATACAACAGCCAAAGCAATATTTAATCTGTCATAAAGTTTATTGTCGTCAGTTTTTATTCAGGGATTTAATTCAGATGTTGAGATTGGTTTTGATGCCTTCTGTAGTGATGAAGTAATATTTAGCATTTTACTTAGAGGTGATTATAATGTTTATTTATGTCTGCAAATACAGCAACAATGTAAGCTTATCTTATAAAATGGTGGTATGGTATGGAGGACCTGCTGACCAGAAATCTGTCATTAGAAAATAAATATGTTAGAGCAGATAAAAAAATTGGACCTATCATAGTGACTGACTGATATTTGGTTCCAGATGTGTACTCATTTGAGGAGGAGGAAGCTGTGTTGGACCCTCACATATCAGACCACTTGTCACACTTCGGGATAGACATGCTACAGATGCAGAAAAGAGTAAGTTGTCTTGGCTGTGAACAAACCAAACAAAAAATAAAATGCGACTCCTCCTCAGTAAAGGTTTGACACCGAGCTCTCTCTTTCTCTCTCTCCCTTTAGACAGAGAATGGGCACCACACAGACAATAACTCCCGGCCACGAGTCAGTGAATGGGAGGTGATCCAGGAGTCGGGCATGAAGCTGAAGGCAGTGTTTGGTTCTGGTTACACAGGCATCAAAAACCTTGGCAACAGCTGCTACCTCGGCACAGTGATGCAGGTCCTCTTCAGCATCCCAGACTTCCAGAGGATGTGAGTATTTACTTAGAGAAAAACACAATGTGATTATTTTTCTATTATGCAGACTCAGCTGCCATCTTTTTTTTATGTTATACTTTTTATATATTTTAGCATTAAGTGTTTATACATTTTAAAAAATGATTTCAAATATATAGTTGTTTTTTTTGTCAGCTACTTAAGAGATTTTGCAGCCAGCATTTGGATATGTGAGTTTTACACTGATCAAAATAACTTTTTTCTGTTCGAAAATGACGTATGACAATCATTGATGAATGAAAGAAAGAAAGTAAAACTACAGTAGTTCATATGGTCATATGTATCTTTTGTAGTGGTTTTTAGAGGTAAAAATACATTTTTATGAAGTATTTTTTCCTGCCAACTCTTTTTTTTGTATTATTAATGGTAATCTATATATGTTTCTATATAGATAACACAAAATGAATGCTTCTTTATAAGTCAATTAGAATAACTCTTATGGCCTCCAGCAGGAGGTGTCAGTGTCTTCTTGGTACCACCTCATGTGTTTCCAGTGGTCTTGTGTCTGAGTGTGTGACATGTATTTTGATCTTTAGGTATGTTGGTAATCTTCAGAGGATATATGACTATTCACCGCTTGACCCCAGCCAGGACTTCGCCACACAAATGTAAGTGGCTCTGGTGTTACATAATGCAGTTTTCAAGTACGCAAAACAAGTGAAGACATTTTCCCACCTGCTGCTGTCTCTGTGGTTGGAAATAGACATAGGTCTTGTTATGAGTAACTGACTTCAAATTCGTATTGAACAACACTGCATAAGTTTCGTCTATGACTCTTAGTCAAGCTAATAGATCATAGACATTTTGTGAGATTGAAAGCCCTTATGCTTGTGTGTACTGGTGAACACGTGGCGTATTATGTCATAGAAACCAGTGTGTTGCAAGAGGTCAAGTCAGATGCTGAGACCCTGATGAAAGATAAGTAGAGCTTCATCCCGGCAACAGATGAATATCAGATGTATGAAGCAACAAACGTTTCAAATTGCCACATAAACATGTTTATACCCGTCACGCTTCTTAATTGATAGAGTCGCTCAGCACAAATCAGGCCCAGGAGAAAGAAAATCTGTATCTGTTAATGCATCGTGCCTGCTTTGATTAAATATGACCCCTCCTTTGAAAGCAGTGGCGGCAGATCCTGAGTGTTGAGTAAGGTAGGATTAAACTAACTATATTAACATGTTACCCTGCATCTTTTACTTAATATCTTGCAGAAGGAGATTCAGATAGTATTACATTGATGTAAAACCAATATTCATCCAATAAAAGCAATTATTAGCTGTTAGAATTGTCCACAGTGGTTTGATGATTATTTTGGAAATGTAATAATTGCCTAATTTTTTACTCATTTATTATTTGTTGTATTTATTTTTTGATATTTTATTTATAGTAATTTAGCAGACTGAATCTAGTCATTCTGGTGTAGGCATAAAACGGCCTTTCTTTGCATAGAAATTAGTTTATTAGTCTTCTTGATGAAATGAAAAACAAAAATGGATGGTAGATCAGGATTATCTTAAAGAAATATGACGAGAGGGACCATCTTATTAAACACACTCTATTATATCTATCTACTGTAAATATATTTTACCGTTTCAACCAGTAAATCCTTTCAAAGAGGATATTGCAGCTAAAATGAAAAAAACTATAACTACTGCTAAAGACTATAAAGCTTTAACAAGTTACCTCCAAATGCATTTTCTGAAGGTTTAAATAAAATACAGGCACCAATGGAGAAAGATGCAGGGCAGCAACTAAATATTTTTTTTTATTGTTGATAAATCTTTATATATTGTTACTTGTTGATATATACAATGTCATAAAAAGTGAGGATGTTGATAAGTGTTTCCCAAAAACCCAACAGGATGTCCTCAGTTGCCCAAAACTGTTCACTGTCATAGAGGAGTGAAGATTCAATAAAATAGTCACATTTTTTGAGCTTGAATCAGGGACCTTTTTTTGTAGAAATAACTCAAACTGATTAGTCTTTTAGCCGATGATATGCTGTTATGTTTATGCCTTTGTTTTTGTACGACAGGGCTAAGCTGGGACACGGACTGCTCTCAGGCCAGTACGCCAAACCACCCATGAAATCTGAGCTCATTGAACAGGTGATGAAAGAAGATTACAAGGTATTAAACTGGGTATGTCCAGCTCCCAAACTGGGTCCATAATCGGCAGAAGCATGTTAATACATGAGTGGTAGCAAAACTGTTTGGGTAGTCAAGAACGAGTTTCAGACAGCAGTCTCTTTTTCATGTTCTCCTGATTTAAACCTGAATCGACTGGTCATAATTCAGTAAATCTGTGTTATGAATACTCTTGAGGGTTTTTGTCATTTTGACCGCTGCACGGATGATGATTGAAACAAACAGAAGATGTCGAGTTTTCTTGTGCTCTGACCTTTTTCCTTTAGTCTGAAAATAACTTCTGGCTGCGGTCCCACATGTGCAACTCAAATTGTTTATGAACGCAGCTCCAGGCACAGCTCTAACAGTGATTTGCTTTCTGATTCCCCACATTGCTGCTTAATTTTCCTCTTAATCATTTGCTGAGCTTAATGATTGTCTTGGCTTCCTGTGCTCTTCAGAGTTCTTGGTCTGAGTACTTATTTTGTTTGGTTATTTATTTGTGTTTTTCCTTTACTAATATAAATGCACATGTCATGAAAGCATTGCATATTCCACACACGTAGTACACAGCTGTCTGGCCTGTAGGGAGGAAAACCATTAACGCATAATGGCACCCAGCACTAGGCTTGTTGTAAGCCTCACCAGCCTCGGTAATTGATAGGTCAGAGCTGTGATCCTGCACTTCCTCTACATGTGATGGTGGATGCATGTTGACAGGTGGCGATATATCGCAGGGTTTGAGTTGACATGCTGGGATCAGTGTGTCCTAAAAAAATATTTCTCATAACAATAACATTTTCTCATTAAAATGGCTTTTAAAGTCAATTCATGTGCGAACAGTTGTATAGGTGACATTTTGTCTGACGAGTGTGGCAGGAAGATGAACTGATATTTGATTTGTTTGGTAGGTGTATACTATATATCTTCTGCAAGAGTAGCAATTAGTGAATTTAAAGGAAAAATTTGTCATTTTGCACAGTGTGTTTCTGGCAGAGAGCTGATGTCTTCTGAGAGGCAGTTTGTGACACTGAAAACACATGAGGTGAACAAAAACAACATTCACAGTGCCATCTAAGTTGATAACTGAGGGCTCTGTATGCTCAGTCCCCCCCCACCATCACCACTCCAATGCTCCTGTCTGCTGGTAAAGCACTGGCACATTGTTCCCACCCCCAGGAGAGTAACTGATTTATAATAAGACCTGGATACTTATACTCCATCACCACCTCAGTCCTCACTTCTGATCCAAGATGGAGCAGGTGGTAGAGCATCACATCTAAAATGGTAATGAGGAGGTTGATTTCAATCTCATGTCTATCTGTTAATGATGAAGAAGTTTAGCCAAGCATAAGTTAAGCTTAGCATACAGATGGGCGGTAACTTCCCGTAGTCCTCACTGGTTGCCTGGCAACTGCTCGCAGCCGGGAAACCATGTGAAACATAAAAATCTCATAAGATACACATTGGCTTAATGAAATGACAAATAAAACAGTTGGTTAATGAGCTTTAGAGGTGTTAGTTCCTTCAGACAGAGCCAGATTAGCTGTTTTTCCTCTCAAATTTAACTTAAGCCAGCTAATGAAAGCCAACTTACTTCACCCAGCACTTAACTGACTGAGAGCAGCATCAATCTTAGCATGAGCTCATGTAGTGAGGGTGGAATACATGTAGTTATCCTTATTTCCCAAAATATGTTCAATTTTGGGTTAAATATAAAGATTAACATGACAGAAATTGTTTAAGTAACAGGCTGCCAGTGCCACATTAACATTGGTCTTGTTATATAAGCTTGAATGTATTGCTGTAAAGTTATAAAGTGCAGGACATAATTTCTTGTGTTTTGGGGCATATGAAGACTTCTAAATACCAAACCCAGTTTTATTTTACTCGCTAGTCAGTATGCTCAGTCCCTTAAGACCCATTACAGATAGAGGATTTGTATTTTGCACAAGATGTTCAATACTTGGGAGACATCCTAACTTGACTCATGGCAGCCAATTGTCAGACTTGGACAGGAAAGAGGACTCAGATGCAGTATAGGCAGAAGTAATGTCAAGTTTTATTGATCTGTTTTTGCAGCTCTCCAGAATGAAT
The DNA here is from genome assembly GCF_904848185.1 of Acanthopagrus latus. Lineage (NCBI taxonomy): Eukaryota > Metazoa > Chordata > Actinopteri > Spariformes > Sparidae > Acanthopagrus > Acanthopagrus latus. The sequence goes on along the minus strand of NC_051049.1, from coordinate 15,710,774 downwards.
GAAAACCAAAAGGCTATGAAAATCTGAGGGACAAACAAAACAACATGGAACACAGAGTAACAAAAGACGCTCCCGCAGGAGGAAAACCTACTCTATTCTGGAATCAATCTTAAGTATCAAAATTACAAAATAAATCTCTCCGAAGAGGAAGCACAAAGGCTATGAAAAATAACTACTCTTTCTTATGAAAATTATTAACACAAAATCGCTCACAAGGAGGAGAAAATAAAAAGCTATGAAATCTCAAAATTCAAACACAAAACTTAACCAGAAAAATACAACTTAAATTCACTCTTCTCAAGAGGACAAAAATTCAGATAAATAAAACAAGAACAATAATTATCAAGGCGAGGACCAGGACTGTGGTTCAAGGCTTCGGTATACGACATGGAAGATGAAATACTTTGGCGACACAGACAGGGGAAGACAAAGACTTTATACACATGGGAGAGGGGAACACAGGTGGAAACAATCAGGAATCAGGGATGACGTCAGACCAGGGACACAAGAGGAAAGGCAAGTGACGTGAAATGAGAGGAGAGTTACTTTCAAAATAAAACACGAAATTCATGAGACAGATCCCAAGACAAGACAACCTCACCGCGATGTGACACCAATGAAATGTGTTGGCATTCAAAATATTATCCAAATATTTTTCTAAAGATTAAAATCAAGTCGCTTCACTGGAGCTATCAAGAACTATATGAGCCACGGTTCTTCAGATTGGATTCACTGGTGGTTCTCATGCACAGAACCTGGCACCAGCAGTCCAGCGTGTACATGTAACATCTTATATTTCCCTCTGATATGAGTGGAGCGTTCCTGCCTCAGAGTGTGTGACATCCAGATGTTCTCTTTCCAGCACCAGCAAAAGGGTGTCTCTCCCCGGATGTTCAAGTCCCTGGTCAGCAGGGGACACCCAGAGTTTTCTTCCAACAGACAACAAGATGCCCACGAGTTCCTCCTGCACATGATCAACCTGGTGGAGGTGAGTGGAGATAAACCTCTGTTTGATTTTTACTTGCTTTTACTGCTATTCCAATTTGCAAGGATTTATGTAAATGTGTACACATGCTGCAGTTGATTGTTGAAATGTTATGAGTATAATATATATATTGGAGCGTCCTTACACACCTCCACTGATAGATTATACCACAATGACAGAACAGAATGAGATGCTGTTTTTCACAAAACTGACCGTCCCTTATTATTATTCTACAAAATGACTGTGATACGTCCGACCCCTGACACACATGGACCGACAGTTGATTGGGAGGGGAGGGTCTGTTTTTGACTGTCTCCTTGGTTGGTACATACACATGTGGTGCTGCTCTGATGTGTCTCTCTAAAACAGGATATATATATATATAGCTCAGTGCTATCTGTTACACAGGGGGACAGATTATGCTTCCCTCTCTGCCTCAGACATGATACATGCCCTGACTCGGACCTGACATTTCCTCCACCTCATGTTGTGAAGACACACGACCAGCGTTCTCTGAGCCTCAGTTAGTCAATATTTGCCCCCAGTATCTATTATGCCTGGATGATTTATAGATATTCTATCCTTGTTGTGATATCGTGAGACTGCTATATTGAGATAGAGTTGTCTTTTTCTGGTTTTATTACAGTAAAGTCAAGTCATTTTCTGAACTCACCAGACTTGTTTTAATACTTGTCTTTACCCACATAGTCATTATATCCACATTACATATGATTATTTATCATAAATCTTATTGTGTTGATATTTTATGAAGGTACCAATAGTCATCCCAACGATATTGTCACAATATCGATGTCGAGGTGTTTGGTTAAATATCATGATATAAGATTTTGTCGACCAGTCATATACATAAATGAAATATCGGAATATTAATTTAAGGCCATATCGACCAGCCAAATTGTCTATAGAAGCTCTTGTGCTCAAACTTGGCTCTCTAGAAAACCCATTATTTAGTCGTTTTAGTCCTCAGCTAGATACTGATTTAGTTCCAGACATGCTATCACACATGGATAACGTGACTAAATCCACCACCATCAGCAACATTTTCCTCCATCTGTGTCAGTCTGCATGCTTGGCCTGAGTAAAATTATAACTTGTGTATTTCTGTAGTATCTTAGAATAGAAGGCCTGTCTTGCAGAAAGGCTGCAGTGCAAACTGGTGTGCTAAGTCGCCATGCCATCCTTCATCGCAGTCTTCAAATAAACATGGTGTAAACCTCGGTGACCCTCGCCATTCATAGAAGACAGAGTCAGAGCCGCTTTGTGATGATGATTAATGTGCCTGTGATTCTGGATAGATGCAAGACTCTCAGTTATGAAGGGTATGGTTAATTGAGGCGTCTCCTAAATTATAGAATTGCATCTACATTATGACCAGCTGTATTAACAGATCTGGGTCAAACAGCAGTTGTGTCCATGTTGTGCCAGGAGACTGTTATAGACCAGTAAAGAATAGCAGAAAGATAGAGTTGCATTTCAGACCTCAGGCTGTCGAATGTTTCACAGAAGTTTTACATGTTCACGGTGAAGCTTCTGGACAGACATACAGTATTTTAATGTACATAGTTTCAATTAACATTGTTAAGGGGTTGATTAATGATAAAAGATATTAAAGGAGGAATAGGAGGGAATACACATATTTGAACAACATTTTTAACTCTAACCCTCCGTTTTTTAGAATTAAAGTGAAATAAAACTGGGGGCCAAATTGGTCAACTTTGGTCAGTGCTCCATTTATGGCAGTCCTTCTTTAGACCATGGGACACTAAAACCCTCCAGGCGAATTAACTTTATACTTGATTATTGGTGCATCAGCCCAGGATGACAACCTATTCCGTTATCGTGTGAATGAGTCGTGACACCATTTCTGAAAGTAAAATTTAATTTGACTTATCTAAAGCAAGACTGAATTGATAAAAATGTGCAAAGAAAACACAGTTTATCAACTGTAGTCACAACAGAATTCTGTCGCTGGTCTGTATTTGTTTATCAAACTGAAAAATGTGCCTGATCAACAGAACCCCGTCTCTGGTCTGTATTTGTTTATCAAACTGAAAAATGTGCCTGATCTCATGTCCTCACATTGTGGTTGATATTTAACTCATCGTCTGTGTACATTCTTCTGTGAACAGAGGAACAGCACCAGCTCAGAGAATCCAAGCGACGTCTTCCGCTTCCTGGTGGAGGAGCGGACTCAGTGCTGCCAGTCACGTCGGGTCCGTTATACTCAGAGAGTGGACTACTGCATCCAGCTGCCCGCCCCCATAGAGGCGGCCACCAACAGAGGTAAAAAAGCTCCTGTGCGCACACACGTACACATAAATTGTGGTGCTGCTGCGAGAGGCCACAGCTGCCTCCGGTCAGAGCAGCTGGCATGACACTGGGCTCAGGTGGTACCAGCTGCTGGGAGAACCAACAGGTCCTTCTCTGAAAGGGCACAGAAGGTCCTGACAATAAAACAATGACTGTTAATACACTTAATATGCATTTTGGAATGATATGGTGAATCTTATGTACTATTTTAAGATGATGAACATTATTATAACACAGCCAAATACAATGTCTTTATAATTACTGTAAACAAATGTGACTATGATCAAGATGATAGTCATCTTGAATGTAACATGAATGCATTGAATAAGTCATTGATGTTAAAATGCCACTGATTTCATTCTGCCAGAGGAGCTGCTGGCGTACGAGGCCAAGCGCAAGGACGCTGAGGAGAACATGCGGGCTCCACCCGAGCCGGTGAGGGCTCGGATCCCCTTCACGGCGTGCCTGCAGGCCTTCACAGAGCCAGAGAACGTTCCAGATTTCTGGAGCTCGGCGCTGCAGGCCAAGTCAGCGGGAGTCAAGTAAGTAAAGGGCCACCTGTTCCTGACTAGTCTACACCTTGCTGTTTATAAATTTAAACCAGTTGCATTTATAAACTTGTCTTTATTTTTGTCCGCAGAACTTCCCGTTTCGCCTCCTTCCCAGAGTATCTGATTTTGCAGATCAAGAAGTTCACGTTTGGGGTTGACTGGGTACCAAAAAAACTAGGTAAGTTTCTGCACCCCTTGACTAGAATAATGGGATTCAAAATGTACTTTGAATCCTGGCCTCCAGCAATGTTGTGACTCAATTATTAGAAGTGTTGTAGTGCTGTAAATGGCCAGCAGAGGACACCAATAAACTGCATTTCACAAGATACTGAACAGTGTTTAGTGGAACTGCTGCCAGTCTGTTTTCATTCAACTCACGAATGTGCATAATCTGCATTTCTTTGGACCAGCGGTCATAAACTGACACCATCTCTCATTCTGTACACACCTGTAAAAGGCCACTAGAGGAGTTCAATTCTTATGTTGCAAATTCTCAGCAACACTCAAGGCTTTTCAATAATGAGATGAGTTGTACATGAGTTGTGATGTAATAGGTCAATTGAATTAATTGCATTTATTTATAGATAATAATCTTTGATATTATATGTGACGAACCGTCACAGAGGCAGTGGCAGCTGAGACTCGAGTCATTCTAAAACCTGGACTGGATGTATTCTAACTGCTCTGAACTGTAACTTTCAGGGCACTGAGAGCACAAGAACAGAGAGAGATCAGTTTGTTAGCAGCTTTAAGGGCATCACCTATTATGTGATCAAGTTTTTCCCATACAGCACAAACTGTAAGAAGTGTTCAAAAAAATAAATGTAAGGCCCCACCCAACCTTAAAAATAAGATAAAAAGACAAAGATTTGATGAAAAATGATGAAAAACATTAAAAAGAAATAACAAACAAAAAAAGTAAGGCTGAGAGAGGATCTATAAAGGATATGAAGCACACTGCCTCAGACTCATTACCCTTCCATTGTCTGCGGGCTTAAATTGTGCTATCTCAGCAAAGTCTCATGCATGTTAAATTGTCTCTTCCTGTACAGACTTGGCCATAGACGTTCCAGACTTTCTGGATCTGAGTCGGATGCGGGCCACAGGGCTGCAGGCGGGTGAAGAGGAGCTGCCTGACCTCATGCCTCCCATCGTGCTACCTGAAGACACCAGAGGTAAAGAACAGATCCATTTTACGCTAAGATTGGTCCAAGCTGTTTTTGTTTGTGTATGTACTTATACACACTGAAAGCTGTGGTGTATATCTCAATAAAGTTGGGACAACACACTTTTGTGGTACTTTTTACACGACTATGAAAATTCAAAGTGCATTTTTAATCTGACATTCCAACATATTGTCTGCTGTTTTTGCAATGAGGCACTGCTCCATTTTTCTCACCCAGGATTCACTGAGAACAACCCCCTGGTTACCAGCTCTCATGACTCACTTACGGGGGCCTGCAGGTTTTTTGTATGCATGCATGAATGCAAATACCACTGGTACTCTTAACTACTGGCAGCATTTTTGGCCCTTCATTTTCAATTACCCAGTCCTGTTATTCATTTTAAAGGTCACTGGTTTCCCTGAGCACCTGTTTTTGATAATGGTTTTTTCCCCAGGTAGCCTGACATATTCTGGACACATTAATTATATACATGAAGTGTGCAGAGTATTAGAAACACCCTTCAATGTATGAGACACTATATATCATATTTTAGCCAATAAAGTGGTAATACACTTGTTGCTGTGTTGCTTTGTGAACTGACTCTGACGTGTGTTGTTCCAAAGCTGCCACCTTTTCAGGAGGTGTGGGATATTTTTGTGACAGAGACAAATGATCCGTGAAATTGTCTCTAATATGATGTTCTGCTCAAGGCCACCAAAGTTTTCTCTTAAGGGCATATTGAATGGCGTCTCACGGGAAAAGGCATGCTCAATCAATTACTGAAAAGTTGTTGTGTTCACAGTGTGGCTAAGCCTAATAAGTTATAATGATTTTATGAGATCCCCTTGTAATGCACTTCCCTGGGCTCTGGGAATAACCTACTTGGAGCTAGCAAGTGTGTTTTAGAGCAGAAGGAGCCTTGTTGTTACTTTTCTCAAAACTTAGTTGCATCAGACTGTTTGCTTCGTGGTATCTTCAGCACACCATACAGTGCACCTGTGCCATTTTTCTTGCTCGCTCCTTTTGTCTCCTCTGTGATTTTAATTTTTCTGTGCCTCCTTCCGTTGTTCGCAAAGTTCAGCTCCATCAAGTTATCGCTGTCCTCCTCAATATTTTAGCAGGCGCCAAGCACAAAGTGTTCTGTGCCGTGTCAAGCTCCAAACACAAAAAAGGAGTCCAGGAAGCAAAGACGCAATAACATCTCTGCTTCACACATTGGCAGGCTGATGTTTTTTTTCTGACAGCTTTACAGAATCATTTAGTTGGCTGCTTCTGAGGACGGGGAACTCAAAAGGACGAAACAGAGGTCTGAACATGCTTGTCTGAGCGAATCCTTAATATTTCAGGACTGAACATCATGTGCTGTACCTGCTATCTCAGACCTCCAAACACAAATTGTCATCTTGAAAGAAGTGCAAATCTACTTAAAACTCTTCCGAGTCTAGCACATGAAAGCATTATTTCTTTTTAGCTGGAGCCACCTAGGCATATCTACGTCCCACAGCAGCAAGCCATGCAGCTATCTTACAAGCCTACAGTGAAATCGATGCATGGAAATGCGTGTAAATGTTTTTTTGATGTAGTAAGTTTGAGGTGGCAAAGTTATTCCATCCTTGTCCCTTGCTGACTCCCCTCGGAGCTTCTCTGTTGAACAAGTACCAAGTACACTATAAATTGTGAAATGAAGCGAGGTCGGAGCGAATGATGCGCTGTTTTCGATACATTTTGTGATTTATTTATTTATTTGTTTCACATTTATATGATGAGTTCTGTCAGTTTGGAATGAACCACCGGCCCATTATCCCCCGGCTGGCATCAGCAGTGATTAATCATTGGTCAGCCTTCTGTCTCCAAAAGGCTTCAGTGTGTCTCATTGATTACACACCACTGCACAAATGTGTTTTGCTGTACGCTGCTCGAACCACATTATTTCTCACCAGTCTGCGTATTGTTCATTCGCTCGGTGAATGCAGGGCATTAAGAAAATGTGTACAGTTGTTGTCTTTTGTGCAGATAATGTTAATAGATGATAATAATCACTTCTGAATAATTTATGGATGTGCCTCCTGATGAGTACTGCGCACAGACACCACTAAGATGACGCAGCTCAGACCAAGTGGGAAAGCAGCAACAAGCATGTTTGACGGGAGCAGGACTCGCTTGTGTTGTGATTGCAGTTCTTGGGAACAGCGGGGGGGCGATCAATCTCATCGCTGCAGGTGGTGACGAGGCCCCGCCAGAAGTGTTTTCTGACAGCTTGACTTCTTGCGGCTAAAACTTGAATTGTCCATAAGAGGACATCCCTAGTATGATTGGTGCTGCACAATAAAGAGAGCCTTTAGATTTTTGTTTGTACAAACAGCAGCCCCTGTGCCCACAAGTGACAATTACAGGACGATGGTGAATGTTTGAACAAAGTGCAACAACAGCATAAGTAGAAGAAAGGCAGCAAACTGACTCAGCAGTTTAAAGGAATATCCATCTAAAGTTTGCTAAATTAGCTGGCATAAGCTTCTGGTCACACTGGACCAAATAAACCCTTAGCAATTAAATCAACTTTGAGGTTAATTTCTTATGAATTACATTATCCATTTTTAAGAAGAAGAATTTATTTCTCACTTCCAAATTTACCGGGTATGGTCTCACTTTAAGGTCGGTTAAAATCTCATTTTAAGTCTTTAATTATTTTAGTAGATCTTGTGCTTTCAAGGATAATGTTCCTAAATAACTGTGGCTTTCCTGTTGATGTTGCTGTCGCAAAGCCAGCGTCGGCAATGTGGCTAGCTCTAACAGCCTAGATACTGTCCAAAGCAAAAAAAAACAAAACAAAACACAAAAAAGAATAATAATTTGATCTACAAACCCTGATCTCAGTGCTGAGTAAAAGCAGAGGAAAACACAGTCGGATGAATAAGCAGGCAGGTTTTGTTGCTTACTGATCTAGTAGCAAAAATGCCTGTTTTGAAAGGTCCTGAGTCCCAGCAGTAAGTGAAAACATGTATTAGCAGGGGACACAGCTCAACACAATATCAGAGTGACTTGCCCGTCCATACATGCTTCCTTTGTGGTGGCTTAATTTTTCTCAGAAAAATGGAGCCCAGTAGCTCGTTTTTTTACAGTCATTGTACTGTGTGGTGGGTATTCACTTCAAGTACAACAAAAAGTTGTCAGTATAATTCATTTTAATTTTCCATCATAGCAATGATGAAGGAAATGCGCAGACATGGTGGAGAATGAGGAGTTAAAAGGAGCCCAGCGGTTAATGTTAGATGTAGATTGTTTAACTTTATTGAGTGAAAGTACACAAAACAATATAACAACAAAAGAAAAATACACAAAACCAGTGACAGTGTGTGACAGAAGTTTCCTTTCTTCTTTCAGATAACTCCATGAGCTCCATAGACTGTGAGTACTTCATTTCTCTTCTCTCTTATGGCCACGGGAAAATGTATTTTGGGTTTCAAGCAATAGCAACAAATGCTGTGGAGCTAAGCTTCTCATTAAGTATACCTGAGCAGGTGCAGCAGCTGTTCTCCTCTTCCAAACAAACTTTACTTTTCACGCTGTTTCAGGCAGGCTCATTTCTCTCCCTGATAAATCATCTTTCGATAAAGAAACCTCCCTAGGGCCGATTCTCCTCTGGTCTCCGTGTTTAATGAGGCCCACAGAGAAAGCCACCACAAAATGTTGTTCCGTGGTTTAAAGCGGTAGTGTTGAATCAGCAACTGCTATGTTTTTTAGTTATTGATGTCGGTTTATCGTGTTCCCAGCTCCAGAAATAGACGAGACGGCAGTAATGCAGCTGGCAGAGATGGGCTTTCCGCTGGAGGCCTGCAGGAAGGCGGTCTACTACACAGGCAACATGGGCCCCGAGATGGCCTTCAACTGGATCATAGCCCACATGGAGGAGCCCGGTAAGAGAACATCACAGAAGTGTGGAGAGAGATGGAGTTGCACCGCCTAAACAAGTGAATTTGCAGCAAAGTTTGAGTTTTACTGAAAACAGAAAAAAGCCACTGCAGACATTATTTGCAATTCATGAGGTTTAGCTTTTACCACCCACTTTTCAGCCTGCAGGACACGAACACTCTGCCGAACTTCCACGGCTTGTACTGTGAAAACTTATGGGATTGTTCGCTACACATGAGTACACAACACTTAGAGTAGTCAAGTAGCACAGTCCTACCTGACAGTTCTGTGAGCGTGAGTGTAGAAGTCAGCAGTTGGAAGATGTTCAGGCTGAGTGACTTGGACAAACGCAGGACTTTCACACAGCAGTCTGGGCTTTGTGTCCTTTCTGAAGCCAAAAGTCAACATTGACTTGACAGATGGATGTTTGTGCCAAAGCCGTGTTTTGAAACTGATGCCGAGAGTCTCTGCTGTATTTCTGTGTGTCAGTTGTGTGCGCGCTGCTTCTGTCCTCTGCTGTCTGTCAGTGTCAGAGTCTGATGCTCAGCACAGGGACTTCATGGTGCATTCGATTGCACTTAAATGTTGTACTGGACTTCTCACAAAGGTTGTTGAAAATGGGACAGTTTTTTTTTCCTATTTTTTCTTTGTTAACGAATATATGTTTTGTTTCACTGCAGCATTTTTATAGATGCTAAAATCACAATAAGATATAAACATATTTTTTTTAAGGACGCATCAGGTTATAGGTTTCCATGTAGAATTTAAAATGTCAGTTGTCTCAGAATTATTTCTTATCCAAGTACAAATTGGAGTTGTGACTGAATTGTGCTGAAATTCTAGCTACCCAGCTCTGTTGGCGAGGTTACTCATACCTGAGTGTAAATAATTAAAGCCACATTGTGTTTGGCAATGTGGATACAGTTTGCCATGCTGGATATGGAAACGTGGGTGCTAATGGTGTCAGCATTTTTTACTCTGTGTTTATTGTTTTTTTTAATCTAATAAAATGAAATGAAAACAGCAGTACACAGTCAGGGGAGCATCATGTAGGGATGATGAGAGAGCAAATTCTTTTAATAAGAGTGACTTGAATCATAATGTGATTTGTGTAAGGATAATGGGGGAAGACGATCACTTTGTTTCCTTTAAATCAACGAGTTCAGAGTCATGCAGGACATACCTGAGCTTCTCTCTCATATATATATCATATATTCGTACCTGAGATCCAACATTTTGCACTTAACTCTGTGTTGTCCTTTTTTTTTCTGCTAAAAGTCCGCCTCTATGCAAACCTGCCAAAACGTTTCTGCAGCAAGCGTACAAGCCAAAGCAAGTTTATTTGTACAAGGCCTTTTAAACACAAGGGTAATTCAAAGTGAGAGACAAGTCACATCCCCAGTTCCTCCAAAGAGAGAAATCTGTGTCAGGCTTCGCATCTCTTTGTGTACCGCAGGTGTTTATCTCAGCACGCCATCACCAGAAAGTTTGCCAGAGCTGACTTTTCTTTCTTACAGAGCCTCTCAGCAGTGGGGACGTTCCCCCGGGGCGATGACTTGCGTCACTTTTATTTCCCAGGTTGGCTGTAAAGGGCCTCTACAGTGGAGGGAAATTAGAGCAGCTCCCTGCCTGTTAGTTTTTAAATGGGCCTAATGTATCTGCAAAATGGGCTCCATTCAAGCTCAATAACATTAGTAAAACAGTCCGTTGCTGCCTGCCGCACAAAGGTTACTTCATCTGCCTCCTCTGCATTTGTTAAGTCTCATTACTTTCCCATTAGCATCAAAACTATATAAACTTTTCACTTCGTCTTTGTTAAAGGCAGTACCACGGGACATTTCTTTGAGGTGAACCTTACAAAAGTAAACTAACAAATTACTGCACATGCAATGAAGGGATTATTTATTCTAATTCATTTCACTGAATCTGTTGAACCTGAATGGGAGCCTTTTAAACAGAATTAACTTTTAAAATATCTTAGTAAAAGCTGTGATGACATTGGAGTTTATGTTTAAAAGTTAAATAATAGCAAACAATTTGATAATAATTGAACTCAACGTGCACACATGCAACTTTCAGTCAGGTCTCAGTTGTTCGCCTGCACCACAGTTGCATTCAACTAACTGTGCAATGGGCAATCTAAAGGACACGAGACAAGGAGGCTGAGATAGAAACGGTGGAGGGGCGATAAGTGGTGTGCATTTTCATTTATGGCAAGGGCAGGAATGAAGGCTCTGTTTATGGCCAACAGTGGAGTCATTACAGTAGGAGTGTCCTTGTTTGCAGGTTGAGGGTCACTTTACTTTCATCTGAATCTGTTGAAAGTGTACATACCACTTAGAAATATTTGTTCTTAGATGTATTCTTAGCCGAGGATGCTTCCTGAATTTGATTTTAAGTTAATGCAGTGTTCTTCCTGAACAGCAGTAACAAGAGAGATAAGTGTTTCACCCTTCCAGATGTTTTATGATGTTACATCCTCAGTCAGAGGTGTTGATTTATGAGCATCCCAAAGATTAAAATGTAGGCAACAGATATTTTCCTTTTACTTCACAGTACTCATCCTCACTTTGACGTGAATACGCCACTGGGTGCATTTCGGGTCAATATGAGTCGCGTATGTGTTTGTATGAGGTGGATGTTTAGATGTGTTTTGTGTCTGTGCCTGTGCTCTCAGTGTTTACATGTTACATTTACTTGTCAAGCAACTTCCCGCATCCTGTCCAACTTTGAGAAATGCATTTATGTGTAACATTTTTGTACCAGACCTTCATCAGGCCAGTAGTCATAGAGTAATAGAGAAGACATCTTAAATACAGGCATCTCTTTTTGACAAGCTATTTTCCTGATTATGCACATAAATGTATTTGTGCAAGTTAAACAGTGTACAGGAGTTTTCTTACAACTCTCCTACACACCGTGTACCTCTTAATTGTCAAATGTTTTGGACCAACAGTCATGCAGGATCTTTCTTACCTCTTGACAGAAATCCATTCGTTTGGGTTGGGAGCTACAGCCTCTCATCATTCTTGTCTCCCTCATTTTCCTCAGACTTTGCAGAACCTCTCACTCTACCCTCAATGATAGATCCTGGTCCCTCCACCAGCGACAGTCCCATGGGTGCCACCCCGCTGGGCAGCTCGCCCCCTGAGGAGAGCATCGCCATCCTCACTTCAATGGGCTTCCCCCGCAATCACAGCATCCAGGCACTCAAAGCTACGGTCAGTCTGCTGCCCACTCTGTTCATGTTTGCACTTTGTGTACTAATACATTTTTTTTTTTGTTTTTTTTTTATCGATCAGCTGGCAACTACACTTCTCTTCCAGGCATATTTTCTTTCTCTACTAATGTGTTTTTTGCCAGCAGATGATTCGAATGAGTCTTAATCCCCAACGTTTCACACAAAGATTGGTCTGTTCATTGTTTATTTATGCAAACACCTTGGGTCTTACATCTTTTCGTGAGACTAAAATCCTCTGCTGCACATAAAGTGATGTGTTATGCTTGTGATGCCGGGATTTGTTTAGAAAGACCAGAGGAGGATCAGTAGATAATGTGTAGGCGATGACTGAATGGAAAAAGGAAAGAGCACCGCTTATAGGAAGTCAGACCTCTGTAGGTGATGCTCATTTATTAGTCTGTGGCTCACAGAGACAATAAAGAGTTATTCAGAGAAAAAAAAAGAAAATCTGCGGACAAAGAACCACCCACACAGTTTGATGAGTGACTGCCTGACAAGGCAGAAAAAGGGAGAGTGTTGTCAATAGAAACAAATCGTTTTAAGTTCATGACACAACAGAAAGTTGGCGTTAAGTGAGGTGGTACTGAAAAGAGGGCAGAGGAAGGGTGAGATGATAAAATCCAAGCTCTGTCAGTCATAAATGGGCTTGGCTGGCCCACTTGTTTGCTTTCCAAACTGCAAATTTAATAGGTCCTACATGTCAGAGTGATTAAAGATGTCTGCTCAACATGGTGTTTACAAATAGTCCCAGCGGCACATGGATGCAGTCGCTAACGCAGCCTTTCAGGTCTAGGAGCAGGATCTGCCTCAGTGACATGCCGGGCCATTTAATCAGCACATTTCATGAATACTTATTAAATGCACAGCAGTGTTTTTTTTAATGTGAATCAAAGGGAAGGCAGCTGCAGCAGATTCATTAGCTCCCCTGTTTTGAAATGGCCCCTTCTTCTCACGTTTCATGTTTCAGACTGCCCTCCTCAGCAAAAATAGCCCTGCAGACTGTTATTAAGACACAGAAATAGACACTAGACTTTCTTGTTTACCGGCCCCAGTGCCACCAAACTGAAGTGAAAAAAAAGTAAACACATATTCCTCACGATGGGGGATGGAGGTGTGAAGCAGAGTGGGGTCTCGTGGCAGGTTTATTATTAGCTCGGAATTAGCAGCAGATTTTTTTTCTCCCCAACCTCAGTGGCCTGACTGGAGAGACAGAAAAAGCACCTAGTTTTATTTTGCCAACCAAGGACTCACATTCTCCAGGAATCATACCTCTATTCTGGATTAAAAGCAAAACATCCTCGGGGGGAATTCAGTGTGGATGGATGCCTGCCACCCAGAGCAATGATTGCTCAATTTTAACATTTTCAGCACTGTTTATCTTTGTCATAGGAGCGGCCTGAAAGATACACCAACAAGGGAATGAGAGAGAGAAAACAAGAATATAAACATTTGCTAAGATCAGCCCTCGTTTCGTCCTTTTACACATTGTGTCTGTAGACCACATGTTGTTTATGTGCCAAAATGTCCTGTTAATACCAGACTTTTTAAAGAAAGTGCTGTCATTATCACATTATACGTCAGTTGCTATGCAGCAGAGCTATTTCTCAGCAAACAGCGCAAAACTGTTTGCTGAAAGGGCCCTGAGATATGATTCCAACAATAAAAAGAGGTTGGCATTATGAATTCTACATTTGCATCGCTGATGTAACTAGAAGTGGACTTGTGCTAACTTCAGTACAAATGTTGTTTCAGAACAATAATCTCGAGCGAGCACTCGACTGGATCTTCACCCACCCGGAGGAGGAGGAGAGCGACGCCCTCTCTGACATGGCTGACACGGAGCCCAACGACAACGCGTTCTCCAACGCAAACTCACACAGCGACTCCACACTGTCCCCAGACAGAGACATGACAGGCCCGCGGGTCAAAGACGGACCTGGACGTGAGTGACTAGATGCCATTTCTCTCTCTCTCTCACTCTTCTATCAGCCCAAGTCACAGTTTCATAATACAGTATATTACTTTTTAAAAGAAATGTAACATGACAGTAAAATAAAGGTTTTTTTGCCTCCTGGAAACACCTTTTATCCTCAGCTCCAATTAAAGTCCGATGCCGACACACAGTGTTCTCCTGTGCTGCTGGGCACTGACCTACACTGCCAGATTAACTGTAGGCAAAGTGGCTTCAAAAAACACGATTCAGGAGCTTTTTAACTCTTCACACTGCTCAGAAGTAATACATACATTATAAAATGCATTTATATACTTGTATACTTATATACCATTATACCAATGGTGTTTAAATGACAAGCACGTAACATTGTGGGGGAAAATCAATAAATCATGTTGCAAAGAAATCACTCTGGCTTTTCAACATTTTTAATTAATTCTCTGCACTATTAGCATTTTATGAACTGCCCTCTCCACAAGAAGAACTTGTTTACTATTCATCATAATAAACAGTGTACTCCTGCAGCAAGTGTAGCTGAATGTTGTACCTTTTTAGTTAGTTTTAGTTTCATATGCCGTGCTTTATCTGTAATATTCAGGCAATGACATCAGTGACTGCTGACTTTATCTTAATAGTTTACAGCTGCAAAAGAGCTTGAATCTATGCTGATGAATCCTGGTTGTTTACATATCTGTCTACATGTGTTGTCAAAAATATCGTTATATATTGATTCTGAATATTTGAAACAGTTTCAATACTCATTTTTCATCAATACAACTGTCCTAGCTGGGCGTTCTTACTTTCTCCTGTCCCTGACAGTGAGGTCCACCTCTCACTCTTCTGACAATCGTCAGATGTAAATTAACGTGGATAATGTTGCATCTCAAACCTCATTATATTTATCTTTTTTTTTAACTAGTATTTTAACCCTCAGTGTCAGTCCTCCCCAGTGGTATTGAGTTTTAAGTTTTAAATTCCAGTGTTACAAAGATGGCAGTGCGCCTGGGAGTTGTGAATCATCAACGTTTGTTTTAACATGTTCTTTATGTGACTTGATATTTCCTTTTTCAGGTTATGAGCTCTTTGCTTTCATCAGTCACATGGGAGCATCCACGATGTCTGGGCATTATGTTTGTCACATCAAAAAGGAAGGAAGGTGAGTACACTCAGTGTCTCTGCTACATATTTATCCAGCTCATTGTGGTAGAAAACTGACAGCATGGTCATAATTACAATGAGAGACATCCTGTTAATGTTCTGCTGCTAATTTGCATGTAATTTATCTTAGATGTTCTAAAGCAATTCCATTATTACTGTGTTTTTATTCTGAAGCTTCTGCCGCCAGAAGTCTGAGAATAAATAATTCAAAATCACAGGGACGGTTGTTTTCTTTTTTAGACTGAACTGGAAAAATAAATTGACCCATTTCATCTGTCCTCATAGCAGTCAGTTCTGAAAGAAGTTATCCTTTGCGAGCATTATGCAGTGCAATAAAAACGATTACCACATTTTCTGTCTTCCTGTAGGTGGGTGATCTACAACGACCACAAAGTTTGTTTGTCAGAAAGGCCTCCAAAAGACTTGGGCTACATCTACTTTTACCATCGACTGTCAAGCAGTTAAAGTTACCCGCCCCCCTTCACCATGCAACCTTTTAAAGAACCGCAGACGTTCACCCTGAAGACTGGGAGACAACTTTAATAACAGCCACGGCGGAAACGATGGAAATAACCTCTCAGACCAGCTGCTCTCCTTAACGTGATGTCATTCAGTGAGCAACCAGGAACTCTGGTCAAAAGGGGAAAGCAATGTGCTCTCTGTGCATTTTTGTTCTGTCATGCTTTAAATGTATATTTCAGTGTTCATGTTTAAGAACAGACATTTTCTTGACACAGTGGAGGTTCAGAGGGATGTGTGCAATTTCCCCTTTCTGGAGTGCTCTGTACAGAAATTAATGTCACATATCAGATCTCATTGTTCCTCCTCTATGCCTTCAGCTACTGTGCCAGGATTTTCACACCGGTACGTTTTTATAATTGTATATGGAAATGGGAGAGCTTCACTGCCAGCCCTCTGAAACTGCAACAACAAACAAGAAATAACTGTGCTGCTGCTGGTGGCTTTGCGTTTTACATTAAAATACAAATGCGTTTTTTTCATCCGGGGGCAAATGAAAGGACTACAGGAATTAAAAGAGAGGAAATTACACATACTGTTTGCAAGTTTCAGTCCGAAGGAGAGCACCGGTAAGGCCACGTTTAGGTTTTAACTTGCCCCAGTTTCACCTGGAGACGGCAAGTTTGTCCTTTTCAAGTTTAACTTTCTGAGGTACACTGGCTGAGTTATCAAGATAAGTTTTTCCTTTCCTGAAAGCACTTTTTACTAAAACATGTTCGTGTTTTGCACCTGGTGCAGCTGAAGTGGACTTTATATCCACAAGCCGTAAGCAATTGAATGTGATATCTTAAATTTAAGCTTGTGTCCTGCTGAGCGAGTAAATCTTTAAAGTGGCCATTAGTCAATGAAGAGATGACTGTTGTAAGCAAAGGTGTGCTCGCTTAAAGATCAAATCCTCAGTGCACATGTGAGTTATATTCTCAGTCCCTCAGTGAACTTCCTTTCTTAACAATGTTGCAAAATATTCGCGTTGTAGGCGAAACTCTCCGCTGCAGCCGGGCCAGTTTGGTTCCTTTATCACGTTGACAGATTCAGTCTTTGACCCAAAAGTTAAAATTAACGTTCTCGTTGACCTGTTGCCACTTTTTTACCGGTCAGTAAGATCAGTTATGCATCACGTCTAAAGCAATACATGCACCACAACCAAATCTACTCTTCACCCAGTACTTGATGAAAGCTGTACGGTGAGACAGATGTGTTGCAGTGCTGAATGTATGACTTCATGGTGCTCACTGCAACCAAAACCTCCCGCTCAGCTTTAACACTCAGAAACCACAATGAACGTAGAAACTGTCCCTCTGCTGTTAAGTCACTGTAACCTCATGCTGGATTATCCACCGACTCCGTACTTTTCAACAACATCTCAATATTCTGGTTCACGTACTCTGTCTACTTCAGACTTGTAAGCAACTTGGAACTGGACTTGAATCTGTATTATCACAAAGTGTTGGTTATTTGAGTGGCACAAACTCTTAATTCCTGTTTGGTGAAACGGTCTTTCACTCAATGTTGCACCTTTGGGTGCATATTTTAAAGGGGAGTTCTGCTGAAAACAACAGAGTGTTAGAGTGTTCTGAAAATGTTGACACCTTCTTAAAATTTCCATTTGCCAGAATAAATGTTAGCTAAGTGTGTTTCTGAAAAACCACAGATAAACTGGATGTTTCATGCTAACATTATATCCCGGCAAATGGGCTGGATTTTGAAGGCCTTACCTCTCATGTTCAAAGAGAGGTTCAATCCTCGGACAGTGAAATTATATTTCTTGCGAGGTTTGAAAGGAAAAAAGCAGAAATATTTTACTGCATACCTATTAAAAAACTAGAGTGAAGAGAACAGAGTGAAGGAATATGATGGTCTTTCAACAATGCCTTCGATAAAGTCACAGTAATGTCTTTCCCAGAGGGCTCAGAAAATCTTGATGGAAGCTTTTCAGATAAATATCCATTGTACAGAATGACTCCATCTTTCAGTGGCGCCCCTCTTTAACAACACTGTGCCTAGACTTTCACTGAGCTGTATTATATCTCAACCTCTCAACTTCATCAGATACTACTTGAGAAACTGCTGCAGTACTCATTGTCTATGCAGCGGTGAATTCTTAAAGGTCTCTCTATGCAAGTCTTGTGTTTCTGCCCGTTCTTCCTATTAAAAGGTTTTTTTCTTTGTCATAAACAAAACATGTCCTCCTGTCAGACCCTGGTCCAGACACAGCATTTCTGCTCCTCATTGTCAGTTGCTAAATAATGTTCAGTCATTAATGTCTTCAGATATTCATTTTATTTTTCAGCACCTTTTGTCCCCTGACATCCTCCAGATTATCGTCTTTGTATTTTTGTCTTTCTGTTCTGGCTTTCCCTCCAGCTCGGTCTTTTCCGTTCCTTTTTCTCTACGGTGTTAATGGTTCAATTTGTCACAAAGGCGCTTTTTCACTGTCTGCATGTGCACTAGACATTGACATGTAGTCATTTGGATTGTACAATTGTACCTTTTGTGAGTTTTGTTCTTTTTTTTCATTTAACTAAATGTCAAAAAAGGTTCTTCATCTGTTTTTACTCTGTTGCCTTTTTTTGCAAACAAGTTTGTGCCAATTCTGTAGTTTTCATTACATAGTTCTCCTGAAGGGATTATTATAAGTTGACTTTTGTAATGTTTGCATTTATCAAGATATGGCTTAGGTGTACGTGAATAGAGTAATGACAGTATACTCAATGGCACTGTTTACTTAAGAGGTTTGGATAATTTAATAAACTACACCTTTGTTGAGACTCAGCTTCCTTGAGACTGAACCTGAAAGTTCACGTGTGACTTTTTCCTCAGGAAAAATAAAGACACAAAAGCATAGAATATATAACAACAGTTTATTTTAAAAGATTACTTTCATATTGTACGTTTCAAAGGTGCTAATGCTTTCCTTGTGATTATACAGGGAGAGTAATATGCATTATAGTAGGTGTTTCAATAAATTAATTACTGGATATAAAGTATATAATTTCTAAGTTCATTCGTCAAAATATCTTTTTATTCATACATGACTGATGCATCAACAAATAAAGCAAAACAAATTCCCTTTGGAAATACACGTTGGATTAAAGGAGTGAGGAAAGAAATGTGCACTGCATGTACTGATAACCTTCATGAACCCCAACAAGTCATGCTGTTAATAACGTTTTATAAACGGTTTGAGAACTTTAGATTATAAACACACACATATTAATTGTTATTACCAGATGACGGGCTGACGAGATGTGACATGCCTATAAACTAAAAGTGCGAATGATGCGAAAGTATATTGTTCAGCAGGTGACTGTTCGAGCCTTTCATGTGGAGTTTCAGTCAGAACCATCAGACCTGCAGCATCACTGCTGCTCGCTACAGCAGCCTGGAGGCTCATCCACTCATAATAATAGACAACTTTTATTAATTAATTGCTCTGGAATTGGACAAATCATCCATCTGGGTCCAGGTTGCATTAATGTCATAGTCTTTATTGTTAGAAATCTTGACAAATATGATAATAAATATCACCCTCACTAGTTTTCCATCGAACTTTGATACATTGGAGTGTATGATTGGAACATGTATTAAACTGCATCCTCTGAAATTCAATTTAACTTTTCAGTTTAACTGAAATTAATGATTAGATGCATAAACACCAACGAAATATATCGATATAGCTATGAAACACACTGTTTAAGGGTAATATTCAAGTATCTTTTAAGCAATTTAAGGTACCAAAACCAACATTACCCATACCTTTTTCAATGATCATATTCAGATTAATTTATTTTCCAGTATTGAAAATATAATGGTTAATATCAAGCATTTTCCAAGTTTTCAAGTCTTTGAACAAACCCTGACCACTGGAAAAAAGATCAATATATATTCTGAAAATCGCTTTTGGATTATTTCACACGGTATTTCATGGTTCTACGTACTGTATGTCTGTGTTTATTCATTATTCATTATGATTATTTCTGGATTCCTTTTCTATTTAGGCAAATGTTGACATCTTAGTTTGCCATATAGAGTTCTGAGCAAAGCTGTGTGAAATTGGAACTTAACATGTTAATATCATTGAATTACCTGGTATCAGTTTTAGCCTTAGACATTAAACTCCACATCTGTTAACACATGTGACCAGAGCTAATGAAGATGGAATGCTTTACAGTAAATAACATTAAATAACCAGTTTATTGTAGCTTTACATATGCGTGATTAACAATTTATCGATATGACGCTGAACATGATCAACACTGCAAAGCAGTCCTCAAAGATGGCTTTATAGGCCGGGGTTACTGAAAGGGTTACCAGTACATTTTGTAGTAAACCATAATTACAAAATTTCTACACCATTTATCTATAATTAGTCAGTTGTAGCAGTGTGTAAGCTCAAGTATCTCATTTCTCTGCTCGAGCTCTGCGCACTCGCTAGTTCTATGCAAGAAAAAGCGTCTTGTGTAGAATATATACTGAGTATGTACACCACTTGTTGTCAAGGTTACAGATTTTAAAAGTGCATTGTAGAAATATTGCAAGGAAACTTCATGATATATTTCAGTTTTTTTTCCTTTCTTTCATGTTTATACATTAGTGGGAAAGAAAGAAAGCACTTCCATGTATTTCATGCATACAAATGAAAATAGCATTAAAAAAAAAAACAAAAAAAGAAATGTGGAGGATCTAGCATGCGATCAACCTCGATCTGTTCCTCAGGAGCATGCGTTACGCTAGGTCAGTTCACCTGAGAGGGTTCAGTAGTAGGTAGGCTCTACAAAAACAAAAAAACTCACCAGGCATCCTATGTCAATGCGCTGCAGAACGATGTACATTTAGTAACATTTAGATTTTTAAGCCAGCAAATTTAAGGTCTCTTTAAAAAAATAAGTTTTTTCATTTTTAACACAACTACAGTATCTTGAAATGCAAAAAGCGAAGGCCTAGAACCTCGTAAGAAAACTAGAGTTGATCTGGAAATCACAATTTAACAGACATCATGGTTTGAGTTTCTACAGTGTACTGTTGACACAAAAGACAGCCGGGAGGACCAGGGACAGAGTCTGTGTTCACGTTTAAAAATGGAGGGATACTGGCCTGAAGAATGACTCCTGTGTGTCTCTCATTGACACCTCGGGGAACTATTAAAAGAAAACCAAACAAACTGGGTGTATGGAAAGAAATGTGATGGAAGCTTGTCTCAGATGTGCTGAGACTGATACAAATGAAATGCCCAGATGTGTCTCTAGCCATACGCCAGTCTGTTAGTGACAGAGATAGATAGAAATACTTGGCTGAAACAGATGTAGCTGTCACTACACTGTGAGGCTCAACTGAGACTCAATGGTTGCTCTCAATGACAATGCTAACAGGCTTGTGTTTAGCATACATGTTAACTGCTGTTACCATCTTAGTTCAGGGTGTGAGCTAGCTAACATTGCTAAGCAGCCCAGGACACAAAGTATTGCTGAGACTGATGAAACTGTGAATAACTTCACATGTATGCAGTTGAACATTTTATTTTGGACCTGATGTGGCACGAGATGAAATGTCAGGGGATGGTTACAGCAGTGTCGGGGCTATCGGATCACTGTAATCTCATTACATTTGTCTGTAATGCAGTAGTAACACTTCACTGATCTCAAATCCAGTAATCACATGACAGTTTTAAATCAAACAACAGTGTCACTTTTGTTCTGCTGATTGGCTTGTGAGATTCTTAACGGGCAATTACGTGACAACGCATCTCAGCAATCTTTGTGGAGTAAGGCCTACGTAACTTAAGGAGAAGAAGTAGTATAACAAAGTCCTTTCCACAGGGAGTAAGTCAGTTGTATTATTCACTGCTGTAACAAGTAATGCGCAATACTTACTTATTACTTATACTGAGTAACAACTCAAACACTGCTCTCCAGTATTTCATGTATATTTTATCCTGAGCCCACCTCAGGATACCAGCATTTCATGGCAATCCATCTAACTGTTGGATGTTGAAATCACTGTAAAACAAAACAGTCAAGCACTTGGTGTCAGAGGATCATGAACGATTGATCATCTGGGGACCACGAATGTCCAAAGTAGAGGACCTGATGAACAACATGTCCGTCTGTAAAACTGTGATGCTAGCATGGCTGAAAATAACGGCTTTAGTAATTCAGTGATAATGAAATATGCAGCAGGAGGATAACAGATAAGCTATCGGATATCATCCACATTATTTTAGTTAAGTATCATAATATAATCTCTCAGAGGGCTAATAAATGTGTGCATCCATCTCTGCATTGGCCTCATTGCTGCTGTCATTGTGCAGTCCGCTGTCAGCCGCCCGCTGCTGCAGATTGTCAGTGGCACGCACATATGTGCTGTGTCTCACCGGGTTCCTCTGCTTCCTTGATCTATTAAACATCACCCTCGGCCACAGAGACTGTGCCAACAATTTGGAAGAAATCTAACTGTGGTAGCTACTCATCTGTTTCAGCCTGAAATATCATCTTACCCGCTATGTTTAAAGCACCGGTGGATAACATATGAATGTAACTGGTTCAACAACTGTTTTGTGGTTGTGCAGGTGCTATTTGTTAGAAAAGTACATTTTTGGAATCCCAGTCCCAACCCGTCAAAAAGTAACGGCATGGGATGGAGGCCGACCCGTCCTCCAATCCCAAAGCCTAAGATTTAGATGAAAAAAAAAGACTTTTCTTCTCAAAGTGCATCTGAGGTGAGTTTGAAAGTGGACAAATGCAGCGGACCAGTGAAATAAAACATGTATCTGATAGCGAAGCTTGATGTATGACGGTGACTTCGGTGAGGTCAAAGACACATCGCTCCACCACAGGGTTATAAAACATGAAGGCTGCACTTTAGGTGGATGCTGTGTGTGTGTGTGTATATGTGTGTGTGTGTGTGTGTGTGTGTGTGTGTGTGTGTGTGTGTGTGTGTGTGTGTGTGTATTTTTCAGAGTCACTGACTGACCAGAACACTTGTTTTTGTTCTCCACCAGTGTCCTAATGAAACACTCCTTCTTATTCAGACCATGACATCAAAGCTGTACAGTTTGGAAGATGAATGGCTCTCTTACTGGTCTCTGCTCCGCACTGATAGCATTCTTTCAAAGCACAGAATCACCACTTCCTTTCGGGTCCGCTGAGGCAGACGGGGACAAACTGACAAACTCAGAATGGCAACATAAAACATGACCTTTTGCATAGGATCTGAGCAGAAAAAAAAAAAACCCACTTTCTACAGCACAGCCAGACTGTCGACACGCCTGTTAGACACCGAGGTGCTGAGCCATACAGTCCTGCAGATTATCTATCATTTACTGCGTCACACAGTGAGGAACATGGCGTCCACTTCACAGAGTGACTTTCAAAATAGCAACACCGACACAAGAGAAGCTGCTTCGGTGGTGAATTAACTGCAATAACCGACTCCTTAAAAATCATGTGCTTTGTGGACGCGTGACAGCTTAATGGGGTGTCTCATCAGGATGCGAATTGAAGTTTGCAGATGGCAGAACCCCAGCTCACAGAAATACTTAAATCATGCATAATGGCCGAGGCAAACTGTTTTAATGAAATGTTTGAGCTTGGTTGCCTGTGGAGGTGCCGCAGAGATACAAATGACTGCACCAGGAAAGGACATCCGAGCTCTCTCAGGTCTTGGGCATGCAGCTCTTCAATCTGCAATGTTTTTTATACTGTGTTGAAATTAACACAGGCAGCGAGAAGATGCAGCGGCGGACTCAGGATGTTTGAGGGGCAGGGGCACAAAAACGCTCCGCACATCAAATGTGAGGGCTAATAAAGTCGTCCCCCTGGAGCTTTAAATAAGAAAGCTTGTTTTTAAGACCTGTCATAACTTGAGTCACGTGAGAAAGTTTCACACTCATGCAGTTTTTACAAACCAGTGTTTCTGCCCAGCTTTTGTTTGTATTTCACCAACCAGTCAGCGTAAAGGGAAGCAGAGAGAAGCTCGGAGCCACGAACAAATAACAAAAATGAACCCAACAGGAACAAAAATTAATGGCTCAGAAAGCTTTCAAGTTCAGAAGACAGCAGTCGTTCAAAGAAATCAAAACCAGTCTGAAATGGCTTAGTGTTTTCGTGTTGCCATAAAAATAGTGTAAATAAATATTGTTGTTCGCATGCATTGGAGTAAGGCTTTACAACCTGGCTTGCACATTCCACTTGGGTTGAGGAAGTTATCTGTTCGTCTGAAGTGCAAAAAGGGAAAACTTCTTAAAGTATGTTAATTTTAAACGAGGATCCATTTATGAAAATGCTTATTCATGCAGTATCATTATTCTCCGTTCAAAGAGGATGAAAACAAGCCAGGAACAGAATTTGGAGTTCCAGGTCATATGGCGCAGTCTTTATCGTTCGCTCACTAAATCCATCCTTGAGGAGGGTGAGACAGTCTCGAGTCTTTGAAAGTAATTGGATAACGAAACCTTTTTTTTTTCTCCTCAAGACCTCGTCTTTTCTCTGAGAACGGCATGTGAGAGGGTTCCTCTGTGAGTTTCTCAAACTGTCTGTCGGCCTGTCTCTCCTGGCTTAGCTCTGTTCCACTGGATGAGTCAGTTTTTAATTGATGTGTTCTCTAAGGCATTGCTCGTACAATCTTTGCCCGTCCTTGTGCTCTTCAGGGAAATCACAAATTGCAGTGCAAATCCATCACAAAGCCGTCACTTCAAGCACTTGCAAGAACCTGTCCTCAGAACTGCTCCAAGGTACTTGGTGCAAAAAAAAAAAACAAAAAACAACTTTGACGACTGTAGTCAATTTTGACGTGCATAAAAACCACACTGTTGTCTCAAACATCAGATGTGGTTTCATCCATTCTGACGTGTGCACTTTGGGCTTTTGGCTGTTGGGTAGAAATCGAAGAGTATAAGTGGAGGGGAGAGATGCTACTGTCTCTACCTCCCATTCCTTAAATGTCTAGGTTGAAGGCCCGCATGAGAAGATCCAGATCACCAATATTTGCAGCCTGGAAGAGTTCGGGCTGGTCCAACATGGATAAAGCTATCCTCAGAGCCGCCCAGATGTTTCCAGACATCACCTGGTGCGACTGCTGGCGACTCCGGCTTTTCCTCTGAAGGCTCAGGGCTGTCAGGAAGTTACTGGCCGCCTCTCTGTGGAAAGAAAAACAATAGACAGGAATAGATACCAGTTTGGCTTACGGAAACTTGCATGAGTTGATCCAGCTCAAGCCTAACACACCCATGGCACACCCAAACTGATTTTACTCATTTGGACTGATTAGGCATCCTCGGTGTAAACCCACCATGACGTCAGCTGTAGGTTTAAGCTACCATTCTGAAGCCTCGAGTTTGGCTTCATGGCTATCGCCATCTTGGTTTCTTGGAGCCAGAAATGACCATACAGCTGAGGAGGATGCTGATTGGATGTGACTGACACAACCACGGCCTGCACCATAGTTTACAAAATGAAGAACATCCTGTATTAAAGCCTCAAAGCTAGTGATTAAGACCATAAAGTTATTAATAAGGCAAAAGACAGAAGCATTGCCATTTTCTCATAAGCTTACATACAATCTGACCTGTTTTTGAATCCAGTGAAGTCGCCCCTGCCTGACCATTAAAACTAATGCAGATTTAGGTTTTTGCACTGGCTTCACCTTTAAGAATTAAAAAAGAAATTAAATTAATTTAAATGGACACCCTGCATTCACACATGGTCAGGTAAGCCTGTGAGTGAAGAGAGCGCCAGAATGATGGGAAGTTCCAAATCAATTGACTACATGTGACTCTTTAGCTGCACTGCACAATCTTCTCCCAACAAACGTCCTTTGCAGTTACATAACAGTGAGGGAAAAGAGGCTTTGCCTCTCGATATGTTGGAAACGGAGAGATAAGATTTGTCTCAGCTTTGAGATTTAAGTTAAGATGGGGCAAGCAGTTTGGACATTCTCTGTCAAATCAATTAAAATTCTGCATCAGGTAAGTGTGGAAACTTTGTCTCCCCCACCCAGGTCACGCACCTGTGTGCCCCCAGGTTTATACAGCTGATGCCCAGGTTGTAGCGGGACCTGATAAAGCCTGGCTGCAGCTCCAGGGCTCGCGTGTAAGCCTCCACTGCCTCCTCACTCCGGTCCCCATTCGCCAGCGTGGCCCCCAGGCGGTTCCACAACAAGTAGTCCTGGATGAACAGTCGGTTGGTTGAGGGATGAGCATTGTCAGAGGGCGAAAGTGAAAGATTTGTTATTGCCAAAGTTCGCGGTGATGTGGCTAGCATATATATTACAGGATGTAGTTAATTAGTAAAAGAGTTTCTTTTTAGCTTGAATTAAAAGCTCATCAGTGGCATCTCCTCAGCTATCTTTTTGTCTTAAATGCCTTCCAGCCGATCACGTAGCTGACAGTCTCTTTAATAGAAAAGTGCAAGTGAAATAGAGCTGAATAATCTGGGCTGCTGCACAACACGCAGCCTCGTATCAGCAGTGACAGCATGACAATGCAGTGTTGGAGCTAGAATCCACTGTGTTTTTTTTCCCCTCGGTGCACAACTAACAAGTAAGAGTTTGGAGCCTTACAAAGCTCCCTGCAACGAAGTAACCTAACAAGGGTAATTTAAGGAGAGTAGGGTTACATCACTCAGGACGTCCTTGCCGTTGTTTCCCACCTGCAGGTAGACAGGCACATACAGAGGTCATGGTCTGCTACAGTATAGAGGTCCTTCATCTTTGGCTAAGCCTGGCAGCGGGATATAATTATCTCCCTTTGTGTTCAGAGCTATTTTTCCGGCAGGGGAGCAGATATTACCAAGTCAAATGTGGGAGGTTGGATTTAACAGTGAGTAATATTCTCGCCGGCCTGGGACGGCGCTCGGAGGACAGCGACTGATTTGCATGAAGGAGATGCAGAGATGGAGAAAAAAAGTTTGAGCTCGAAATCGTTTGTGTGTGTGTTTATTTTTGTTTGTTGTGTAAATGTGTGGATCCAGTGCATGAAATGTGCGTCAGAGGCTGATTTTAGTTTTCTGCGTCAATGTGAGCCTGCTCTACTCTTGCGCTGGATCATGTGTGAGAGTGTGTGCCAGTCAGGAGTTCAGGAGGCCAGACTTGGCAGCTCCTTTGCTTCACATATTGCTGTGACAGTTTGGTGTGCTTCAACCCATCCGTTTGCACGAGCTCTCCCTCGATAATTGCGGCTCCGTGTCTCTGAGGAAGTGTACAAGCTCGAGGGCTTCGCGTCTGCTGTATGTGTTTGCATGAGAACACATGGTGTGCGACGGAACATGGTTTTGAAGTTTGCACTGTAGTGTTGTGTGTTTTTAGCAGATGCATTCAATGAGTTTTCTTATTTTGCCCTCACTGAGAGTCCTGGATTTAACAAAAACCTACAGTTTGTTCGATATAAGCATTCATTTCACTGTATGGCACTCTTACTGCACCCCCTTCAGCCTTTTGGGTCGTCTCACGGAGAACACCTTGTGGATAGATCTTAAAATTTGGCACAAAAGTCTTCTTGGAATCAGAGCTGAGCAGACTAGATTTTGGTGCTCAAAGGTCAAAAGGTCACTGTGACCCCACAGTGCATCCATCCCTGCTGGTCTTAGTTTACATTTAGGTTTTGATCATGATTAAAGCGACTTACACTAATTCATACACACATTCATACACTGATGGCGGTGACTGCCATGCAAGGTGCCGACCAGCACACCAGGAGCAGTTTCAAAATGGATCAGGAGCAATTCGGGGTTCAGTATCTTGCCCAAGGACACTTTGACATGCAGACCAGGGGAATCAAACCAGCGACCTTCCAATAACAAGATGCTGGCTCTACCCCTGAGCCACAGCCACCCCCAATTTGGCATGGGGATTAAGTGTGTGTGTGTGTGTGTGCATGTGTGTGTGTGTTTGCGCGAAGATGTGTTTATTCCAACATATGAAAAAAAGGCTGGTGTGACAGTGGGAGTGGCCTATAACGAAAAGGCACACAAAAGATTCATGTAACATGCCCAAAGTTTGTGTATACACACACACACACACACACACACACACCATTTTGCCATGCCCTCTTTCATGAACAACTCATGAACCAGTTGTCTTTGTTGTCTTGCAGCTTTCGTGAATTAACGCTTCTTTATTTTTTGCCTGTATATGTGTTTGTAATGTTATGTATCACACAATAATAGTAATGTGTCAGAATATTGTATGCCGTTGTGCCATGAGGACAAAACCTGAAAACCTGAACAAATTATGTAAATCTCGCTTTCGATTTGACCAGTGGAGATTATTTGTGCCTGCGGAGCATCTCTGCTTCTGACAAGCGTTGGTATGACTACAGCTCTGATCTGTCTAATCTGTAGTTTTCGATTTGTGTGTTTGCGTGTGTGTGTGTGTCTGCGTTCGTTTCGTACCTCGGGCCGCACTGACAGAGCTGTATTGAAGGTCTCCACAGCTTTGTTGAACTCTCCACTGAGGTTGTAAAGCACCCCGAGGCCCGTCTGCAGATCCGGGTCGATGCTGTCAGAGTTGTTCTGAACTGCATCCAAGAAGAGCTCCTTGACCTCGGGTTGTAGGGAGCTGTGGAGACACACAGACACACACACGCACACGCACACAGACACACACACACACCGGATTAGTGTGATTTAAGGCTGCTGAATGAGCGCTCTTAAGATTGCAGAGCTGTGATGTGCACTATACTGCACGTTAACTTTATTCACAGTGGGAAGAGAGAGAGAGAGAGAGAGTGACAGGAGGAAAGAGGAGAGATGAAGTATATCTGAGTCAAAGTATAAGTAAATGTCCCAGTTTAAATAAATATAAAATTAATATTTAATTAAATGTTTGCCGTTTTATATGAGCTGCTAGAGCAGTGGTTCTCAGAATTATTTTTCGGGGTGGATTTTGAGTTGTTACTGGATGGAAAACAGCAGAGAGAGATGAGGAGCAGCATGGGTCCTGCACACCGTCTGCGCTTCAACCCAAAGGCTTCTTGGGCATATAAAATTGCCCCTATTCAGAAACTGTGCCTTTAAAGGACCCCTAAGTTCTTCGATTAAATGATAATGTCACAACAATACACCGCCCTCAGTCATGTGGCAGAGCTGATTAGAGACCCTGCTGGGCGATGCCCTCTCAGGCCTGTGAGAGCTGACCTGTCAGAGCAGACCGAGCTCTCGGGCTATGAAGACAGAGGTGCTGCAGCAGTATGAGAAAAACAATGTGTTCTTTTATCTAGAAGTTTTCTTAATGACATTTTCTAGTTAAAAATGAATAAAAGCATAAACCTGAAATTGAACAGAAAGATTGCTAAAAACTGAAAAGTCATTTTATAGTTTCTCTCCGGTGTTCCTGTTTGTACTTTCAGTCGTCCCCCCTTGATTACTGATTTTGTTGAGCCGTATTTGAGCTGTGTAACAATCTATCCTCATACGCTGGGATAGTTTTCATAAAAACAGGTCTTACTGACCAAATGTGAACATTTACTGTACTATTTTACCAGTAGGTCAGTTTGTTGGGGAATAGTGAATGTTAATAACCTTCCTCCTTGTTCTCTCTTCCTTCCTTGTTTATCGCTCAGACTCATCCATCTTACGTTCCACTAGAAACTTTGATGTCCCCTGTCATTCACAATCCCTTCTGTAATGGCTGTACGTCCGTCCAGATGGACTAGGCCCACGGCTTGAGAACCTACGCGCTTAAGTGAAAAATCTAATAAGTGTCGGCTAGACAGCTATTCTGCTTCACTGGTCATTTGTTTCTTAGCTTTTGGTTAAAGACAAGGATGAAATGAGAGCGAGGGAGGGTAAAGAAAAGTTAGAAGAGAAAGGGGGAGGAAGGAGGCTGGGTGTAATGACAGGGTGATGGAGTAAGCAGCAGACATGAAAAGGATGATGCTGTGTGGATTAGAGCGGAGGCTGCGGTGATTGTGAAGTACCTGTATCTCTTCACACTGACTCGCCGATTAATGATTTGATTAAGTGCTGCTTCACCCGGGGAGCAGAATTAGGCCTTTTCCAATCTGATACACCTAACAACCTAATTTTTCAGGCTTAAGATAATTTAGACGGCTGGCTTCTGCATCAGGAACAGTGGTTTGACAAGCTGGATACACACAGCTCCATGTATGCCGTCTCGCCAGCGAACATATACTAATATCAGCTGCGGTCGATAGATCTTAAAAAAACAAGTTCTTGCTCAGAGTTACAGCAGTTTAAGTAAAACAAACGAGAGCCTGAAAACGGCCGGCAACGATCTTGTTGTCGAGTGTGCATCCTGCAGCACATGATATATTATATCTTTGTCAGTTAGTCAATGAGCTGCTAGATAAAGCAAGGAAGTTCAGTTGCAGCATTTTCACGTCAGTTTGAAACTTTTAAAACGTATTCAACTTAGTACGACTGCATACGTGAAGAAAATAGTATAAAGCCTTTTTTTTGCTACAGGGAAATTTGGTGGACAAAAGCTGGCTTATCCAGCCAATTACACAACTGACGAATCATCAAACTAATGATTTTCTGATGAGAAAATCAGACAATTCAGTCTTGCTCACTGATTTATAACAATAGAGCTGAAACAATTAGTTAATCAATTGATTAGTCAATTGCCAGAAGATAATTGGCAACTATTTTGACATCGATTAATTGCCTCAGTCTTTGCTTGCTACTTTTCCGATGTGATGATTATCTGCTTCTCTTTTTTATAACTTTGTTAAATGAGTATCTTTGGGTCTCACTACGCCTCTGACAATACATGAGCCTGAGCAAAGTTTTTGCCAAGTGAATTTCTTAAAAATGGCTAAATGCCCTCTGTTTTCATCAGTTCTGACACTGAACTGTTCGTCTGTTCGGTCTGAATACTCCACCTTTCATGTCTGCCCATGTTAGGAGCCTGAGACATCCTACGTTGGGAGTTTGGGGATCCCATCAGGTGCGTCTTGCCCTTCAGCAGGTGCTTGTACTTTGGATTGTGTCGCAGCCAGCGGAGCAGGGCCTCGCAGGCCTCGTTGCGCATACCGGTGTTGGTCAGGCTCACTGCCAGAGCCATGAGGGCTGGGAGGTTGTTAGGGTGGAGCTCCAAACACCTGGATGGACACAGGACCCGGGCATGGGAGAGAAGAGATGGTGTAAGTGTGCACTTCAAAGGGAAATCTAGATTTGACAGGCATTAATTGGGACAGGCCAAAGTGAGGGAACATCAGGCGGAGGCTAATGATTTCTGGGTCAGGATGGAGGAGCTACACCTCTCCTGCTCTGCCTTTGCTGCGGAGGAGCATGTTTGCATGCTGCCCTCAGTGGCAGGGTTAGATGATTTGCATTTAGGAAAATAAAATGCCCTTGGTGAATTTTTCCAGAGCGAGAGATGGAAAGTGTGTTTGTCCCGCATGCTCACGTTACATCACTGGTTATATCATTGGGAGCGCTGCCACTAAGATTTACACTAACCTTGGCAATTGAAAAGGGGAGAAGAGCAGCATTGTGTTGGATGAACAACTTAGATTAGTTAAGAGACTGGAGGAGAGCCCAAAACAAGCTTTAGCTTTCATCAAGATAATTTTCAAGCCAGATTTGCTACAGTTGATGTGCCAGCTTCCTTAAAACCCTCCTAATCTCAGTCAAACCAAATTATTTCAGTCCCCCACTTCAATGTGCTTAAGGTGAAGATTATATAGACTTTGGTCCACACACTTACAAGGCTGGGTTCTCTGCATGAGACATTTAGCCGCCCATATGTGCGTGGTGTAAACATGAAAGAAAGTCCAGCGCGACCAAAACAAAATATATTTTCCAGGGACTGTCCCAAATTTGATCGATATGTTGGCCACAGAATTGAGGTTAAAATCATAGTATTACACTGTCATCATCATCATCATCATCATCATCATCATCATCATCATCAGTTACAAAAAACCTTAAAAGTGCAATATCTACGAATTTTGGTTGAAAACATTTGAAACATCAATGAAATCATCAACAGAATGTGAAGGAAGAACAGTTTTAGCGTAATGATGTCTACATATTCTCCAGTGCTAGCAGTGACACCAATGCTTCGTCAGTGCTACAGACTCCCAGTCTGGACTGCTAGCTGCCTGGCTAACTCAGCTAACTAGCAAATGGCTGCTACATTTGGCAGCATGTAGCAGTTACTGTGGCTACAATTTGTTCTGAGTATAATTACAGGTTGCAGGTTTTAAGTAAAAGTAAGCATGATAAGCAATTGCACATGGTATGATAACAGTACATTTTAATATTGTGGAATACAGTGAAACAGTACAGAATTGAGCTTGGTTACCTATTAATTGACAACAAAAAATGCCCACAGTTCAGTTGCATTTATGCCTTGCAGCACTGCAGGAAATGGGTAATAAGTGAAAATGAAGTCAAAATGTTTCTCTTTCAACATAATGAGTTCTTCTGCTCACATTCTGTGAGGCATTTTTCAATGAACTGCTAAAGAAACCCAGAATAGAGCAGGACCACATGGTGCTCGCCAACTGAAGTGTTGCCAGTGTAGCAACAACAGGACTAATGCCAGGTAAACATCTAATCTCACTTCATGCCCAAACACACCCCTCACAGATGGAGCTATTACATAATAAACAAACTAAAGTGTCCGGCTCGCAAACGACATGAGATCTGAATGGTGTGTGTGAGGCTACGCACAACTCTGCTGGATTAAGTGAGATTCTGGCAGGAGCTGAAAAATTAATTCTTCACATCCTTTGTAATCCCATTTAGGCCAAAGCTGAAATTTAAAGTTTTCATTTTATTTCACAGAATGGAAATATCGTTTATGTGGCACGAGAAAAAGAAAGGTCGCTTTTTTCCTTTTCTACCTGAATGGCTGTCTCTTGTGTTCTCAGTTGACTTGTCAGTGTTCACACTTCCAGATAGGTGCGATTTCTGGCTTCACTGGTGTTGTGAATGAAATTGGGCCACCTCCCATTGAGGACTGCGTTCACATCCCGGCTCTGTGCAATCACCACATGTTGGGTGTCTCTATTTTAAGGATAAAAATCGCAGGTTGCTTCTTTCCAGTCACTGGTTGGAAAATTGAAATGGTGATGCAGCTTTCTTTGGGACTATGAATATAACAAATCTTTACATCACAATATAATTTGTCCTCTCGCCGAATAGGCTGCTGCCAGAAAAGTTCACTGAAACCTATCAGGCAAATTTCATACGCCGGGCTTCATCTTTTAACGTGACATTTCCACAGAGCCCCGATTGTGCAAACATATGGTGTCCCCGAGCAGTAACAGCTGTCATCTCTGCCGGGTCTGAGAGCCACTTCTGATTTTTAAACAGGAATCCGATGCAGTCGTTTCTCCTTACCTCTGGAGGGAGACAATCGCAGCCTGCTCGTTCTCATTTTCAGCCTGCGTGGTCCCCAACACTTGCCAAGCCTGCAGGGGAACAAAACACAGGTAACAGTAAACAGCAGGGTGGAAACCTGGACTCCATAGCTGGGATTCTCCAGGGGCTGAAACACAGTTGCAGCATCGTCACTGAGTGGGAGTTAGCGCAGAGCGGAAGATGCCAGCGTTTCAGATACATCCCTGCAGGAATCCATTTAAAACATTCAGAACTCCAACGGACGTAAAACCTTCACGAGGTCAAAAGGGGGCCACTTGCAATTATGATTCAAAATTGGCAGTGTTTAGCTTGGAGGGTTGTCCTTAGACACTCTCAGATACTTCATTAAATCATCCGAGCAGCAGGAGGACATTTATTATTCAATAAAGCTCTGATATGACTTCCTGACTTTATCTCTTTTTAACAGTGGCGAGATAATTCAGGTGAGGACTCCTCATTCATTTAGATCTGAAGGACTAGTTGATTGCTCAATCAGGGACTCTTTTGATGATAGGTTTATAGTTTGAGTCAGTCTCATACTGGAAATATTTGGTTTTGGACTGTTGGTCCGACAAAACAGACCAACAAAATGATTAATCAGCAGATATATTTATTGAAAATAAGCATTAGTTTATTGACCTGCACTGAATCTGACCAATCATGTTTTTGTAATGTCAGTAATTCTCATTCTTCAGATGTGGAGTAGTTTGTTGTGATGGTACAACTGCGTTCAGTTTTTCAAACTTGCAATGCGGTTGATCTGGGCGCCCCTGTTGGTCCACAGAAAGAAGACTAGAAAGTACCCTTGATCGGCACAAGGGGGCAGACAATGATGCCACCAACCTCAAATCCAGAGCGTGAGATTATGAGATTACTCCTCTGTATTTTGTGTCTGTAAGGGCACACTTAATAACCTGTTCTGAAGCTGATCTCTGCAGATGCTTTTTTTGTTCCACTCTTTGAAATGAGGGGCGAAATTATTTCTGAATGATTCGGAGGTCTTCACAGTGGGGCAATAAGCCACTAAGCGCCCTATGAGGAATTTTCGAATCGTATTAGTTCCATACACCGCGGGATAATCCCCTCCTCGGAATAACCGGCACATTTCTGTATATTCCAGGGGATTCAGAGAGCACTTTGTATGAAGGCTTTGCTCTTTCAGCCTGCAAAGAGGTCACTTCTTTTCAAATCGGGGAGTCCAAGAAGAAGAGAGGAAAAAAACCTGCGGAATGAGCTATTATTCAACTCACCGGGCAAATTGGAAGTGCTCATCAACAGTATGAACGAGTTGGGTTATTTCTCTCTACAGTAAACAACCCTTTTGACAAGAAAAATATATTCTGCTTGTGACAGGCAATCAGTGTCTAGCCTGTGGGTGCTGCCCACTGAATCTGCTGCACAAAAGCCTGTGGTCAGCGAGGTACTCTTCCTCCCTCGCTTCTCTCAACACGAGCTGGACTTACTGGTGATTTATTCAGCCTCAAGTTTGCGCTGAAACGCCAGCCACACCACTCAGGTTTCATTGGCCGTTTGTGCTGTGAATGTGCTTCCATCCCTTTTGGAAATACGTCCACAGAAGTAAACACAGGTGTCTCCACAGTTACCACGATAAAAAATTACAATGTGTGCGTCACCGTGTGTGTGTGTGTGTGTGTGTGTGGACGTGGACAAAATGAATTCACCTCTGAATCATGAGGATCCTGCAAGACTGCTGCTTCCAGCAAAAGCACAGCGTTTGGCAAGTCCCCCTCTCGAGACTTCTTTAGCCCCTCTTCAAATGCGTTAGGCAAGTCCTTATAGGGATTATCTGTGTGGAAGTAGTAACCCTGTCAGCGAAAAAAAAGAAAAAAAAAAAAAAAAAAAACAGAAAAAAGTAGGGACGGTGGCAAAGTCAGTTTTTTCTCTTTCATATTCAAATGCAAACCAAGGCAACTGTCCTGTGCAGTTGTATATTTAAGCAGAGCTCCAGCAGCAGGAATTGATCTTTCCTGCATCACATCAAACCTGAGCAGAGCTCCCTGGGCTTTGTCTGTTCTCTTTAAATGTTAAACTTTGCATTTTCAAAGTGTGATTACCCTGGTGTGTTGTTGACCGCTTCTGAGCGCCATGACTTTGAAACAGCTTTTTCTTTGAGAACTAGCTCTGCACTGGGATCAATCAGGAGGCCCACACGTCTGATTTCCTTATATAAGAAGGTCAGCTGGCCAGCAAATTATACTGCTCAGCCACATGTTCTGTCCTCTTCATAACATATGTGGTGATGCTTTACACACAGGAAAGAATATAGGCCATATTGCACCCTGTTATGTTTGTATTAACTTGTAGAATGCAAATCGGTCAACACACGTAAAATCAAAATGAACCAGTTTGTGAAAGTGATTTTAATACGACCGCAGCCTCAGCTTTCTGAATTTCTTTTCTTTTTTTCTTTGTTTCTCTGGAAGAGAATTCGATTAAAAAGATCACTATCAGCACTCAATCAAATGTAAATGTAGTGTCAAGCTTGAGCCTGTAGATGATTCATTTAGCTTAACAAAAAGAATGAACACAAGAGGGAAATATAGCTGGCAACGTCTCTCTCCTTTATAAGCTCCTTTATTAACCCATCTGTATGATTTAGCAGAAAATGCCAACTTTTATCTCCAGGTGATTATACGCCAAGTCAAACTTAATTATCAATATCATATTTCATTTCTGCCAATAAAAGCCCATCAATCCCACAAAGTGGACTTTTAAGACATTACATCTCACTTATTATCCCTTGTTTAATGACTTGATATCAGCGACTGGTATGAGTTATGGTGACCCTCTAGAGAGTCTACACCCAGCTGGCCACCAACATCTCTTCATGTTGACAATAGGTTGACTGTAGGTTGTGATGTTGCATGACCAAAATTCAATGTCAGGTCATATAATCTAACCAAAATTCAATATCTCAAGCTAACATCATTACATCAGCTGTGAGGTATGGTGACCAAAACCCAACATTTGCAAAAAGTTATAATATATCCACACTTAGTGAAACTGCAACATCATTAGATGTTGATGTTTGGTTGGTTTCAAGTCTTGGTGTTAAGTGACCAGAATTTCACATCCATGCAACGTTGGGAGTTGATCTCAAGCCGATGCTGACTATTGATGTCAACCCAATTTGCTTTTCCAACAAAAATGTTATGTCTGTCCAATGTTGACTGACAATGTATGTCTGACGTCTTGCAGATACTAAACTGACGTCTGCTGCCAGCTCAGTAATCTTTAATTCTATGATTTTATGTGTGGATAAACAAACCAGATATTGATGTCTAAATAGGTCAGTGTAGAGGTGTTAGTAGACGCATATTTAAATGTTGGTGATAGCCAGGCTAGCTGTTTTCCCCCTCTTCCAGTCATTATGTTAAGTTAAGTTAATCACTGGCGAAGGCTTTCTCTACAAGAAAGTGAAAAAGTGCATTTACTCAACTGTCAAACCTTTCCTTTGATTTGGAGGAAAAGGACACATGTGTGAGCTCTTAGACTGGTGGTGTGTGTGCTCTTTTCTACTGAAACCGAACTATGGGAGAAATAGGTGACTCAAGTGCATTTTTGTTGCATACATGCCTTATATTACCTTTTTCTCCAGACGTCGTGTATCTCATTTTACAGATTAACACTGGACAGACATGCGTTGTTTACTACAGAGGCGATCTTGACTGTATGTCTGTGTATCTCCTCATCAGCGCAATCAAATCAACTTCTGCACATGCTGATTGGGACATTTTAACGATATTGACCTTCTCATGTGGGGAGACACTCTGGGGAATCTGCGCCTGCTCATTTTCCGTCAGCCAGTTCCGTCGAGCGAGCTCTTCCCACTCCGCCTGCATCTTATCCCAGAACTCGGTATCTGACTGCAGACGTCAGAGAGAGAGAGAGAGAGAGAGAGAGAGAGAGAGAGAGAGAGAGAGAGAGAGAGAGAGAGAGAGAGAGAGAGAGAGAGAGAGAGAGAGAGAGAAAGGTAGAGGTACAGTAGGAGGAAGGGAGGGTGGAGAGATGAGGGAAGAGGAGAGGAGGGAGAGAGTGATTAATGCACAGTAGAACAACAGCTCTTGTAATTTCCCATCAACCTCCCGTTGGAAATGTCACGTCTGTCAGGCTCACTGGCTGGCTGTAATGTATGGACTTCACACCTCTGATGACTCACTACTATTGCAAGTCGAGCCAGAGTTTAAAGGAACTGTCCGTGTACTTCAAATGGAAACCAAGGCAACAGTCCTGTGCGAACCTTTGTCCATTGCTAAATTGATTCATGGGTCACTCAAAATGCTAATACTTAACACTAACACTTAACACTAACTAGAGCTAAAGTATTTTTTTTTTCTCATGACGTTAAAGATGTCAAATTTCAAGTATAATCAGTATCACTATTATCAAAGCCAAGTATGAAAAGGTTGGTCTTGAGCTATGCTGTCCCAACATAAAGGATTTACAGAACTGTTTGTAATACTAGCTGGGAAAAGGCCCCTATCTTCATATATGATCAGTCGAAAGATGCACTAAATGTTTACGTCAGACAAAACCTCTTCACCCTGCATTTGAAGTCACATTTGTGGTAAAACAAATGTCTGATTGTGGCTGCTAACCTCTCTATTAGTCCTGACATTTGAACTGTTATATGGTGACATTTCATTTTGCTGCAGAATTCGGTTAAACATGCCCATTCACCTCCTGGAATAGCTATCCAACAGAAAAACTAAAGCCCATAGAGTGAACGTGTTAGATATAAGTTTATTCTGGTCTCACACTTTCAACAATAAATGGCATGTTTTGAATGTATCTAAATCCAAATCCTTTAGCAAACAACCTTTGTTTTCTTTCCTTGCAATTTACATAACAACCTAATATGAAATCTTACTTTAATGAAATGTAACAACAGCCCCCCAGTGATGATCAAATAGCCAAAATTAACTGCTGCCACTTAAAAGTTTCAAGCGCTTGCAAAGAACCAACATTTATACTTGTTTTAAAAAAAGGTGCTTCATAAATAAAAAATGCTTGTGGTGAGATCAACAACATGGAGAAAAAGTCAGCAAGTCAGTCGAGATTCAGAAGAAAAGAAAATGGTTTTCACACGACTCCTACAATAAACTGCAGACAAAAAAAAAAGTTGGACGCTTCAGAAATCAACAGCGCATAAAAAGACTCAGCTGTGCAACTAACTGTCACAATCATAGTAATGTTTGGGTTGTGATTTGCCTCATTTCATAATCCAAGATAATAAATGTTCATCTGTACTTTGCCTCAAACCCAGCTCCAAATAGATTTGAGGCAGGGTTTTGTGCGTCATTTGATCAACTAATCAGGTTAGCTCGACAAAAGATGGAGGTCTGAAATGCAGATCAGACCAGATGAGTAGTTTGGAAATGATGCAGTCAGAAGGAAAAGCAGTGTGAAGAGGAACTTGAGGAAACATAACCATGAGTCACACTTACAATTTTTACACACAAGTTTGTGTTTATTATTATGGCACAGGGTGAGTGTTGAAGAAAACCTTGAAACTTTCATTTTCATATTCAATGCTGAAACTTCAGGCCAAGTTGCTTCCATGTAGATAGTCTCTATAAAGAAGTGAAAGGTTTGATGGTTATTCACCGATTTGTACTTGTTCACACTCACTGTGTTAAAAATGAAAATCATTGTATGGGTTGGTAAATTTGTTTCGCAGATGAGACGCCGCTTATCTTCTCACTCAATTCTACTGATTTTATCAGTGTTAATCATTGCATATTAAACCCACTATAACAATTTCTGCTGCGAAGGGTCTCTTTCAGAACAAAATAAAAGTCTGGTCTAGCTCTGGAGGGGAGAGTTGGGTGCAGAGCCTATAAACACTGACAGACGAGGAGAGCTCAGAGTTAACTTTCAAACTTATGGGATTTAAAAATGGATTTATCCTCGCTCCTGTTTATCACTACGACTGCAGCAGAGATTTGCAGAGGTGACCTCCATTCTGTGTTTTTTGAACAGAAATGTTGACTGCCGTCTGAAACTGGGAAATGTATGAAGGCCATTACAGAGGAGAGTGGAGAAGAAGAGAGAGAACTGGAGTCTCTGGTGAGTGCTGAGTTTAGTCAGTGACCTAACTGCAGACAGACAGATACACACACCTTCTGGGTGGCGTTGCTTGCTAGTTACGGCTAAGGTACAGAACTATAATCTTGTTTTTTGAGAAAAATAAAAACACTCCTGTGAGTAATGTGAGCAAACACAAATGATCCCGCGACCAAACCCAAACCTACTTTGCTCATGGTGTACAAACCGTTAAACAACAACATTTGCCAGATCTGACGTGATTCAGACGCCGAGGTCATTAGGTTAGGTAGGCTTGATTTATCCCTCAATGGGGAAATTAACTTGTAACAACAGCTCAAGGTGCAACATGGAGGAGGTTATGTTGTAAAGTTTTATTAACTTCCTTCCTCAGTCTCGCCAGGCAGTTATAGCCACAGGCAATCAAATGAAATGTGCTGTTACCTTGTGTAAACTTGTGTGATTTGTCTGGGTATAAAACATTTAGAATAATGTAAGAACCCATCTCAGCAAATCATGTCAGAATGGTCTAGTTGTTTTTAGACACTTTTGTGCTAAAATCTTGGCTATTAAGTCCTTAAGTGTAAATCTAAATATCAATTCTAATTTTTAAGTTTAGATGTTACTGTCGATGCTGTTGAGTAAACACATATTCACTCTGCCTCCAAAAACTGAAGAGTCTGATGAGACTCAAGCTGTAGTTTTTAACGAGCTGCTGAAACCCTGTCAGTCATAGTTTTCTGCATCGCAGTGGTGTTGCTAAAATTAGAAAACCGCATCATGAATTTTAGTGATAGAGAGAACATTATAAGTGCCTTTATCTCTTCTCACTTTGACCAGTGCAACAGTCTGTTTATCTGCCTTTGCCAAGAGGAGTTCAAACAGCTTCAGCATGTTCAAAAAGCTGCACCGACCACTTAGCAGGGCCGCGCAATCTCTCTCCTGTTTTACCTTCTCCTCACTGCACTTTAATAAAACTTGCGTTATTCATGCACTGGACACCGACACTGTAGTGCATGTGGGGTAATGTGTCCTTTAGTCATGCTAGTGTCGTAGCTCACACTGAAATATGTCAATGGTTATTTAATGGGATTCCATAAAGTTTTGTACATGAATTCATGTTCCCCAGAGGATAAATCCTGAACCCCTGACTTTTTCTTCACTGCCAGCAGCACGTTGACATTTTTTGGCTTTTAATGAAACATCTCATAACTATTGGATGGATTACCATAAAATGTGACACACACGTTCTTCATTTTCATTATGACACCCAGTTAATAACCAGCGCCGTACTCCACAACACTTT
Source organism: Acanthopagrus latus (assembly GCF_904848185.1). Taxonomy (NCBI): domain Eukaryota; kingdom Metazoa; phylum Chordata; class Actinopteri; order Spariformes; family Sparidae; genus Acanthopagrus; species Acanthopagrus latus. The sequence goes on along the minus strand of NC_051049.1, from coordinate 15,670,264 downwards.
GTTGCCCATACTGATGGACTTTTTACTCTGGTGAGACTCTTTGCAGCCGTCTGAAGGCAGCACACATCCCTCTCATCTGCAGTCTCCAATTGGAGTGTAGGCTGAGAAGCCACAATTGTCACGGTTTACACAAATGCAGACATGCAGAAGGAGTCATATTGAAAAGAAAAAGAAAGCTTTAACGTGGAACAATGGCAACACAGGTGAGCAGGGGAAAGTGAAAACAAGACATCAAGACAAACCATGACAATTTGCATGGCGGACAGTCAAATTTCCCCAAACCCTTAATCGAGGTGTGCCAGGCAAACACCAAAATATGGGGCACAGGGCAGGTTTCACCTGACTACCTGACTAAAAACCATCACTGTGCTGCTGTCTTGATGCATAATAATGAACAAAAACTATAAAATACTGCTCGAAGGAAAGGTTATTATTATTTATCATTGTATTGACCTGTACAAACACTGCAGTGATGTTTAAAAATTTGCTTTGCGTTATCTTTAGATGGGAGTTTGAAGTCTTAGATGCACAGCTACATGACGTGTTGACAGACACCGCGCTTCTTTTTCTGTCCTCTTCATTTCTACCCATTGTGGTAAAAATGTGCGCACATCTCTCCGTGAGCTGTGCCTTTGCTCCAGCACACAGCAGCACTGCTACAGATGCAAGTTAACATCATGTTTATTTTTTTTTTATGTAAAACTCGTACCCATCCACAGTGGAGGTTTTCTCTCCAGCTGGCTGAGTCCATGATTCATGGCTGTCTTCCTGTCAGAGGCAGCGCAAACAGGGAGGAATAAAGCCAAACAGAGCAGAACTGCCTCATGTGACTTAGTGGGTCCTCTACAGCCAGAAACTCATCGGTACATGACAGCAACGTATATGGTAAGTGTGTGTATAGTGCCACTGTATAGGGTAGCATCTACTTTAAGAATTTGTGTGTCAAAGGCCTTCCCCATCTCCACATCACGGAGTCTTGTGATTGACATGGAGGCCACAGTGTGACCCTGATGGTGAGGGATGGCAGGTAACTGCATGCGGCTGACTCTCAGACAAATTGCTTGAAGGTGAGTCTCACAGAGCCAACAGAGGAAGTTGTCTATCAGAGCTCCAGAGGAGGAGGAAACGTATGGAGGGAGGTGGTGGTGGGGCTGGAAAAGCCACCTGTTTTCAGTGCATAGATTTAGAGTAAGCGTCACTGAAGCCTTAAACGTTCACATCGTACCTATTGATTAGATACATTATCGTGATGTCACGATGTGGTGTTATTTGGTTTAGATGGTACAGTTTTACTTACGTTTCATTTATTTACTTGCAAGCAATATTTGCCAATACCCACACACATGAATGTCATGAAAATGATTCCTGAGGAAGACATAATTGGCTTTTGATTATGCACTAGATCTCCTAATTACCCTCACCAAGGAGGTTATGTCTTTCAATCATGTTGATTTCTTGGTTGGTTTATCAGCAGGATTAGACAGAAAACTGCTGAGCAAATTTCCAGGAAACTTGGAGGTAGGAAGGGCCTTGGCCCAGAATAGACCCCATTAACTTTTGTTGCAGACAGATAAAGTGACGGATCCAGGAATTTTCTCTCTCTCTTTCGTTAACATTTTGGTTAATTTTTTGGGGAATACTTAGTGGATCTTGTTGAATAAAAATCAGGCATATTTAGGTAGCTGATATCTATGAGTGAGTACAAACGGGGGCTGTTGAGCCTTGGTGGAGATATGCGCTCTGTGGACATTCTATTGTAGGCAACAAATTGTTTACAGGCCACCCCACCTACATAAGAATATAAACAAAAATCATGAAACTCTAGGAAGGAAATGCCCAATGTCTGCCACTTTGACAATAAATAACCAACATTTGCCTCCTATAAGCCCCACAAAATGTCAAACTGAAGGTGTATAGGGGCTTGGATTTTAAATGGGTTCCCAAATAAACACAGTTTCCTCACTAGAAAGACGTGGGCAGCCAAAAAAAACCTTATAGGGCCTAGCCAGACCAGAGTTACAGGCTGGCAATCTAAGGGGAATGAGTCAGGGACAGATTCACAACGAGGGTTAGAGCCACCTGTGTGTCATTCCCTTCCTCTTTTAAGCCTTCACAAAACGGGTGTCATCACACCCTGATTGGCCGGGAGGGAAATGCCCCAAGCTGCTTCCACTCCTCAATCAGGAGTCAGTCCCTCCACCCCTGCAGTCAGTCTTGAGGGATTTGGGAGAATCAGCCCCAAACAAAGAAAGATAGCAAGTCTCAAACAAACAATGGGACTACTACAAACGTGCAATAACTCAAATGTATGTAATACTGGATATATCTTTTGCAGTGGTGAGCAATGTAAAAGACTTGCATCAACAAAGGTACTAGACAAAGTAAAACTATTACGAGCGAAATGTAACAAAAGTATCCAAATAAAAGCACTCTGTAAGAAGAATCTGTTTTGTAAGATTAGCTACTTACCGCAAAAATTATGTTCACCATCTATTGATGTCAATCAAAATCAAAGTCAAATCAGTCCAGTGCATCATCTGAGTATGTTTTTTGTTTGTTTTCCCTGCTGCCCTTTGTATGAGATAAAAGATATGAGTTTCTGGATATGAAAGACTCAGATTGTGTGGAATGGTTGAAAAAGAAACCCTCATACTGACAACTTATTGAGTGAATGCATAGAAGTTCAAGAAGAAAACCTCGTATCAGAAAAGGGAAAATAATATTGCAAACTTCCAAATAAATGGTGACTTTTCCACCACTGCTCCTTTTGCAAAGTAAGCAGTCACATGATCAACAGTTCCAGCCCTGCAGCGTTGCTCCTGGCCTTGTGTGTGTGTGGATGGTTCTCATCCTACGGCCATTACACTCATTTACATAATCTAGTAGAATTTCTTTTTAATTGTTTGTCATTGTGTTGTGGGTCTGTATTTGCACTGTGACCTGGCCCATCATGTCGTTATTTGTGTCTCATAGACAGACAATTGATTACGCTGTGCCATCCCATCTGGCGTTTGACTTCTCCGCCCCCTAATTGCGACAACAAATTGCTCACAGAATTGAAACGGAGTGAAAATTCGGACTTGTTTTTAATTCAGAATGAAATGTAGGGATATTTCTTTGTAATGCCGTGAAGGGCGTTTTTTACACTAGCATTGGCAGTTTAATTATGTGGAACATGGCGAAGATACAGAGAGGTAATTTATATCCTGTGTATCACTGGAGCGAACCCATAGCGGTGACTCTAATTTCAGCAGCTCTGATGAAGTGTTACGAGAAAATGGATTGAATCCAGAGCGCTTCCTGCAGCCAAATGTGTCACCACTGCTTGGAAATGATCGGGGGTTTGAGGTGGGTCGGGGATTCATTAGTTGCTCCATGAATACATTCTTGACAACGCAGATAATCATGGCAACACCTACAGAGTTTACACATACCCTCTGTTGTTGGTGTCAGCCACTTTCAGGAGAGGTTTATTTATATTGTGCCTCCAGAATCCAATTAGTGCTTCTAAGTCAGCTGTGCTGAGGTAATATATACAGCGAAAATGAATGCATACAGCCAGAAAGGTAATTCGTAGTGCAATAATTCGTGCCAGGTCAGCCAAAACATAAGGAGTTGCTCTTATGAAAGGAGACTGGTACAAAGCAGTGTCTCAGGTTTAGAATAGTAAATTGTACTCTGACTTGGAAAACTACATCATGTCACACTGCTGTAACTTTTGTTCTAAGAATAGACCAAAATATCAATGTCAGTTGAGAAATAATGATTATAATTAACTCAGTCTGTTTGGTGTCAGTTCACAACAGCAGCATTACGCTTTATCCTGGGTTTTCGTGAGTACAAATACAGATCACAAGCATTTCTCCATTATACAGATCCATCAGCCATATGACACTCTGAAAATCCCTGGACCACTTTGCACATGAATGAAAGCATAAAGGGAAATGTAAGGCCCATAGGCTTTGAAGCTTTTGGCATCCGTCAACCATGCTATTTCAGACAAGTAAAGTGAATTTCTTTTTCATGATCCGCTTACTCACGGTTTGTACAGCTGAAATTAACATTCTATTGTCAACATAAATTAAAGCTGCTCGTTTTTTTTCGTTGAATTGGTAAGTTGTTACAGATGGTTCCATCAATTAGTGGATTTTTGTAAAGAGACAGGAACTAATAGCCTCAGACGGAGGCTGAAGAGCGTGCTGCTGTATAAGAAAACCAATATGATTTTTGACTACTAAAGGCTGCATTATAGGAGGGTGGTGTAATTTTCTGAATTTAGCAAACTGTTCAACTTGTTCTAAAACTGGATGATCGCTATTTAGAAACACCATTGTGTTAATATTTTGTGTCAGCGCCAACAGTCATCCCAACAATATTGTTAGAAATTTCGATATCAGGTATTTGCTGAATTAAAAAAAAGCAATATTCTGCCTTGCCTATGTGTGTGAGATAGTCTCTGACCCCATCTGTTTATTTCAGCTTGAGCTTTCTTAACTTTAGACTCAACCTTTGAATGAAACCAAGCGCATGAATAGGATTTACTCATCCACTTTGCCCCGGGGGGCTTGCATTACAAAAAGTCTCATCATTTACCAGTGGCACAGAGCAACCTCTGAAAAAAAAAGCTCTCCTCATCTGCAGAGCACGGCTGGTCTGGCCTTTCAATGTTAATGAGCCACCCGCTGCAGCATGGGCCAAGTCCTTGGTCAGCGAGACAAAAATAGAAGGCTGGAGTCCCGATAATGTCACTCAGACAAAAATAAAATACATTTCAGTGGACAAAGTGCTACAAATGTAGTTTGGCAGTCGATGCGATTACCAGCTATATGTACGTCTGTGATAAGAACACTCCTGAGAGCAGCTCTCATACGTCTCAGAGCCACAAAAGTTGCAATCAACTGTGAATTTATGACGTATGAACAGTGTTCTGGTGTGTGCTGTTGCTTAGTAATCCTGGGCTGCATTAAGGATGCGCTCATATTTACATTTTGGTTCGTTTGGTTTGTACAAAGGACACAACCTTGCTCTCTGGACAGTTTTTGTGACAGAGTGGACAGAGTTCCAAGCCACGCCGCACTCTACTGCTTTTTACATGCACATTTATGTTTTCTGGAGTCACAAAAATCTTCAGAATAAATAGCTGATTAGGAGCACAATCAGTTTGGACGGCAACTCGACTTCATTTTCATGAATAGTGATGAGCATGCCCAGAAAGGATGAATTTGAGTGTTTTTCAGGGACACTACTGAGTACAGCACAACTCTGTTTTAACTCCTTTTCACTTTCTGATGGATCAGGGAAAATCCCCTCTCTCCGGTGGTAAATGCGTTACCATGGTTACCAAATCTTTCGCATAAGAGATTTTAATCTCAGAAATCAAATCTAAACTCTATTATCCACTGTTCAAACATCCTGTGGTTAGTCTCTTGTGTTCTCACAACACAGACAGCACAACATCAGAGTCTGCGTGGAGTGTGTTTTTACACCTGTGATGTTCTGTCCGGTTGAATTGAGTTGGCTTGTTTTCCCCCTTTGTGGAATTGATCTGAGCGCGGCAATTTTTACCGGTCTTGCCACGAACAACTTCTGAAGCAGTTTGTAGTGGGAACGTGAGCCAACCCCGAGCTGACCCAACTACAAGGCATACTCGACAGGATGACCTAAATGGCTGCCGTATAGCTGTTGAAAGAAGAGCTGAAAACAGACTGCACACCTGCAACTTCTCAGTGAGTTAACCAACTTTCTCCCCCCCATCAATGTTATCGGGGTCCCCATTAGCACTGGGTTTGAATCGCAATTTCCCCCAAAAATTGCCAAATAGGCACTTTTGCTTTTGGCTTCGACAACAAATCCTCCACCATCATTTTGTAGGTCAGCTCTATACTTTCATCACATGATGAGGCAAATGCGGCTCCTGCTACTCTGGGCTGCATCTTTGCTGCTGCTGGTACGGAGCAGACACTTTCAGTTTGTAATTGTAGCGTCCATCATCTGACTAAGTGTTGATTAAAAAAAAAGCTGGAACATCACGTAACACCGGGAACAACAACAACCATGGCAAGATTTGTTGCTGGCAGGTGAGGATGAGGAGTCTGAGGAGGAAACAAGCTCTGACACAAAGGAGTATGCTGCCTTCTTGATATCTGGGAAGACCTTCCATTCTCATTCAACTTGACTTCATTGTTTTACATTATTTCTCTGCTGTATTCACTGCCGACCGAATTGGTTCTCTTGTTGGAATAATAACGTGAAATTTTAATACACACTTGCACCTTGTGCTTGTGCACCTAAAACGTATCAACTTGAAAGGTTTGCAGCATTGTGGTCTGCTTGAGGGCACACTGATGGAAGCTGTTAGTGGAGGTGAAAGCGCTTCTCATTTACTTTCCCCAGCCGCTTGTTCCCAGCAGGTCCGCGGATTAAAACCGCTGACCTTTTGATCACAAGCCTGCATCTCTAACTTCTAGGCAACTGCACTTCCTTCGCAATCTCTCACTAAATCCAAGCTGCCTCAGACCCAAATTCTGCAAGATAAAAGTGGACCTGTCCTGCTGATGTTTTAATCAAACAAGCCGCCACACAGTCACCTTCATCTCGTCTTCATCGGCCCTGAGGGGGCGCTTTCTCATGCCCCACGCCTGCTGACATTTAAGTGCCCCCCCCCCCCCCCTTTTTTATGTGAACAGGAATAAAATCTACACTTTCTCATCGGTGCCAGCTTTGTGAATTGGATAATATTTGGAGGCCTAATTCCTTGTCTGCTCCCTCTGTGGGTCCTAATTTTCATACATTTGGCTGCTTCACCTAATTGAATGAATTGGCACAAAGGCGGTGTGCTGATTTAATGTTCTCTCCTCTGTCTGAGCTGTCCCTGCCTCCGTGTATTCATAAGTATGAAATAGCATGCATATGCACAGCTACTTAAATGGAAATTATCTGATTGTGGGCTTTGACATTGGCAGCTGAAGCCAAAATGGCTGACCATTTGCCAGAGAGCTCCTCTATAGCGGAGGCCAGCACTTCGGTGGCTCGATCGAAGTTGCAGGATACTGTTACCAATCGATGTTCCACGCTCAGACGCTTGTCCAGGAGCATCTGAGAATCTCATCACATACCTGCCCTCTGGCTGATGCACAAACTCAAACTGTGCAGTTGTTTGGGGGGGATGCAACTCACGGCTTATACAAGATGTGACGTCATCGCTAACTTTGGGAAAGGATCCCCAAGCGAGTGGTCCACTCCTCCACAGCTGCTGCTCTCACATTCTCACCGTCTTCCCGTCCCTCAATTATTTATTGACCATTACACACAGCTCAGCATGCAACAGCCTTCTGTAGCCCTTAGTAAACCCGAGTAACATAACAGTGCAGAGTTCACTTCCATTTTCTGGGAAAGGTAACATCCACTGAGTATCAAGATGGTTTTCATGCAAGTTAAAAACAAAACTTCCTCTTCACTCTACACTCTATTTTAGTCACTCAGGTAGTTGATGTTGGGCCAGTGTGATGTAACCTTTGTAAAAATATATGCAGCTGAAGGAAAGCCCAAAAAAGTATCCAAACCAATTTTATAATACAAAAAATGGGATCTGGGAGTTGTTGTCTTCATTGTAAACAACCACAATTTCCGATGAAAATCTCTCAGATGTGAAAAAGCTTTTTCTTTCTCAAAGATTTCCGAGGTTTTCACCTCATTTTCCATTTTGTCTTTGTAGCAGACTCTATCAGCTCTCTGATCCCATGACAACATGAACCATATTTCATAACTATAAAGTTACATGTTGGAAAAGTAATATTGGAAAAAGGTCTCCTGGATGAAAGTTAAAAGAAGTCTCAATTTATTGCATCTCTTTCTTTTCTACAAGCACTCAAAGGATTTGTCCTTGCTTTATCTTTCTTACTATGAAAGTTTTATGATGGACATAGGATTGTTAAAGTTCCAGGTAGCCCCATTTTGGACAGAAAAGTTTAGGGAAGCGGCTGTTTGCAGCTCTTTATTGGTGGTGGGGACGTTACTAAATGTGTCAAATTAACCAGTAAGTTCCCTCATTCTTGAAGTTTTTTTCACTGTCAATCAGAAACAGACCATTTGAAAACCCCAGAATGTGCTCCTTACTGCCCCTTCTGGCTGATGCTGAAAATAACAGCAGCTCTCGGCAACTGAGACAAGGTCATGAGCACTTTTTCAGCTCAGTGCACCAGAAAGAGAGTACGCTCAGGCCAGATGATGATAAAATTCATGCTTTTTTTGTGACTCAAGGTTAGGTTAACAAATATTAGGTGTGGTTATCTTAAGGAGCAGTGCACAGCTGCTTCCTTAAGCAAATAGGGCTTAGGCCAGAGGGTACATCTCATGTGATGATTGTTTTTAATGGTCACACATGTGCTTTTCCTGCTACATTTATGTTTCCCTCACTTGTTTCTTTGCCATGGAGAGATGTGAGGGAACCATGCATGTTTGAAGAGTAACAAGACATCCTTTCCTCTGTAGCATTTTGTGAAGGGACGTACACCATCGTGTTAAAATGTTAAGATTCAGGGTTGGCTTATTTATACGTCATGGTGTTCAGAGAGGCTGCTCTCATGTCTCCTTGTGCATGGCTCCTCAGAAATCCCACCTCACACCTCTTCCCATGCATCAGCAATAAGAGCCTATAGGGACGAGGGAGCTGATCAATGACTCGGATTCAAGCGAGGATCAAGGAGTAAGGAAATATCAAAGACTTTGGATGAACCTATAGTAATCTAAAGAACAGGGGTGACCAACGTTAACCTCTAGGAGAGACAGTGATGTGGAGGGCTCCCTGCCCTCCTTGTGGATGGTGTTCTCTCAGACTGATGAAGAAAAAAGGATAAAATGCTAAAAATGGTCGCCAAACATACTGTTAGAAACCCTGCTGTACATTTAATACATTACATATGTTTAAAGACAGTCAAAGTTCAAGGTGCCCTGTGAGCAACTCACTGTTGGCGACCAAGCGCCTGTGATAAGTATTCTGCTAAAAAAAGTTAAAAAAAAACAAGACAAAGTAGACAAGGACCAGGGCTGAAGAGACAAAATTCTGCTGTTGAATAATGAAAAACAAACTTGGTCTTCCCTGTTAAATCTCATTAAAAGTCAGCGGTGGAGATGCTTTCAGCTGACAGGTGACAGATGTGAGGTGTACTAAGCAGCACTCTGCTTACCTCAACAGCAGCCTTGGCTCGCTCAAACTCCTCCTCCAGGGACTGATGTCTGGACAGGAGGGCGCTGCCCCACCGCTGCTCCTTGCTTAGGCGAGCCTGTCATACACACACACACACAAACACACACACTCACATTTTATAACATATACATATATGCACAAACAGAAATCCATTAAACATATGCACAGTCACATTTACACAACGCATTGCAAACACACACGCATGCGCGCGCGCACACACACACACACACACACACGCCCATACACACACGCACACAATCAGCCAGAGGGAGAGACAGGCAGGGAGAGTGTGCAGGGTCAGCCGTCTCTGCTTTCTCAGGGACGTGTAAATATCCCTGCCTCGACAAAGCCTCTCACATGCTTAGGAAGGCCAGCAGAATCACTACTGTCAGCATCTCGCCCCACCCCTCATCTGAATGCCATGCTTCTCATTGAGCCTCTCTCACTTTCACCTCCTTTCTCTCCTGTGCACCTGCACATGCAAAATCACGATCTGAAATATGCTGAGAGCCTCTCAGTTACAAACTTGCATACTGTACAAAGCCTCGTCCCGGTGAACAAAAAAAGAAAAAGAAAAGAAAAACGGACATCACATGTGGCCTTGCATCATGACAGTGTAGTGTGGTTTACATGACTCCTCGTTACATCTACACATTTAACTGTGCGGGTCGAATGACTTTGAGATTCCCTTTCATGCTCAGATTTGATATGGCACAAGATTTACTGTAAATAGCAGTGACTGTATGTTTCCCAGGCTTAAAAAAAATCCATTACAGACACAGAGAAATGTGCCTGGAGTCAGTGACTTCACCCTAGAAAGGGCTGTTTAGCAGTCAAGCCAGCCATTACTTGTATAAATCCCCTTTGCTACAAACTGCCATTATGCAGGATTAATTGAGCTTACTTAATCTTTGTATTAACGAAGAATTGCCTCATCCATTTATTGTAGGTAACTATATTTTTTATTTACAACACCTAAATGCATGCAGTGTTAAAACATAATTGCACAATATTTTCAAAAGTCTTACTGTGTGGGGAAACTGCTGTAGTAGGCTTGGTAAAGGAAAAATCCACCCAAAAGCAGTCTTAGACTATTTACAAAACGTCAAAGTGTCAACCATTTTGTTTTGTTCTGGCTGCTTTTTTAAAATTCCACCAGAAGTGATTTCCAGTCCAGTTATGGTATTACATATTGTATATTATGGAAAGACAATCAACAGTTGATAAATAAAGAAGGCTTCTTTCCAGACTCGTAGTATTTTTAAACTTAAATACAAGAGGAAAGTCAAACTAGACGAGGCAGCAACACCAATTTGACTGCCAACACAAAACTTAACAGACCAGATGTATGTCCATATTTCCACAGCCTCACTGTGGGCAGGTACTCAAATGAATTTGTGAAAGAACATCATGGGAAATTGTACTAGCAATAGATGAGGTACATTGAAAGAAAGAAATCGTATCGTATCGTATCGTATCGTATCGTATTGTATCGTATCGTATCGTATCACGGAATCCTGTTGTTTCTTTTTTTTTCTAATATGTGATGCTTCATACATGATATCATCCTGAGGCTTAAACTGCTGAAAAAAGTCCTCACCACTTTGCGATCATGTCGAGGACATTGAAATACAAACACAGAATTTTTTCAACATATAGCTGTTTGGCTGTCCAGCTTAGCCTTGATATTTGTTTGTCTGATATTGTTTTTTGAATCGGATCGTAGGGATTTACAGTAGCAATTGGTACGGAAAAATAATTGCCATGTCACGTTCAGTTTCCACTAATTTCCATTTGTTGATGATGGATGAAATGTGATTACATAAAATCAAATCAAATCACTTTTATCCATACAGCCAAAAATCAAAATCCAACTGCCTCAGTAGGCTTCATGATCTGTACAGAGAGCCACATCCTCGGTGCTTAGACCCTCGACAATCTTGCATTGCTGAAAAAGAAACCATTTTAAAAAGGGAGAAAAAGCCCAGAAAAGTTACTGGACCTATAGTTAAGATTATTTCATTGTACATGTTGATCTCAAGGTCTAAAATAGATATCTTGCTCAACTAATACACAATATTTAGTCAGTCCCATCTAAGAGTGGATTTTTCCTTAAGCCTCGATTGTTTGGGCCTCGGTTAACGTTAGGGTTAAAGAGTTTCAGTGAAAGTAAATTTCATGCAACACGCCCTTCTTTGCATGCATTTCCTGTTTGTGTGTGTGTACAGTGGAACCTGCCAAGAAGGAAACTACTGTAAAACCACTCTTCAGAGTATCTCTATCAGCTATTATGTAACTCCCGAGAAAAACAAATATAGTGTTTGTTTGCCAATAACTTCTCTCCATTTCAAACAGTTATCTTTAATCCCAAATCTATTATTCATCAGACTGCTGAAAAGGTGATGTATGTTTAGCCAGCTTGGTGAGATCAGCACTAATGGGCTCAGAGTAAGGCGGCTGAATTATTCATAGGCTATTAATCTAATAATGGCGTCTGGAAACAAGACCCCTTATGCAGACCTACACAAAGACATCAACTCAGGAGGAAAGCGCTTGACATTTGGACCTCGTAGCACCACAAAGGAACAATCTCAAGGCCAACAGTATATCTGGATTTCCTCATAGGTGCATTTTGGCTTCAATGCAATCTCCTCTTTTTGGGCATTTTTAGGTCAAATTTACGAGATGGTGTGATGCTTTTTTTTCCCGGTGCAAATGTAGAAGTCTTTCAATGTTATATGAAAGGATGCAGAGGGAGGCTTACATGTCTTCCACTAATATACTGCCTGTTGAGCTGAAATGGAAGAATTGTAGGTGTTAGGACAAAATGACGGTTTAACAGTTACAAAACAGGGTGTTCTGATTGGAAACAAAATTTAATGTTAAGGTGACATTATCATGCATTTACATGCAGTTGCTAGATAAACAGGTCAAATTAATAAATTCATGAAATTCTTACAAAGGCTTTTAACCATCTGAAGAGATGTGTGAAGCAGTCTCACTTCAAAAAAATGTTGATTTCAAGTACAGACAGTGCATACAATAATGATGATTACTGCCTGCTCCTGTCACGCTGAGCACTTACTTGAGATGCTAGGGCAGACTCTGGCTCGACTTTGGTATTTACTTCCAAGGAGTTCTTATTCGATGGCTCTAATTGGGTTTTACAGTCTATGGACCTAAAGTAGAAGAGAGACAGGTGGTGTACATCAAACCAGACTTGACTCGATATGAACAAAACATTTCTGTTACTTTTCATAATCCAGGGGGTACAGTATCTTGAGTATATGCACATGAGATTTCTCCATCGGCTTCCATGGGAACACAAACAATCAGACTGCCCACACAACTGGCCACTACGTATAGGCAAGTGTACCCCCACTGTGATAATGACCCTGATTGGATCTGCCTGAGAACCCAAGGACATGCCCTGAAGCATATCCTGCTTTATCGCCTTTTTTTCTCTAAATGGAACCATAATTCATGAAATGAACAGCATGTTGTGTTGATGAAGACTTGAAAATAGTGATTGGGACCATAAACTCACCAGGAAACAGTTTACAGAGGTAATGTATTGAGTTAGAAGTAGGGTCATTTTCTTATATGCTTACATACAATCTGACTTATTTTTTAAACCAGCTGAATCGCCCCTGCTGGCCCGTAGGAATAATGCAGGTTTAAGGCTTTTCCACATTGGCTTCACTTTTCAGATCTGGAAACACAATCCATTACAATATGGCCAATAGTTTTAGTCGCAGTTGTTGAGAAAGAATGTTTTTTTTTTTCTGGCACATTAACAAACTGTCAAGAGGGTTACGTCCTTACCCATGTCCATCTATCAGTTGGTTGGTTGATTGTAGGATATTAGGATATTTTATCATAACATGAGGGCATTGATTGAATTGATGGGGACTATTGGATTTTGGTGGAGGTATGCGCTCTACTGAGTGCCAATCCGAATTTAGTATGGTTAAGGATAACCAACACTAGCACAGTTGTTTAAGCCTGCAGTATTTTTTTGGCTGCCTGGAGGCAGCATAGCAACCTGTTAACAGGATCTTTACATATTGGAAAACTGTTTTTAAGTCACACATCTGGCAGACATGGATGCATTAGCATCATTCAGAGGTGTGTGTCTATGCACTGTGTTAGTCCAATATTCACTCCACTTACTTATGAGGGTAATATGCAAATCTTAAGCTGCTAAATGCTCCATCATGTTTGTCGGCTAGTTGCTTACTTTTGACTTTATCAAACCTCAACCTCAAACTCTTTGGGCTCAATCTTATGCTAGGCACAAAGCGGTGCACAGCACAGTGCAGGTGTAATTGCTACTTTCAGACCGACACAGTTGTCATTTTCAAGCCCAGCGCCCACGTTGTGTAAACAGCAAATGAACTTGTGCCCACCTGCACAAAGAGAGCATTAGATGAACCTACACAGGCAGGTTCACACTGTTCATACATTCTGATATTATGACTTGAGAGGCTGCTTCCAATTGTTTCAAACATTTCCACGAATGCAGCTATAGCTGTAGCTTTAAACTCTCCAAATGAAACGAGTCAGCAGTTTTAAACAAAACAAAACCACAATAGAGATACACAGATCATTTCCCCTGGAGGATCACTGCAGGTAATGTCTTTAATATTTTCCTCATTATACACATATTTCTCCCCTCTAATACCTCCCTTTATTAATCAGGATGATACTTTTTATGATCTGTCCTGCCTGCTAAGCTATGAATTGCACACACACAGAGGGACGCACATCACCCTCAGTTTAATATCAGTGTATTTTTTTGCACGCACTCAAACAGAGTTGTGGATGGGACACATGATTGTGACGTGGCGGGGCAGAGGGTCCGGCAGCCAAGGTTCACATCACTTTCCCTCAGCAAAGGGAGTACCACTGTTCAATATGTGGCAGGCCCTGGTGCACCTGGCTCCTAAAGGGAGACGATACTCGGAGTGGTTTGAATTATGTTGCGTCCCAAACACACCCATGACTAATGGGCCCAGATAACTTTGCACCCAGATTATCTGATGTTTAACTCACAGAATGGACTTGAACATGCCCTGAATGCACTAGCGCACTGTGCTTTAAGCCATGCACTATAGACGGTCTGAAAAGGGCCCTTGACTTCAATGTCTATTTTGTTAAATGAAGAAACTTGGACCAATGAAAACTGTTGCTTTCCCATCAATGCCTGGTCAGCACAATACCTACCACAGAAACTCATTGGAGGAATTTTTTGAAGAACGCCTTCTCTCCATCTTCCATTTTCTGTTGCCATTCCTCTCGGGGTTCAGCTCTTCCCATTTATCCAATGGTGAACCAATGGTAACTGGGGACAATGATAAAATAAGCAACAATAAAATAAATAAAAACACATCATCACAAAACAGACTCAGTTAACAAAAGAACAACACCCTCACATTTAATCAAATGGATCTAAAATGTTCCTTCTGTCTGTTATCATTTAATTTAAACAAATGCAAAAAAAAAACATTTCAATTTTGTGCTAATTAACAATAACACTAATTCAGAAACTGAGTGGTTATGTTTTCCATGAGTTGAAAAACAAACAGATTACAACAACTAATGGAGTCTCTCTGACAGGAGCTAAAAATAGACTGATAATTAGTGCTGTGGGTGTCCAAACTGGAAAAAAAGGACACAAAGTTTTGCTGGAAAACAACGCTAGAGTCATAATCAATGTTACCACCATGAATAATTCACCACACTGTAGTTTGACTCACTCTGTATAATTAGTTCTCAGTGAAGACTTTAACCTTTTCAACTGGCAAATACGAAAGTAATTGGCCGTTCCCCTTTTAATGTCTTTTAAGATGATCCCTTTCATTAAAGTAAATTGGCTTGATCCTGCTTCGGCCTATCTTGAACATGTGTGAGGTCAGCTCCACTGGGGATGATGGGAGTACGAGCGTGTGGAGTATGCACAGGGTTGAGGGTTGAGGGGAGTTTTCACGTCTTTGGAGAAACTGAGTGAGGGGGTTGATAGCGAGATAAAGAACGGTGAGGCTCATTGTTATATATTACACAAATATTCAATACAAGTTCTCTATTGTTGGTGGTACAGACACGTCATACTCAGCCCTGAAAGCAGGCTAAACATCTCTAGTGTTACTGTGTACTGTGTGTATAGCTGTGTACCTAATAAGTGATGGTTGGTCTGCATCATTGTCCCTGCAAAGAACAGCCGTTTCCCCATAAATCACACGTTAGGAATGCTGTCTCTACTTGTGGCTCTTGGATGTTTCATCCACAGTTTACAATGGGCCCCTACCTGAGTCTAGTGATGCCCTCTCTGGGGTTCTCATGCTTGGTCTTGTCTGTTCAACTTCCACCTGGATCAGCTCCGTCTCATCCGTCTTCTTCCTGTGATGGTTGTTTTTCTGGCTGTTGCCCCGGGACGACAGGGGACTCTTCCTGTCTTTGCTGTTCCTCCTGTCGCCAGGTTCACTGAGATCCAGCAGGTCCAGTGTTGAAGACAGAACTGCAAGGGACATGACACAAGTTTAGCCTTCGAGATTTTACACAGATTCATCGCATACATGTGCAGTAAACAGGCTCACATCTTAGACAAGAAAAAGGGACGCCAATGCCAAATGTGCTGCGGACTGAACCAGCAGCATTCTGTCTGTATTGCTGGTTCACAAAAATTCTTCAGCCTCATCTGGGATTTTATAAATATGGGGAAATGTTGTGTTCGACACGCTCTGAAGCAGGAAAAGTACACGTGAATTTGTGAGGATATAAAGTACAGATACTTTCTTGAAGATTGCCATCAGTGGCAACAATTTAGATGTAACGTTAATAAAAAAAAGACACATACGTCACCCATTGGGATGGATGCTGGATCACAAAAATACCTGCAGAGCTAATAAGGAGAGAGATCCATAAACCAGAGGGCTCTCTCTCAAAGGACAAGCTTCTTCAGCAGACGTCACTGTGAGGCTCTACATCAAAAAGTTTTATATTTCTTTACGTAAGAGCTTTTTGGGGTGTGGATCTCACTCCTTTTCAACAATAATGATTGAAAACAGGTTATATCAGATGGAAATTAAGTATCAGTAATTTGGCAAGTACAATTTTTATTGTTCAGACATGTTATTTTCCTCCAGTATGCTGCAGTCAAATGCTTTAAATCTTCTACCATTGCCATGATTATCAATGTCCGAATCAGTATGTGACTGCATTGAATCCTTCGAAAATATATATGTGGGTAATACTCACACAAACATAGACGCTGCAAAAAAAAGTCATTAAGGACAGAAATCCATATCATTGTGCTCTGGTATAAATGGACCCTTTTATGCCATAAAAAACACTATTTCAATCTCTTCTTTGCTGTTCTTTTGTTGCCTTACAGCTCTTTGAAATTTAGTTTGGTTTAATATCAGCTCAACTTGCGAACAATGGTCATCTGAGTGATTTATTCATACTTAACTCTCTATAGTTCAGCTTTCTTTTTGCAGCTACGTCAAGCTTGTTCACGCTATTAAGTGGTATAATTTTGAAAACCTTCCTTTCTCTTTGTGATAAGACAGCACGAAAGGTTTCAGTTATTGTTCTGCACCAAGCCTTGATTTTGATCTACACATTTTCCGACATGGCGAGTAGAGCTGTCAAAGGTACTTAAGCTGTCACAGCGTTGCCTCCTGGGTGGACATCTAAAAAATTTGCTGCTGCTCTTTTCAGAGGATCTAAATATACGACAGGCCACTGCACAGTTTGATAAGGATAAGGCATGCAGCCCCTTGAGGAGCTCCAGTTTGGTCAATTAAGTAATTCAATCTCAGGTTGGTAGAGCGGCAAAGAAGGACAGAGCCTTCTGTCAGGGGTCTCAACTTTGGTCTGTGCCGACGTCTTGCTTCATGACTCTTCATGACTTCAGACTCGCTGACGGCGTTAAAATTCTGCACTGATAGCTGCTCAGAAGAGGATGTTTTGATTTGAGTATTGTGAATAATCTTCCAAGCTTTTTGTGCCTACTGAATGTCTGTCATTGTAAATCAAACCCACACTTGACCCAAATAGTTTCTTCCCACTGCTGGTATATTTTCTCTATTTAAAGTCACTTTAGTCTCTGGTCTCGTTTATTGTATTTTTTCTGTCAGTAATTTGATTTGTTGTGGTTCGAGTCAAATCATCATTATGTCTTGCTGCTGGCTGTTGTGTTGCTGATGAAAATGGATAAATAAAGCAAAATCATACTCTGTGAAATGCATTCTAATGCATTCCTAAATCTGGCTGACTTTTTTTCTAATATAAGATAATAGTAATTGCCATTTTGACACTACCGGTTGTCATGAACGTTGTGCTTCCAAGGTGAACATTATCATACCTCGTAAATCCTTGTAGGGTCACATTACATTGTCATTATGCACATATTATATATGAGGCATATCTGGCTTTTGGAGTGGAATTGTTATCCATGTTTTCATCCAATAACTTGGGACTTTGTAATGATCTTCTTCATTGCTGCAAGATTTTTATAAACATATGTTTGAAAAAAAAAATAAACAAACTGGTAACATAAGAGATCCCTAGCTCCAGTAAAAAAAAAAAAAAAATTGTGGTACTTCCAAAGTTTTCTAACTCATTTCCAAGGATCCTCGCTGGCTTTTGCGAATATGCAAACTACAGACACATGACTGCATAATTGGCGTGCTGCTGTTTCATGACAACCAACTGAGAGCATTTTTTGACTGAAATCTCTGCGTAATTAGAGAGTGTGCTTGTCTTCCATGCCTTGTGCTCTTTAGACGACAAGTACAATTACAAATCAAGGGAGACACACTCGTGGGGAAGGTTGCCTGAAGAGTTTTCAGCATCAAAAATAAACGCAAGCTGTTCATGAAAAGGCAATGATGTCAGAAATGTTTTGGCACCCTCGAGTCTACTTGAAATGATGAGATGGGAAGACAATTGCACAGACAAGTAAGTTCTCCTCATCAACTGGATATTTGAACTGGATGCTTGGAGACTGTATATTTATCTAATGGCTCATGATTTGCTCTGTGGTGGCCAATGGACTGGTGGTGAGCAAATCAATGTAGCCTTTGAGAATTTTACGGGAGTCTTGAGCTTTTCAGCTTGACAGCGTAATAGGTTAAGTCAACCTTAATGATTCTTGCAGGGAAATTTGTCCGCTGCATTGAACCTACCCTAAGTATTAGATGCAGAGGCGCCCAGGGACCAACTCCAGTCAAGGGCACTGACAGGAGAAATAACATAACATACACTGTTGCACGACCTTTACCTTTCACTTCGGCATGCAATCGCTGTGACGTCGTTTTGATAAGCTTACGCAATGTCACAACATTTAGTTCTGTCCAATGAATCGTGACATTGTGATCCTGGAATATGTCTCTGCCATCAGGGAAGAAAAAATCCATTCATCATCCAGTCATTCAGTATATCCAGGTAGGCAGCTGACCTCATTTTTTGGGCACATAACGTTGCTGGACCTAGACTTGACCAACTGAAGCAACCCCAGATCCTAACACTGCCCCCACAGGCTTGTACGTTGGGTACGAGGCACAATGGGTGCATCGCTTCATCCACCTCTCTTCTTGCTCTGATGCGCCCATCACTCGGGAGCAGGGTAAATCTGGACTCACCAGGCCACATGACCTTTTTCCATTGCTCCAGAGTCCAATCTTTATGCCTTTTTTTTCAGTTAGCCTCACTGATAAGTGGTTTTCTAACGGCTACATGATTGTTTAGTCCCAATCCTTTGAATTCTCTTTGCATGGTGTGTGTGGAAATGCTCTTACTGTCACTATCAAACATAGCTGTGAGTTCTTCTGTTGATTTTTCTTTTTTCATGATTTGATTTCACTAAATGTTTAAATGATTGTGAAACACTGGTATGGGAATACAGGCAAACTCAGAAGGCAGTACGACAAAGGTAAGGCAAAGGTCTGGTAGGTGCGTCACTGCAATGGTTATTCTGGGAATGGTGACATAAGTTGTTTTGACAAAAGGATATTGGATGATGGAGTTGTTTTGACATTTTTTAATGTAACCCTTACTTCAACAAAATGATGTACTGTGCTTCTTCTTCTTCGGAGTAAGTCTACAAAACACGGTAGATAGTAAGTAAGTTAGTTAGGAATGGTAAAGCAGACAAACACACTGTTAAACAACATTTAGATTTACAGTTTAACGTCTCGCAAATGTGCAAGTGTGAAGAGAGATTGGTCTTAAATTGATGACTGAAATCTCAAGCAATCATTTGAAAAGAGTTCAAAAAGAGTTCAACTGTTGTGTCTTTAGAGAATTCCTCTGACTACTATCTAGCATGTTAGAGCAAGTGCTGACGAAAGGAAAAAAAAAGGATATTTTTTGGCGAGTATTGTAGAGAGGGGATTTTATCCTGCGAGGAGGTGGTGATGAGAGGCTCCTCTTGAATAAATGAGTTTCAGCCTTCATCTGGAAATTAACGGTGATGGATCACAGGGTAGTGGGAAGGACACTGTGCTGAACAGGGGCAACCAGCTGATGAGGTTAGTTTACAGTTGAAGACTTCTCCTCATCTTCTTACTTAAATTCAAAATTTAACAGACATCTATTTGATGGGTGTGTTTCCAAACCCCAGATACCCATGTGGGCATTTTATAATTCATGACAGAGTTTTTAAAATTACATCAACGGACAAAAAAAACAGTCATCAACCTCAAAATCAGCCCCGAAACGTGGAAGCTGCACGCAAGAGAGAGCACAACATGATGTAGGTCTCATGTGGATTAGCATATTTGAGCTGGTAATTATCATTAATCATTGATTTCGTTTGCCTTCCTGCTCAGGTTTATTCAGTGCTGGAATGTTTGCCAGTCCATCACAGTGTGAAAACAGATTGACAGACAATCACACCTAATATCCATTTCAGCTGCATGTCTTTACACTGTGGGAGGAAATGAGAGCAGCTGGAGGAAACCCAAGTGAACATGTGGAGCACATGAAAAAAAAAAACAAAACACTTTCCTCTTCCATCAGCAGTTGGCACCGATGAGTTCATTTGTGCAATCCAAACCCTTTTAATGGCACACACCTTTATAACATTGCACATCGACCAAATTCTAGACACAATCTGACTGTTTTGAAAATCATTTTAGGCCTACATCACTGTCAATGGGAGCAGCAGGAGGAACTGGGTAGACAGAAGGAGAGTTTTTCACAACAGTCCCCCCATACGTCACTGGCCAGTTTGGAGATCACACGTCTCAGCTGTGCAATCTGGTTCTGAAAATCATCATTTAAAAGACGGTGCAGCTCAATGATTAATGTCCCATCCATGTGGAAACGAAGATGGCAGTCTGCATCTGTTAAAGTCGGTACATTTAACTTCTCGACACCTTCTTTGACCAGTTGATTTTCAGTTTACTTACTTGTAGAATGAAAAAGGTTATAACAAATATATTCTGTCTAAGACACATATATGTGAAGGGAAACCCTTGGACATAAAATCAATAAGTACTCTGATGTCACGATGTTGGGTTTCTGTTCCTGTTCAAATCGATTGAGCTATTGACTATTACTGATCTGTACGCCAGACTCCAATTTCACATTTGAACTGGAAAGCTGCAGGTTTTAGTGTATTCACCTGGATCTGTCATAATTACTGTCTGTTATGTAAAAAAAAAATCCAGATCTCAAAATGAAGTGTCATCCATCCCCAGATTGTGTTACAATCTACACAAATGAAGTGCAGATTAGAAATGCCAGATATATATAATTCCACACAATACATAAATCTTTTCCCACTGTTGGAATTTGAAGTACTTATGTCTCCCATTGCAAAATGATTTAATGGCTCCTTACTTGAAAATCAACACGACTTTACTCCTGACAATGCATAGGGAGAATTTTCTCAAGTGCCTCAAGTGTTAGGTGTACTCTATGTTATTCTGTTGACATGGTCTGAGCAATAAAGGGCATCTTAAAACAGCAAGTTCAAAATGACTTGAAATGTTACTGTACTTGTAGTGTCCTGCGTACATTTGCACATCAATAACTGTACTGTACCAGCTGTGTTGGACGTCACTGGGCGGGAAAGCCCATCACACTTGGTCTCGCAGAGGAAGTCGTCGATGGAAGGGCTCAGAAGCGGGCGGCTCTCTTGTTGCTCACTCACCAGCTGTAAGGGCAAACAGACGAGACAGTTCAGGCTCTCACTCAATGTCTGTAAGACTCCCTGGCATGTTAATACTGAGATAAGTTGAACCCTATGAACCCAGAGTCCATATGCTACGACATCCTTGCATCACAGAAGGGTTTTTAAATTGACTGTGTCTCACAGATAGATAGATGGATGGATAGTTTGTTAATGAGGAGGAGTGGGAGTATGAGGATGTGCAAGAACAAAGTTATTAAAGGATCAGAACAGAGTGAAGTTTGGTTAAGATTCATCATTTATTCACAGCATCTTGACACAGATACGCCGAAGTGAGTCCGATGCAGCGTTTCTGACAGCAAAACACAGCTGAGGTCTGGTCACTGGTTGCTGGAGAATCATCCTAATCACACAATCACACTGCAGTTTTTGTATGCACACACTAAAATCAGTCTGAGGCGGCAAATTGAAGATTTTGCTTTTACACGCACTGTAATTTACCTTGTTACAGTAAAAACCTTTCTTTGCACAGAGCTAATTTTGAATGAGGTGTCTCCCAAACCGACACTTCAACTGACGGCACACTGAAAGGACAGGTGCTGTAGCGAGAGAGAAAACAGTTTTTCCTCTGTGTGTTTTTGTGTCCACATTTTATTGTTGACCCATTGGAAAACAATTTCAGTTGAAGTTTCAGTCACATAAAGACCCTTCTCACCCACATTGTGTTTTTACTTTCTGGCTCATTGGAGCTTTTCTTAGCTTGAGGTTGGGCGTAGCTCGGCTGAAATTGAGGTCACTAAAATGGATAAACGAAGGGAGAACGGCAAGTGCAACTCTGCCAGCGTAGCGAGGCGGCCAAACCAGAATTCCTCGAGGCAAAGTTTTTCATGTGATTTGGCGGAAAAGCAGCAAGGACAGGAAACACCAAACACTTTATTGTCATTAACCTTGTGCTTACTACAGCCAAGCAGCATCCTTCTTTGCCAACCATTAAAGGTGTCATTTATATAGCCAGAATTCGAAGGTAGCTTCAAAAACATAGAGTAACCGACAACTGCTGCTCTCTGTTAGCTATCCCTGGCTGTAGCTAGATACCGCTAGCTAATTAGCTCATGGCTCAGTCAGACGTGGAGACAGCAGCAATAGAGTGTCTGCTGAAAAACTGGCATCTTTTTTTTTTAAGTTAAGCTGAAATATTGTACAATATTGTATAGTGATCCTTCAGTATAAACAACAATATAAACCATCAATGTTTCCTGAATGAGAATTCAGTACCACCAAATCTTCCCAGCTGGCTGAACATTGGAGAGCAATTTTCATCTGACTGTGTTTGAGTGGGTTTAGTTTGCGACTGTAAGTGGATACTGGGAAGTGAAATCTGGTGTGACCGCACCTTCAGCATCAGAAATTAAAAATGATAATAACCGCACTAAAGTTGTGCTGGATCTCAGCTGTTTAAGATTACATTTTTGTTTATATACAGGAAAACAACTCCTGCCGTTACTCTCACTGAGTCCTGCAGTCACCGTTGGGAGAACCACTCGGACAAGCTGGGCTGAGAGAAACCCGATGGATGTGTCCCAAAAAATAATTGCTTAACCGTTATTGCCTATCTCACCTTCCAAACCATGAAAATGTTAATCACCATGCCTGTGATGCACCAATTTGTTCGTCTGCCATTGCAGCTGCAGAATAGGTTACATCCAAATTGGTACCCTGAAGCCTCGATACTCCAGGTGCAGCTGGCAGCAATTTGCCAACCAATGCTTCATGATTTGGAGGTGAAAACCAGTTTTGCGAGCCACCACCGCCGCTGTTGTCAGCCTGTGCAGCGTGTCTATAATGCTGGCAGCAGGGGAACATGACATTTGCTATTGTTGCTCTACAGGCCGTGCTTGCAAGCAGAATTTTAATGAAGGTGCTGAAAGTTTAATTACTAGGCAGGAATGGACTGCACACGGCCCTCCATATGCTTGATATGAAAGATGCTGTGTGGATACATAGCACATACTGTATGTGCCCTTACAATTATATGTGTATAGTACACCCATCTTCTATTATTACAGGGCCATTATAGTAGCCATTTTAACAATGAGATGGAGAAGGATACAAGTGGAAACCCTCTCTTTACCACAAGCTGGGATGCAGATTTGATGCCGAAATGACCATAAAATAAGTAAATATTTAAAAATAAATATTTCATGTTTTAAATGCTATCTGGACCATGCATGAAAATGTTGTGTCAATTGACGTGTGTGTCTGTTATCTAGCGTACCCTCATTGAAAGGACTGGGGTGGACACAATAACAGAAACATCTTTCAAAAGCTCGACAAACCACAGCGTCTAAAATAACCATAAAGTTCAATGAATCCCTCTCTCAGACAGCTTTTTTTTTCATGTCTCATTGCAGGACTGTGGTTATAGGCTGCAATCACTTAAGCTGTGTATCTAATAAAATAGCCACTGGATGTATTTGTTACGTTAGTCATGAAGAATACATGTAGAACATGCTATGAGACATTGCTAAGTTACTTACTGTATGTTTGAGGGCTGATTTTGTGCTAAAACAGTATCTTTAAATTCTGTTTGTGGGGACCCCCCCCTCCCTGCATGTTTTAGAGGTTTCCCTGTCCTAGCACACTAGATTCCAATGGTCCTCATCATCAAGCTCTGCTGAAGTCTGATACTGACCCTTTCAACTGAATCTGGAATCAGCTACAGAAAATTGTATGAATAAGGCACGCAGACGTGACTGCTCTTCACACAAGCTTTCTGGAAAAATGCTACTTTGTCAGCAAAACATTGTAAGAAACCGTTTTCTCTCTTTTTTCCATCATTGTATTATCAATGTCTGTCTTTCTAAATAAAAGTTAACAATGTAACAACCATATCACCACCTTACAAACCTGAATACTTGAATGTCATAACACACACCCCATATTCCATGTAACAATGATGCTACAAACACGTGGGTGTCTGTGTCATTGTTTCCAAAAATCTTAAGTTTCTGCCCATTCAGATGTAAACACTGATGATGAAGTCTGTGAACACCTTCAGTTTTCCAAAAGGTCACTTTTCAGCAAATTAAAACACTGTTTAAATGTGAATGAAAAGGCCAAAATGCATAAAAAAGCTTAGTTTTAAGAAATACTCATGTACATAGGGGCTGACAACTATTTGGTTATATTCAGGGAGAGATTAGGGTTTGGTTTTGAATAAATAACTGATGTTACGTACTTAAGCAAGTTACTTACTAGGTAATTAATAACTTATTTATTTATTTATTCATTTTACATATTTTAAAATTATTTTTTTTTGTGATCAACTTTTTTTATTGAAAATGCACAGCATATATATGTCAACATCATATACATACATCAATAAGTGCAAAACAAAACAGAGACATATATATTCAGGGCTGTAACAATATTGAAAAGTTTTTACATTTATACAAACATTTACCACCCCATTCCCCCCCCCCGCCCCTCCCCCCCTCCCCCCCATACACACACAACCCTCCCTCCCCCAGGCGACTTCGTATGAACCTCCCAACCAGGATCTCTCTCGAAATGAATAAATAAAATAAATATACAATATAAATATATTCAAAATAAAATTCAAGATCGGCCGTGCTGCACCCTTTCTTTAACTAACTTATGTGCTGCCTCCCAGCCCTGCAAAGTCTTATGGCTGGCACCATGCATACGGGCAACAGACCATTCCATCAGGACAATTTCAAGAAATGAGTTGGCCCATTGCCGCCAGGCCAAGGAATGTGGTGGTTGCCATCTAAGGGCCAGCATTTTCTTGGCGGCTGTGAGACCAGCCCATAGAATGCGTCTATGTTGCAGGGACAGATTTAAAGCAGAGTCATCATTAAGCAAAAGTAAGGCTGGGGAGACTGGGATCTTGATCTTGAGAATATCACTTAAAGTGAGAGATATTTCTTTCCAGAAACCAACCACACCGGGGCACTCCCAATAAACATGCAAAAACGACCCCTGGACATTAAGTGAACAAAGATCACAATTCGGGGATGTGGCAATCTTCATAGCATAACGTCTTCTGGGGGTGAGATACATCCTGTTAACATATTTATAATGTATTAACTGGTGGTTGGGGTTTTTAGAAGTGCCACTAAGGTTTTTCCACACTGTATCCCAGCAAATCTCTCTGTCGTTAACTTCATTTAAATCTCTCTTCCAAATGCCCTCTACTGGTAAGGATTTATGGGGTCCAGAAAGGAATTTGTAAAGTTTAGAAACCATCCCCCGTGTAGGTCCTATAGAGGCAAGCAACTTACGTAGAGGGTGTGTGGGAAGAGCTACTCCCCAAGGGACACCATATGCCCGCATAGCTGATCTTAATTGCATATAAAAGAAAAAGGATGAACCCGGAAGACCAAATTCTGCTTGTAGATCGTTAAAAGCTCGTAAACCATGGACGTTATATAGATCCTTTAGTATGTTCACTCCTCTATTCTTCCAATGCGGAAATGAAAAAGGCATATTACCAGTAAGAAGTGAGAAGTTATTGAAAATGGGTGTGTGATTATGCCATTTATGATCAGCGCCAACATGCCTCATTGCAGTACGGTAAGATGCAAGTAAAAATGAAATAACAGGGCCTAAACGTAATTTGGCTTTTTGCAATGGTATGTTAGCATACACCAAGTCTTGCAACCTGTGGGGTAGCGCAACATTCTCCTCAATTGGTCTCCAAGAAACAGCGGAACTCGGGTCGAACCATGTAGATAGGGGGCGTAGCACATAGGACCAGGAATAGATTTTAAAATCTGGGAGAGCTAGCCCCCCTTGATTCTTGTCTCGCTGAAGAGTCGTGAGTTTTATGCGAGGCCTTTTTCCTTTCCATATAAACTTAGAGACCAATGACTGGAGTTTATCCCAGTATCCCAAAGGGGGAGCGAGAGGGATCATGGAGGAGTAAAAATTAACACGAGGGAGTATGTCCATTTTAATTATTGCTATTCGGGCCTGAAGAGAGTTTGGAAGATTCGACCAGCGCTCAAAGTCCCTCTCGATCTGGCTATATATACCTTGAAAATTTTTTATTGCTATAGACGATGTGGAGGGAAAAATTCGAATTCCAAGATATTTAAAGCTTTTGACTACTGGTATATGGGAGGGCAGGGGAACCTGATGCGCAGCTGGATTTAAATGCATCAGTGCTGACTTATTCCAGTTAATTTTGTATCCAGAGAGTGAGCTAAACATATCAAAGGAGGAAAGCAAATGTGGGATTGAGGAACCAGCACTGCCGACATAAAGAAGAATGTCGTCAGCGTATAAGGAAATACGATGCTCTGTGTTACAAAAAGTGATAGAATGTACTGATGGGTGCAGCCTTATTTTCTGCGCCAGCGGCTCGAGGGAAAGAGCGAAAAGTAATGGTGAAAGGGGGCAGCCCTGACGAGTGCCCCTCAATATTGGGAACTGGGCAGAGCAGACATGGCCTGTGCAGACCATTGCTGAGGGATTTGCGTACAAAACTTTAACCATATTGATGTAATGCAAACCTAGCCCAAATCTGTCCAACGTTGTCCAAAGATATTCCCATTCTAACCGATCAAACGCTTTTTCAGCGTCCAACGATAGGACCGAGCAAGGAGAATCGATACTACTAGATGCATGAATGATGTGTAACAAGCGACGGACATTGTCAGATGCTAGGCGAGTTCTAATAAAACCAGTTTGGTCATTGTGTATGAGCTTTGTAAGATGTATTTCCAACCGGGTTGCAAGTACTTTTGCATATAGTTTAACATCCCCATTCAGGAGGGAAAGAGGTCTGTAATTACCACATTTAGTTAAATCTTTGTTCGGTTTGGGCAAGACTGTAATTATAGCAGTATTAGTGCTGGAATTAAACGCACCCTTATCAATGGCCATGTTAATCATATCCAATAATGGTCTGCCCAAGATATCCCAGAAAGTGAGGTACAGCTCCGGTGGAATTCCATCCCACCCTGGGGATTTGCCCTTTTTCATATTAACGAGAGCCTTCCTCAACTCTTCTAGCGAAATGGGGGTATTGAGTGATTCTGATTCGTTATCGGACAGGGAAGGTAGATTGAGATCCTGAAAAAAGTCTGCACACGCCTGCATATCAAGGGAAATTTCAGATTTATAAAGAGATGAGTAGAAAGATTTAAACTCAGAGTTGATATCAACTGGATTGCTTAGGGTACGGCTAGGTGTTACGATGGCTGTAATATTTGAATATTTTTCATGGGTTTTCAGTCTTAAAGCTAAAAGGTGGCTTGGTCTGGCATCATTGAAATAATATGTTCTTCTGGTCCTGTGCATCAAAAACTCTGCCCTACGTCTTAACAAAGAATTCAATTCAGTTCTTGTCACAGCTATTCTGCCTTGCACTGCATCAGAATATGTGGCCCGTTGCTGCACCTCTAGCTCGGCGAGCGCATTCTCCAGTTCAGTTATCTTGTTCAGTCTGCTCTTATTAAGGTGGGATGAAAATGAGATTGAGGAGTCCCTAATACAGCCCTTTATAGCGTCCCATAAAAATCTAGGATCATCCACTGAGCCTGCATTAACATCTATAAAAAAGTTTAGCTTCTCCTTCAGAAAAGTGCAGAAATCATCATTTTTGAGAAGTGAGACGTTGAACCGCCAACGTGGGGCTCTTGGTGGTGTACCTAGGAGTGTGAAGCGCGCTGCAACAATGCCATGATCCGATAAAGAACAAGGCTTAATAACAACATCATGTATTTCAGAAAGGGAAGTAGCTGAGGTTAAAATATAATCTATTCTGGAGAAGCTCTGGTGTCTAGCTGAATAAAAAGTGTACTGTTTGGATGTGGGGTTGATAGAGCGGTACAAGTCTGTTAAGCTAAATGCTGACAGAAAATTCTGAAAGTCTTTTGATGCTTGTAACTGTGTGGCCGTGGAGCGCTGAGTAGATTTGTCCAATATCACATTTGCATAGCAGTTCATGTCAGCACCGAGAATAAGTGAGAAGTCTTGTAGGTGCACTAAGACTTCTGTTAATCTGGGAAAGAATTCTGATTCATATTGGGATGGAGCATAAACTGATATAAAAGCAAATTTGCGTCCAGATATAATAGTCTTAATGTAAGAGATCCTACCATCCTCACTGCCAAATTGACCAAGTACAGTTATTGAGAGGTTACGTCTCAGTACCACTAGAGATCCCCTAGTTTTGATGTCCAGTGACGCTGAGGCGGCCACATGATAGTGTTTATTTGAAAATCTGCGGACATCTATAGTTCTTAAGTGGGACTCCTGTATAAAGGCAACGTCCACATGTTGTCTACGTAACAGGTCTAAGCAGGCTGTGCGCTTAATTTGACCATTCAGCCCATTTACATTCCAGCTGATTACATGCATACTACACATGGTGACCAATGGAGGCTGGTATCGTGATACAAGATTAGGGTAGAGTAGAGACTACCTATGTTGCAGTTGACCGACCAAAATGTAAAATTAAAGTGTTGAGAGAGATCCATCCCACCCCAAAACCCCTGTCGCCATGAACCCGCCACCCTCAAAAGAACAAGAGAGGGCAAAAACACAAACGCCCACAAAAAAGTAAAAAAAAAGAAAAAACAAAAGCAAAGTTTTACTCCTCCTAGGGAGCCTGACTTCCCCTCCATGTTGGACCTGTGATCCTCGAGAGGCGTGTTCCTTCCCAGCTCGCGCACAGGTCCCCCCCACCCGATAACAGATTACAGTTATATCATATCATATCACAGTAATGATCATAGCGATTGTAACTGAGCTACCCAGAATGTACAACCATGTGGTAGCCTGGGTTATCAGTACTAGATGCAACTAAAACATGGCTGGTAAAATTATAACAGTAGAGTTGGCAGCATGCCAAGACTATATCAACAACCTTCCTTTTAGAAAACAGAGTTTGGTCTTAAACAAAAATCAAAAAGAGACCTAGTAACAACAATAACATAAATCCCTGGCATTCTGCAGATTTGTGGAGTCAGTATTTCTTCTTTATTGGGAACAGAGAGCGTGATATAAGCCAGCTGGACTCATTCATAATATGAAGAATTTGAATCCAATGAATGAAACAGAGTATGTTTACAAAGCATTTAGTTAAAGTAAACAG
This sequence comes from Acanthopagrus latus, assembly GCF_904848185.1. Lineage (NCBI taxonomy): Eukaryota > Metazoa > Chordata > Actinopteri > Spariformes > Sparidae > Acanthopagrus > Acanthopagrus latus. Next base: position 15,640,792 of record NC_051049.1, on the reverse strand, counting down.
CTGGTTGGATTACCTGTTTAGTGAAACTATTCACCGAGGGAGTTGATGAAACCTTTTACCTCCCTTGGGGTGTTGAAAAAGTGGCTCACTCCTCCTCGCATCACCTTGAGTTTTGCAGGATAGAGGAGAAAAGTGCGAAAGTTCAGTTTCTGCAGAGCGTCCATTGCCTCGGAGAAGGCCAGCCTGCGTCTGAATGTGTGCGGGCTGTAGTCCGGGGTGAAGCGGATGGTTCTTCCCTCCATCTCCACTGCTGCGCCGCGCGCCGCTTTCAGGATCTTATCTCTGTCAGTGAAGCGCAGTAGCTTGAAAATGATGGTGCGAGACACAGGTCTGCCATTTGCGTCTTCCTTCGGAGCACCTAAACGGTGCGCGCGCATAATTTCAACAGGTCCCAGATTAGGAAACCACCGTGGTATGGCATCCGTCAGGAAAGCAAGAACATTCAGTGTCTCTGCGCTTTCAGGGACTCCATGCACACGTACATTGTCTCTGCGCGACCTGTCTTCCATGTCGGCAATTTTGTCCTCCAGCTGTGCATGTTTTTCTGCCAATTTGCTCACCGATGAAGAGAGCCGACTGTCCATCTCCTCCACACGGTTCTCGTCCTTCTCCATATAGTCCACACACTTAGAAATCTCAGCCTGCATGGCAACCATCTCGCCGCGGAATACCGCGACCTGTGCATCCACCAGAGCTTGTGTCTTGTTAGTCAGCTGAGACACCACGTCTTCCACGAGTGTGGGGATAGCCTCTTTGATAGCTTCTGCAACTGCTACCTTAACTAGCGCGGCGAGCTCCTCGTTGTCGGCTGAAAAGTTTGTCGTTTTTTCCAAACTTGCTGCCATCGTCACATTGTCGGCGGAAGACGGCCGAATTGTAGTCGGCTGTTCATTTGTTGTTTTATTCGGACTTGTTGTCGCCACGCTAACGGCTGAAGGAGATGTTGCTGGCTGTTTGTTTGTCGTTTGTTTCGAGCTAGCTGCCACACCGACGGCTGGACGAGGTGTTGGTGGCTGCCTGTTTGTCTGTCCCCTCGAATTTGGCATCTCAATGTGCACAAAACTTCCACAAGACAGAAAAAATTAACCGAGAGCGCAAAAAGTAGCGTTGGATATGAAAATAATGCTTAAATATTGAGGGGTTCTGCGGAGCGACGAAGCGAAGCGTCTACATCCCTCGCGATGGTCACGTGACTCCATATTTTAAAATTATTAATGGTTTTGGTTTCACACAGTTCAGGAACAACATTCTCCCGGGTAAAAGTCTGGGTGTTTGAAACAGCCAACCACCACAGATGCCTCTATATGCAGACATTGTTGCTCTTTAGACTACATCACCTGAATTCCTCCTTTGCTAACAGCTCTCTACATCCACAAGAGGGAGCCATCTGGCCATATTGATAAATATGGGTCGTAATGCTAAAAAATAAAATAAAAATTGTATAATGATGCACAATGAGGTTGATATTATGCATTTTGCTTCATGCACACAGAAATGTCTGACGTCAAGTAAAGTGATGTATAAAATGAAAGAAATGTGGACGGTGGTAACAACCAGTTTAGAATGAGCTTCAATATTTTCTTCTTAAAAGAAAGGAATGCAAACTCCATCAGCAGAAACCAAAACCTTTGAAAAAAGCACATGAATAATATCCAAAGGAAGGAAGGGGTCATTACTGTGCGCAGTGAGGGTTTGCACTGTGCTGCAAGAATGCTGACCCAGCACAGGTAATTAGTTTGTTCGGTTCTGGTGTCAGAATAAAGCTTCGGTACAAGGGAAGTCTCACAGTTTGAAGTAACCTGATTTCAACCTCTGCTGCTGCCAGCCCATGCATTCCCATGCATTTTGGACCGCAGCAACAAATCATAGGATGAGAATACATGGGGGGGGGGATCGAATTTATTCAGTGAATTTACATTATGTTTAGGAAAAGTGTAACTGAGTCCGAGCGAAGACAGAGCCACAGTGTTGTGAAAGACGTAGATGCCTCATTTAATCTTCAAAACATCATAAAACTTGAATAATAACCACTTGACTGTTGGCCTTTAATGGAAGAAATTAATCATCTCAAGTGTCTCTTGCTGCTTTAATTAGTCAATTTTTTACCCATATTCAGCTCAAACCTTACTTGATTAAAATGCCACCTTCACATAGCTGGGAATTATAAAACTGACTGACTGAAGCCTGGCAAGGAGAGAAACTGTGTTCGTTTCTCAGAGAAAACAACAAAACCATCATGCTTTTATTGCTTACCACATCAAAACACTTTTTCCCTTTTGAGCCTGTGTTTGTTGTTTTGTGAGCGGGGATATGGTGATCCAGCTCACTGTGTGGGCACTTTGTATCTTTTTGAGAAAATTGGCTTGTTTTTATCATTATCATTATTATTATGATTATTATCATTTTACCTTTTTTTTTTTTATAAACTAACCTTTTAGAATATTTTAACCATCATCTCTCACAATAATGAACTGGTTCACTCACACATGCAAAACATTTTAACATTTCTTTTTCATGCCTTATGCCTGACAGCTGGGTGATCCAGGAGATACTTATCTGTTTAGATGAGTAGTACTTAAGAAAGATTAGATAGTCAATAGATTTGGACAGCAAAATGAAACTGCATCAATTTAAGGCAGGGAAGGCAATTCTGGAGAAAAATAGTTTACTGTTGATTCTCTTTCCCAGGTCTCATGTACTGATGCTGTGGGCCAGCATTTGACCCCAAATTCTAACCCAAATCTATCTTTCTCCAAATTGCCTTCCCTTCCTTTAATTGTTTATGTCAATTATAAAGCAAAAGTTCGGGTAAGCCTTTCTTTTACAGTCCCCTAATTACCAGGTACTTACCTGGTAAATTCATGGTAATACAAAACTGTTAGTAGGTAATCACCAGTGGTAATAAGAAAGTAAATACAATACTTAGTAATACATTTTTGTTACCATATATTTACTGGGTAAATAGCTAGGACTGGAGCTACCTGCTTATTACCAGCAGTAATTACAAACTTAATTACACAATTAACACACTGTAATTAACCATATAGTTACCAGGTACATGCCGAGTATTTTGGCCATAGTTTCATTGTATTTACTTTCTTATTACCATTGGTATTTACCTAGTAACACTTTTGTGTTACCATGAATTTGTCAGGTGAATACTGTAAAAGAAAAGCTTACCAAAGTTTGAAATATTATCTGTTTTGAGCTTCTGCAGTATGACAGTTTGCTGGCCTTCTTTGTTTCATATCATGAAAAATTAATATCTTCATGTGTTTTGGTGTTTAATGTGTTATGGGCATGATTTTTACCTGATTTTAGATCAAAGTAACCAGGATGTAATGTTAGCAGTTAACGTTTCTGCAAACCACAGATACACCCTAAGTTGACGTTTGACATTGTAAGGTGGCATATCATGTTCAAACTGTATGATTGTTAGCTGACTGTCACATCAGGAGGTGGACATGATGGTGGTGGCGATATTACAGCCAACAAGGCTGACAAATGTCCAGCTGCAATTGAATATTGGATACTGGATACTGGATATTTTTAAGGACACCTGGGGACATCTCCAGCCATTTCTGTGGCAAAAAATTTTTCTATCTGTGATCGTGGGCAAAACAGGTATTTTATGCCGAACCATGATGATCTCTTAACTCCGACTAAGTGGTTTTCGTGCCTAAACCTTAGCAGAGTACGGACACAGCATTATGACAAGGGAGAAATAGAAAATTGAACCTAAATAAACATAAAGTTGCAACATAAAGACATGCTGACTTTGAATCTATCTGTGGTATTGCAGAAACTTACTTAACTATCTACTCTACTATCTACATTATAGATCATAACAAAAAACATAAAAGTTTCTTCCGTATGAAAGTCACCACTGAAACTGCTGTAGCTTCATCCAAATAGCCTCTCAGCCGACCAGTCCATGCAACATGAACGCAAACTGTGCTGTATACATATAGGAAAGTCTTTAAACACCCAGTGGATGCATGGAACCAGAGGCCTGGATGAGAAGAATCTCTTAACAATGTAAATGACATTCATAAATGCACATGCTTGCAGTGGCTGAGTGAATGATAACCAGAGAAACATCAGTCAGTGAATAACAATGTTTGCGATGCCTGCAGAGTATCTATTAGGGACATGCAGGAGTTAATGTCTGCTTTAGATAGAGGTGCACTGATAAATCCTCTGTAGTCTGTGTGAAAACTCCCCTAACGATAGATGACCTTGGATTTCTCCACTCTGTATTTTATCGACCAATAAAAATGTCCTCTGAACGCAGGCTGAAGTCTTCCCTGCAGAGTCACTGTTTTTTGGTGTTGTGACTGATTGACTGAAGGTCAGCGCTGTCAAAGGAGCAGCAGGCAGGATATTTTACCATAATCTTCAAGTGATACATTCAATTCATTAAAGTGTCTTGAGGTTTTTAGAGAATAATGAGAGATATTGACAGAGAGCTCTGCTGAGTCATGTTGATGACTGAATGTCAGCGGTGTAGCTCAGAAAATATGACATGGTGTTAAGTTGTTAAACAAGAATATTATTTGTGATAAACTGCAACCAGCTTGGCCCTTAATTGACTCGGTAAAGAGGATTATAAAATACTGATTTATTGAGTGATACAATTTGGTCGGATTGTCAGCCCAGTACTTTGGTTCTGAACGAAATAGGTCAACAACTATTGGATAATTTGCAGTGAAACATTGGCCATCCCCTGACTTTTCTTCTAATGCCAGGTTTGTGTTTTTTATTGAAATGTGTCCATAGTTGTTGGATGGGATACCATGAAATTTGGTTTAAGCATATGGCACCCCAGTCAAACATCTTTAAACAACAGCCAACATTCAAATGTTGACAGTTGTCTGAGAACGTTTAAAAAGTCTTTCAAGACCAACTGCCATTGACCATATTCACACCACGGCCATTTTTCTCTGCTCGTCTTGGAAAGCTTTTATTGTTCTTACAGTAACGCAACGAGGTGTCGTCAACTTGAGTTACCTTCAGGTCCCCTGTCTGTCATCTGCTCTGTTCTCCTCTGTTCTGCTCTGTGTTTATGTGTGGAGGTGCTAATCCCCGCCCTTGGTGAATCACACAGAGCAGAGGAGAAGGGAGAAACGACTGTTATCTGAATGAAAGCAAAATGCAGTAAAGACTCAACATTAAGTCTGAATGAAAGAAATGGACATACATTGTGTAAATAACATAAATCTCTCTCTTTTTCTTTCAACTGCCCCAAGGCAATAGTAGGAGAAACATTGTGTAGTGATATAGGCTTCCGGTTGCAATTGAATAAAGTACTCCTGATGAGAATCTTTTATTGCACTTACACTACTGCGATGCATTGTTGTCACTGATATTGTATCATCTGCTCTGCTCTCTGTGTGTAGAGTGGCTCAGCCCCACCCTCGACACTTCACACAGAACAGAGGAGAGGTGAGAAACTTAAATGACAGCAAAACACAGCTGATTCTCACACTGAGCTGAAATTCAACAAATGCACACAAATAAGTTAAATAAAAGAAATTAAATATTTTGTTTTTGTTCAACTGGCCCAAGGCAATGGTAGAAGAAACACTGTGTAGGGATATTGGATATGGCTGTGTTGTTGGACGTCTCCTAATGGAGGAAACTGTGCTAACTGCACTGTAGACAACATGATTGTTGTAGATGTTCTTCAAAGCACTTCCTGTTATTGCCACTGGGGCCAATTTTAAATAATGGCTTTGAGATGATGAGACCTCTGCATTTTCCTCCTCTAATCATCCAGAAAATGGGGACAGAAGATCTGCCGCATTCATCTAGGGAGATGCGTCAGGCACTTTGGTAGCAGGCTGCATGCAAACGCCACTGATATGTTTACTCTTAACCCAGGAGAGCAGCTTTCTGAACTGCATACCCATTACTCTCACCACGAGGAGGTTACCATTTTCCCTTACTGCCTTTTTTCTCCTTTACTCCTGTTGTGTTATACCTATTTGCTCCTCTCCCATGCAAAGCACTTTGGCATGTTGTTTACAAGTGCATTAAGGAGTAATCTTGAAGATTATGTAATGGAAATCTTCAGCTAATTGTGCCACTTGGGCTCGACTCCAAGAGATCTCTTAGATCTTGCTGTTAGGGGAGCTGTGTACCAGTTAGACTTGTCAGAGCTTTGAAGGCGGAGAGGTTTGGGTGAGGACAGGAGGAGGCTGAGACGATGGAAAACACTACATAAAGAGAGAGGTGTATTAAAAATATCAAAGCAGAAAACTTACAGCAGTTACTAGACCAACCGAGAGGTTATGTCAGGGATGGCTATGGAGAAAATAATTACGGACAACATTTTTCAGTATGTGTGGTTCCAATGTGCAGTTGCGATCAACAGTTATATCACATTTAACCTTCAGCATCTGCATTCTTTAATGCTCAATCGTGCTTTTCAGATTGTTCTATATCTTGTAAATCTCGTTGTTCACTCATTACTGTTGTGTCGAAGCTGTTATCGTGGGTGGCAGTGAACTGTTCCATGTACTCCCACGGGCCACCATACTTGAGTTCAGCTAGTTGACTCATCATAATGGTTTTACATGATTCGGCCTTAGGCTGCAAGACTGGAAATTAAAGTGTAGTTAGGACATGATGTTCTTCTATCTATTTTTGAAGGATAAGACTGGCATTATTCTCTATTATCTAATATTCTTCAAACGCCATGAAAAGACCAAACCGACCAAGCAATAGTTCTCCCATCTCTGTCTTCAATCGGCCCTAAGCCCATTAATTCCTTCTGCAGCTGCAGGTCTTTAATAACAGATCTCAGATATCTTTTTTTCATTTATTAGTTTTTTGCAGGAGTACAGGAGTAAATAGTGCATTTGTTGGGTACTGTCTTTTAGCTCTGGATTAATACACATGGCATTTTGTAAGAACAAGAACAATGTGGTATTGAGTCAAAAGAAATGACTGTGCACATGTTTATTCTAATGAAAGAAGATGTCATTTAGTGTAAAGTTAGCTGACATTGATAAATTGTATCACGCTTTGGCTACACAACATTACTGGTAGAATGGACTCATTGGTTTAAGTCTTTTCTTGGGATTTGATGTCCATAAGATAAATATAGAATATGACCAGCTTTATCCTTCATATATATCAATCTTATATACAATAGGCCAAATACATTCAAGTTCCCAATAAAGTGTGGTTTCATTCTCATAACCCTAACCTGTAAACTGACAATCTGTCCATCTGTGCCCTGCTGCTGACCAGTCAACCGGACCACGACCGCTTGGAAAGGTGGGTCTCGGTCACCTTCAGAGTGGACTGTGGTGTTTCTGTTGTAAAGGCAAGTAGACCAACCACGGGATATTTAAATATAGATATGTAAATTTGGCACAATTTCAAAAGCTTTGTTACAAATGAATCTGCTGATTGTGAACTGTTCAGGAAGCAATCTTATAATTGATCTGTAGCCTATAAGAGCATGTCAGCACAGGTATTTTTGCTGCGCTGTGTCCTACTTCAAGCACTTTGTCAGTTCATTAAAGTCCATTGTAAACGGTGTGAGAGTGATCCCATATGGATAGGCCCCAAATCTTGACTCTAGTATGAACTCATTAGTCATTAATCATAACATGTAGCCTATCTGCATTTTAATCAGTTATTTCTCCTTAAGATATTTGTGACATCAAATAATATAAATACAAAAGCAAACAAAAAGCATTAAAATGCTATGTAAACTGCTGAGTTGAACAGTTGCCCAAACTGTCAAATTTACAAGTTTCCTGTCAGTCTGTATGACTTCATTGTTAATCCTCTTGATTTGATTTGTAAAAAGTCAGTGTGAACAGGAACTGGACCAGAACTAAAATGCAGCAATGTTCAATTTTTATTCCCCTTGGCTTGGACCTAATTAATCCCGAGTGATTAGCAGAACATTCACTCTTTGGATTGATGGATACTGGAGCTGCAAATTAAGGGTCATATTCAAGTGCTGTTTTATCTTTCCATGAGAAGTCCTCCTCCTCCTCCTCCTCCTCCTCAGTGGCACGAAGCAATTACAACTGTTAAACTAATAACCGCGGCTTTTCACCTTGTTGCTATGGACAGATAGTGAGATAGAGATTTTTTTATTGTACTTCTCTCATCTTCTCAGAGAAACAAGACCCCTGAGTCCATGAAGCCTGTTGGGACATTGCATGTGATACTGGGCTTTACAAACAAACGTGACTTGACAAGACATGCGGCGTAAGGAGCCACAGCCTGTCACTTAGCCTCTGTCACTTGCTAAGTGACATCAAGCTGGGACATGATGCCCCTCAAACTGCAGCCTCAGCCACTGGAGAGCACAGCAATCATGACTCGGGTCCGGTCACCAAGATCCACTTGACACTACAGTTGTTTCAATGTCGTGTGTGTTTCACCCCCAAAAAGGGGGTTTGGCCACGCAAGATGTGACCTGTGGACTTGAAAATGTGACCGGTGGACAAACAACCATATCTGTTTTGGTTTTTTTTGCTCTCGTTTTCTGATTCTTGCTTTATTCTGTCTAGGCATAAAATATTTAACAGCTGCTCTTAGCAAAACAATGCTGACTTGCAACAGCTGCTTACTCCAGTGTCTGTGCTTCCATATGAGAGAGTTAGTGTAGTGTCTAAAACAAGCAGGTCTGAGCAGTCATCAATATCAAGATTTTAGGTTTAGGAGGCATCCCTAGTTTGTTCCTCCATTGTTTTGTACAGTTCTGAGCAGTCACTTGACAGCAACAGTTAATTGTCACATTTTCAGGTATGTTTAAATGCCCGCTCCAGTGCACCTGGATATTTAAAAAAAATATATATTTGTATTTTTATGAGTCCTTTCCTGATGATATTGATGATGATATGCTCAACGTCACTAAATTTAAGCTTTTGCTAAAATAGAAGATGTATGACTATACTGAAATGTGGGAGCACTATCCTCTAACCTTGGTTATATGGGTTAAAAGAGCAGCGTGGCTCCTTTAAAAAGAGGGCAGTGTGTGGTTTGTGTGGCGCTGAGCTTGGGAGAGAGAGGGAGACAGAGGCTGCTCTCAGAGCAGACAGGCGTTATCAACCAAAGTGGAGGGGAAAATCTATCAGGGAAGTTGTCTTGGGGCAGCAAATGTACAGTACAGGTTACATTACGGCCTGGAACAAATTCTGTAGCTCCTAAATACCCAAGAATATCCCTATCCCTGATAATTTCCATGCTTCGATGCTAATATCAGCACAACTGCTATTCGATGCTAATTAAGTTGATCTTACTAGAATGGCAGTCTGATGGTAATGGGCTGCATAGGACATATTAATCACACTCCCATTATTTGCGTGAAAAATCAAGGAGTACAGGGATTGTACAGCCTCTTAGGATAACACACTCTTGTGAGGCATTTTATTCAATGCCAAAAATGTATCATCATAAAACAAAGTAAGAATGTTGAAGAATTAAAAGTACTCAAGCTAAAAGTAAAACAAATCACCAATCAGATTTTCACCCCCAGTCTGCACTGATGATATCGCTACTATAAATGTGCTGGTATGTGTTTGTGCGCCTAGCCATGATGCCAGAAGAGGTATCCTGTGTCGTTTTTTATCCTAGTTTTGTATTGAAGTTCAATTGTGGTATCATGACAACCTTAAAAGTCTGTTGCGTTTTTCATTTCGAAAAGGTTGAATGTCTGTCTTCTGCAAAGAGCCCAAAAGATACTAAAAGGTAACAACCACCCGAGCCTCAGTCTGTTCACCCTGCTGCCATCTGGCAAAAGATACAGAATTGTCTGCTGCCGTACCACCAGACTACAGAGCAGCTTCTTTCCATAGCTGTGAGACTCCTGAACTCATCATCAACACTCTATTGTATAGAATAGTTTGTTTTTATTTTCATTCTGTTATGTGGCCTAAAGGGTCAAAACTCTGTTTCACTTTGACAACACTGTTGTTGTAAAATGACTATGAAAGAACCTTTACCCTTAAACGGGCTGTACAATAGCCACTTAATGCATAATCTACAGGACAAACACTGATTTTAATACCAAATGACACAGTTAGGGCCTGGCATTGCAATTCGATTTATACATCTGTGTACACATATTTCCGTTGATCATGTGGCTGTTTAATCCCAGTTCGGTTGGACTGTTGGTTTGTGTTTTTATGGTTTGATGTCAGTGGTTGTTGTAGCTATTGTCACGTTTTAGATAACTTGTGAAAAATGCAAAATTAATAGGAGGTTGGTAAGAAATCCATTACAATCAATTAGTTCATAATTTGTTAGATGTGATATCTGACAACCATAACCATGGTAATATCTACAGGATATAAATGTAAAACACGCCTCATGAAACAATGGAATGTTCAGTGGCTTTATCACTTCATTAAGTCTGTTACTTGATTAATAGATGGCAGAGAAAGTCTTGACTTTGTTGAGCAGTTCATTTCTGCATGAGCAGGTCCTCATGTGTTTATTTAGCTTGATAAATGGAAACGTGGAACTCATTAGTGTAATTTTGTGGGAAAATGCCTCACCGATACTTTTCTGATAATGGTTCAACTGCTACAGTGCTGTAAGATTGTGTACAGTTTACTAAAGTGGACATGTTTACTACATGTACATGATTATGTTGTTATCAAGAGATCCTGTCACTGAGTTGACTGCAGAATAAAAGTTATGATAATTTGCAGGACCTACTGTACCTACTGACATACAGTAGACAAACACCAAGGAATTAACAAATAAAGTTAGGGGGAAGTTTGTCTTAACTGACTGGCAGTTTTGTTAAGTAATTCATATTATTATCTATTACAACAAAAACTTTTTTTTGCTTTTTACATTTTTTTTATTCTTAAAAATACACAAGTCTTATCTTGTTAGTGTGAAGTCAGCAGTTTCCGTCCGTCAGCAAAAATGCTGAGGCACAATTAAATCCCTTCCACTCGAGTGGAAGCATTATCTTGGTTGCATGACAGCTTATCAGACCAGACATTGTATTAGGACGCCAAACAAGTATAAAGCAGCATGCTACAGGTTATTAAAACACAGACAGATACACAAGAAGGACACACACGGCAGCGAACGCACACACATACTGTACAAAAAAGCAATCAAGCACAGAGCGAGAGAACTCATATTGGCATCTGGAGCATCGACTCCATTCAAATATAACACACTTAGAAAAAAAAAAGCAAAAGAGAAGTGAAAAGCTCAGCAGCGGGTAAACAGTAATTTGCTGCAGAATTTTGCACACACAGAGCTCAATCAGTAGCTCAGTGCCATGCTGTGTGGCATAGCATCTTGGAAATGCAGTCATACGTTGTTGGTGCGGAGGATTAGCTGCTTATGAGGTGTAAAAAGTTAATGAGGAGGTTTTTCTGACCTGATTAGGAGTGGGGGAGGAAATTTGTGTGACCTTGTGGTTAATCCCCCTTACGTAGTGTATGCACAATAAGTCTTTCCGAGGCTAATTTAAGAGATAAAAACGGGTAAAACGTGTAATGGCAGCAATTTGAGGCCGGTCTCTATAGATCGTATGATCATTACACACTATTTGTGTAAATGTAGTGATGTGGTAAGAGGGTTTTATACCCCATAGAGCAGCTGGAAATGAATTGTCGTTGCTTCTATGTCAGACACAACAGTCATGAGGCTTCAGTGATGAGTTAGTAGACAGTGGAGGTCAGTTATAGGACACTCAAAGCTTTGCTATTGTTCAGTATGACCAACACAGGAGGACGCTCCACTTGGAGGCAGGGGGGGGAGGGAAGCTGAGGGGGGGGAGGGGTTCTGAAATGGTTCTGCCCACCTTGGTAGTCACTGTGAGGAGGGGCTTCCCTTCTGATGACGCCTTACTTGGTATCTCCTTCAGGACCATGGCAACAGTCTTATCTGCAGCCCTAGAGTCTTTCCCCTACAACAGTGAGATCAACAATGACTTGTGTCAGGACAGTTGGACAACTCAGTGCTTTTTGCCCCCGTCCAGGGCATCTTACAGAACAGACTTTACTTTATGATGATGGGGCTGTCTACGGTAACACAACATCGACTGAAGACATTTCCACAAGACTATGGCAATGAAAAGAGGGTCACTGCACAATGTGGAGGGTTGAATGTGGACAGTGATGAGCATGGCTGTCCACAGCAATATTTATCCAGTACTAATGAAGACAGAATATCATACAGAGCTCATTACCACAGACCACGCTATTACACTAAGAATCATGTACAGTGTATGGCGAGTGAATGTTCATGTCTACCGGGCAGATGATGATGATGTGCATCGTGTTGTGATGACTGTAAAGCTACGTTAGGCACGTGATCTAAAAGTCTTTCAGTACTGAAAATTAAACTGCAGACATTTCTCCTGTTGTCAAGCTTAGCTGATCTGTGAAACTTTTCACAGAACGTGTGAAAGAATAGAAGATGAAAAAAGCTCATGTTGGTGACTTTTTCTCAACCGTTCATTCACCGTCTATCTTACATGGCAGTTGATCTTGTCTTCTGCTTGGAGGGTAAGTCGCTAGCTGCTCGCTGTTGCTAGCTGCTCGCCGTTGCTAGCTGCTCGCTGTCTAAAACTCAACATCTAAATACCACACACCTGTCCCATATGGACATTGGGCACTATTGCTAAGTTTGATGGCTCCTTAGAGGCAGACCAACAGTGACGCGCCTTCTGCTGAGGAGTAATAAAGGCACAACTTGTGTGCCTTGAACAGGCTCTGTGAAAGTGGGTCCCAGACCTGTTAAACTGCCTGCTTCCATGTTCTTGCATTCCAAGATATGAGTGTGTCCATACATATTCCTGATCCATAAGTGGTGTTAACTAGTACGGGAATATAGTAATGCTTTAACAAAGGTGTGGAAGAAGACCGCCAGTAAACATGAATATGAAGCAATGGCAGTTTTGCAAAGGATAATGTGTGCTCGACAAGTTTTAAACTGTTACTTCTGGGGGAATAGCAGAACATTACATACACCAATTAGCATGCCTGATGCTAAAATGTAATTGTCAGGTAAATTACTGACATAGGAATCGTGTGCGGCACACATTGCAGCTACACTTTGGGCTTCTGTTTGCATTTAGCAGCTTTTATTAAAGTTTGACTTGAATCATATTGTTAAATTTAACATTCTCAGTTGTAATATAATATAATATATAATATAATATAATATAATATAATATAATATAATATAATATAATATAATATAAATTATTAAGTTGCACTTTCTCCTCAGACTGTTGTTCGGTGTTCATACAAGTTTGCTGGTCAAACACAGAAGAACAAACCAAATAGTTAACTCCTTCACTGCCATGTCACAAGAAGTGATAAGATCACAGTCTAACTGTACCCAAACGTAATCTCCAAGCATGTACACATCCATTCTCCGTCTACCACCCACATCATCTCACGAAGGAAGAAAACTGTGCAGCACTCGTCCGATAATTGCTAGGTCGACATTACATAACAGTACAAATTGATTACATAATGGGTCAAATTGATTCTGCCGGGTCATTGTCATCCTTCTCACCTTGAGTTTATGGCAGAGACCCGACAGCAGAAAACCACCGGCTTTCACCTCAGACATTCACTTGCTCAACAGTCATTTTAAGAACAGAGATGTTGCGGAATCTGAATTGTCACACATTTCTCGTCCTACTCCTGATACTAAAATTGCTGATCAGAGAGAAGATCCTGCCGTCCATCATCTGCAGTGAAACTGCCTGTTCAGACTTAGCATGAAACCCATGCTGGAGGCCTTTAAGCTGGATCTTATTAGGGCTTTTAACATTTCCACTTGCCAGAAAAATGAATTAGGCCATTTCCCTCACTGATTTCCTCAACTGATCATGTCACAAAATGCATGTGCCGGGCCCTGGGGGAGACTTCCTTTGAAAGCCTAATGCTCCTAATAAAGTCCCCAAAGCCACCTGCGCCCACTCTCTACTCTCAATCAGTATAAATGAGCAACATCCGTTGCCAAGACAATGCCAGGAGCAAAAGCAGCGTTAACACAGCCAGAAATGATTCAGAAAAGCTCTTAACGTTTGTTGTTTTGTTTTTTTTTAGTTTGTTTTGCTCTCTCTGAATGGAAGATGACACAGTCTGAAAAGTGCTAAATGCTCCTTCTGTGCCGTATGTGCAGGTATCGTGCGAGCCAACAGTGTCGAGGATGTCTTCCACCAGGCACGCAGGCAGCTTGTGTTGGTTTACAGTCTTGGCTGGCCTGCCGTGTTGTTTTGTGTCAACTTTTGCTTAAGTGGCTCTCACTTTTTCTGAGGTCTAAACACAGATACGTTTAGCAGAAAACTGCTATAAATAACTATTGAGAAACTTGATAGTCTTGAAAAGCAGATAATTATGTGCTGAAAATAAGAGAGAGATAATAAGAGAGCATAGAGGCTTCTTTTCACGCCGCCAAAGATAGAAATATGAATGATTGTTTTCCTGTAAGAACATCTGATTTCAGTGTTCTGAGATTAATGAAAGAACTGTAACACATTTTCATTAAATGGTTTTCCTCTCTCATCCAGCAGCCTCTGACTAAGGATCCCGTCACCTCGGGGCTGTTTTGCAAGATAGAATAAATACCAAAAAAAACAAATTATCCACAGTAGATGAGATTGACCACAGCATTATGCAAACAGTTTAATCAAATCATTAGGTGGCAGAGGAAATAAATGCTGCTGTTTATCTCAAGGCTCACAAAATTAATTTACATACTCCCAGCCGCCACAGCACGTTGATCACTCCCAACTAATGCATTTGCTGGGAAAATGTCGTTCTGCACAGGCACTCTCGTCTGGAGGATTCACAGTCTTTATGAGATTTTCACAGGAAAGTTAAAACCAGAGAATTTAGCTGTCGTGACATGAGTCTGGAGAGAGTTTGAGCCACATCTATTGCTTGAAAATCAAAAGCAACTTTTCTTTCATGCTATGGCAAAAAGAAATACTAAAAAAAAAAAAGAGAGAGAGAGAGAAACTTCTGACTCAGCAGTTTGGTTTGTAGTTGCCATATACATTATGTCTGACAAATTGTTACAGAACTTATGACAGTGGTGTTGCCCTCAGAAACTGTACATAGTTACACAAAATGCTAATTTCTACATAATCCTGTTTTAAGTCTTTAAAACAGCTGTTTTTTTTTAATACTGTCCTGTCATTCACTCCTCTCACACTTATGCTCACCTGCAGTCATTATCTGGGGCTGTCAGCTGCATCAACCACAGGTATCCAAAAGACACACCTTAACTGTCAGCCTATCATCTCGCTGCCAAATTTTTAAATGTGATTCACCAACATGGAGTCTTCGCAGATTCACCAGCTTCATTAGTTTCATCAGCTTCATCAGCCTACCAGTCTCAGCAGAGTCATCAGACACCGCCTCTACCTCCATGGGGGTATTTTTCTTGCACTCTTCAATCAAAAAAAATGATATCATCTGCTATGATAAACTTGTTTGAGTTGTTTGTCCTGCTCGAAATTAGTGGGTTTATCTATTTGCCAATAAATCTGACATGAAATATTCCTCAGTATTTATGTTTTGCACTATGAAACCCTGATGATTCTTTTTAACATCAACAGGCATCATATCTGACCGTGATCACATCTCTGCTCGTGACCTGGCTTAAAAGATTGAGTTGATAAGATTGAAGAAATTGCCGAGAGCTTGCCGAGAGAAAGTTTGATTTTGAGCGTCAACTGAAGAAAATCTTGTGCTCCCTTGTGACATTTTTACAAACAAAACAAAAGATACCTCTAAAATCGGATTACCAACTCTTTGTTTTAATGCATGAACTCTGTGTAAGATCATCTGAAACCAAATCTGATGACCTGTGATACCAACACCCAACAGTTTACACATGATGAACATTAGCTGGTGCCTTCCACAATTAGTTATGCGTTTAAGTTTTTGTGTTACCTCGTATTACACCCCACTTTGGCACTTGCAATGTTAATATTTTTTCTTATGTACATTATTCATTTCAGCTTCTGTCAACAGTATTAATAAACTGAACAGGTGTTAAAATCTCTCCTGCGCTGCACTGCATCCGAACAAACGTGGCTCTGAGTAATGAGGTGTAAAATTACATTTTTAATGCCGACTCACTATATTGTACAATCTTTTGTGGCATTCACAAGACAATGATGAAATAGTCTATATTGAATTTAACGTGTCATTGCTTCAACACAGCGAAATCAAGTGTGTCAACAAACACTTTGGACTTGAAATGCTGTTTTCAGGAGAGACGAAATGTTTGTGTTTGAGGGTCGAGTCTGGACACGCGATACATAACAGGAGCGTAACAGCAACCTTCTCTGTTATGAAAGGGTGAACACAGGTTCCTGTCCCTGTATCATGGCTTATTATAGTGACACTCCATAATCTACTCTTGTCAGAAGACTACTCCCCTCTCCATTAATTCTCCATTAAATTTTCATTGTATTGATTTTAAACATGGTTTGCTAAGTAAAGAAAATAAATAATTTTAGCGTTAGGATTGTTTGAACAAGAACAACTTTGTCAAGACTGTCTGCTCTGATGTTTCCACAAAGGAAACCAGAGGAAAAGAAAAAAAAAAATTAAGTTGTCGTGTCAATGTCTATGAAATGAAAGTAGTGGTTCAAGCAGATTGGGTTTTTTTTTTGTGGGAGTAAAAAGCACTTATCTAATGAATCTTGGACTGCACATTTGCCGCATTCTTCATAGTTGATTTAAAAGATGAATGTCACGAGGGATTACTTACTGCTCAGAGTCAGGGCACCTTGCTGTTGATCTGTTTTATGATGTTCAACTGGTGACATTTAAGTCCTGCAGTATACAACAGGAGATTCTTCCCTACAAGATCTATTTTAGAGCCAGCAGGAGATAACAGCCTTCAATACAGTATAAAACTCTGGTTCCAGACAGGTTAAAAAAAAACCCCAAAAAAGTGTGATAAAAAGACATATCTGATAAAACATTTTTTTTAAAAATCAATTTAAAAAATCACAGGAACAGATATTTGTTTATATTGTCTCACATACATTATCGGAGATCAGGTATAAATGTTGAATAAGGAGAACACATCGGTTCCCCTGCTGTATTGCACTGAGGACAATCTATTCTCCAGGCTGGCCACATGCTCCTGTATCAGCTGGCTGTGATGCTGTGCTCTGACCTCGTGCGTGATGCACTCGTGGCTTCAGAGAGACACCACAAACAAAAGCTGTGATGTCTTTCTGCAGATGGGAAATGTATCACAGTCAGGGATGAGCACACACTACAGTGAGCTGCTGTACAGCGGTTAATTATGAGTAGACGTAATGTACCACACTCAGGCCAATTCATTATTTTAAATGTAATGGCGATAACTAATTTCAAACAAAATAAGATACACTAGTGGGGTGCTTCACAATAACAGCTCACCTGCAAAACCTCCGACTTTTTGCAGTGTGTACACACACTGTTATTGTTTGTCTGATGCCACAGCTGATTTGGATATTTGAAAAGGAATGCTCATTTGATCGATTTTTTTATTTGAAATTTGAAGCCGTGACAACCTTAACAATCACTTAAAAAAAGGGCACAAGCACAATCAGAAGTGTAAATTTAGGATGGCCAGATGTGCAAAAGCAGCCAAGTTGCGGCTCGCACTAGAAACTTCACCCATGCACATCAAACACAAGTGACTGATTTCCACATCCCATGTTGTAAATATTAATATGCTCATTTAATTTGGTCTAATTTGGTTTGATTTGATTTAATAAAGCATTCAACCACAATGTCATCTTCCTATTTGTTGGGACAAAGCTGTTATTTTAAAGCAAATAAGTCATATAATGTTGCTTTAATCTAAAGAGATATATCGATTTAATAATAATGGATTATTTGACAGCACTGCCTTTAAACAGAAATACAACAAGGTTGGAGATCAGAAAAAAATACATTCTGCTACATAGGCTTTTCTCCAGTCTGTGCCTTATTTTTTTTGTAAATGACTCTCTCTGGTCGCTCACAACTGGTCATACATATGCAAGCAGGCAGTGCTGTGTTTTACGGGGTTACAAGCCAAGAAGCTTCAGAAACAACCGGGAAAGAGCAGCTTTATACCAAAAACAAGTAACAGCATAACAGTGTGCCATCAGATCTAGAACCTCAGCTGTGCCACTCTGTTCACTGTGAGGGACGCAGATTTGTTTTTCAGCAACAAACAGGCTGATAATTGTGTTTCTGCTGGCTCTGCTGGTAGGAAATACCAGTATTAACCCTCACAAACACACATGTACACTCACATTGAAACTTATGCAGAGTCAGACACATGTAATCACGGACACACACACACACACACACACACTGTGGGTGACTCAGTCTGGTGCTGAGGCTCAGTGCGTTATAAGATCCTTAACACTCCAGATATTAAAACCAATAACCCACTCCCAATAGTGGTAATATTCTGGCTAAGCTATGCTAATACCTATAAATGTTACCGAGGGTCTTCAATTTTATTGCTTCCATTTCAACTGAAGTGGCTCATGAGGAGGTTTTCTATCAGCGTGACATTTCCTGCCACTGTTTATTGGCTCTCACACACTTTATGGGGATTGCTTCTTATAATGAATGGATGGCAGCACACATAATGTGTCACAGAAAACTGCAACCTGCTGTGGTCTCGAAAAATAATTCATTCTTATTGTGCTTACAGCTGCTCATACATCACTGTCCGGATGTATTGGCCTGTACGGCGATAGACCTGGCCGCTGTGTCACGTCAAAGACTTTTTGTCGATGACAGCTGATACAAATTTACGTTCTAGTACAAATAAGTGCCCTCTACGCTACGTCTGGTGTCCTGAGGGTATATTTAGTACCCACTCATGTTCCCATAGTGGTTTATTAAGACTTGAAAAATGTGACATTAAGTCATTGCCGACCAATAAATATGCCTGAGCACTAGACACGATCCAATCATCAAAGCCCAAGGCAGCTTAAAGGCACATTCAGGATCACAGCAAGCCACGTTTTTGTTTGTGAAGTAATGTTCTTTGGTGCCCTCAGCAAAATTAGCTTATTTAATTGCATCTATTCTAATGTGAATATAATTATAACCCTGAAAAACTGCACGGCGGATTTAATACTCATCTCTAATCGGGTTTTTTGATTCCTTGGCTACCTTTTTTTCTCCATAACAAAAGTGCAATTAAGGCCACAGAGCTAATTAGAGGCATGGGAGACTGCAGCAAAGTTGTTGGTTTTTAATTGTCTCTTGTGTGCAAATAATGTCCTCAAATGCAGCATGAAGTTGCATGGGAAAATATTTATCATGGTGCTAAAGGCAGCCAAAGTTAGTAAACAACTTTCCTTGGGGTTGTTTTCAAGAAACAAACAAGTGACGCACATGTATATGCACGATGGCACGTTGGAGAAACTTTTCGACATTTGGGGAAAGAAACTCAATTGCGTTCTTGCAGAAAGTTAGAAGACACGACTGATATCACTCACAAGTCCGTGTGGTAAATATGAAGATGAGCCAGCAGCTGGTTAGCTTAGCAGAGCACAAAGAATGAAAACAGGAAACAGCTAGCCTCGCCTTGGTAATAGAATCAGCCCAACAGCACCTCTAAAGCTCACTGTGTAACACATTGTATCTTAATTCATCATATTATATCAGGGTTGGCTGTAGCTCAGCTGGTAGAGCAGGTTGCTACAGATTGGAAGCTCACTGGTTCAAATCCTGTCCCTTAGTGACTTTATTGTGTTTTCTCATTAATCTAAGCAGCAGATTCTCTAGTTGTATTACTCCCAGCTAAAGCTTACAAGCTCACATCTTGCGGTACAAAGTTGTGTGATGACACTGGAGTGGCTCAATACATAAAAATCTTCAACATCAACAAATAAGTTCAATTCTGGCTGTGCATCACAAATTGCCCTTTGAAGAAGACAAGTTTTGAACAAAACTAGGTGAGCTGTTTCCAATTGTGTTCATTCTTTGTGCAAAGCTAAGCTAACCCACTGCTGCTGGTGTGTTTCAGATTTACTGTACAGTCATGGAAGTGGTAGCAATCTTGTCATCTAACTTTCAGCAGGAAATGGAATAAGCATATTTTCCAAAATGTTTAAGTATTGCTATTTAAAACATCAGGCTTTATTCGTTTGCTTTGTTCAACGTAATCCAACCAAAATTTTGGAAGACTGGAGAATAGCAGAATAAAAAGATAACCATCAAATAAAATATTCTGTGACACTGTGTTTGATGTTCTATGTACTCGAATAGCATAAATTGGCTCATCTACTCAAGAGTGAGATAACATTATGTGCCTGAAGCTTTAATTAAAATAAAGTCATTAAGAAATACAATAAAATACATGAAAGGTATTTGACTGAAAACGCTCCAGTCACTTCTGATTCAGCTTATTTAATTTGCACACATTGCGAGAAGCTGGACAGCAGCATTTAGCTGGTGATCTGTGTTAAAAGTGTTTGCCTGTCAGCAGTGTCTGCCACAGTACTGTGACAGACAGGTCTGTATGGATTTAAGCTTTGGTGACGCTTTAAATCCCTCGGTCAACAAAAGAGGTTTGAGGCGATTTGCTGAAAGCCACCCTGTGGCTGCATTACTGCACCTGCAGTATTTAACTACTGGAGGCCATGTCAGGCCTCTGCTGTGAATCAGACCCAAGACAAATACTAGTAAGTTTGCTTCAACTTACTCAGGTGTCACATCAGTCAGATTGCCTTCGTAGAAGTGATGATACAAAAAAGTTGAACAGTTGTTTATTTTACAGTTTAATTCATGATTTACGGCAGCAGTTAATTTTTATGCTTGTTTTGATTAAGCTCAGTGTACATGGTGTCACATTCTAAATGCAACCCACAGATTCTATACCAACTATGATGGACATCTCATTTAATCTTCATCTCATGAGAGACATGGAAACATTTTGATTGTCAGCATTTATCAGCTTTGTTTACGTTTTGTCGACTCTGTACCGTGAAATCAGAATAGTTACTACTGTCTTAAGAACTTCATTTGAAAGACTTACGTTAATGCCGTTTCCAGTCGACTGACCACCCAAAGCACTGAACAACAGTTGTCACATTCAACCATTCACACACACAGACATACTCTGATGGCACTAGCTCATTAAGAGCAATTTGGGGTTCAGTATCTTGCCCAAGGATAGTTCGCCATGCAGCAGAGATCGAAGCACAGACCTTCTGATTAGTGAATGACATGCTCGACCTCCTGAGCCACAGTGGCCTTATCTGACTGATGATTATGTGGGTAGTCTTCATAGACTTAACAACAAACAACTATAATCTTTTCATTATGTGGCGGAATCTAAATCATTCACACACCTCTCCTATTGATACAGAAGAGTCATGCATTCTAACCAGCTGTGTTTCATGTAAACACATCAGCACTGGTGTATATATCTGTATAATGTACAGATAATGGATGGATGGATGGATGGATAATTTTCCCTCACTCAAGCGAATCCACAGACATTGTTGTGTGTGCATTTGAATGTAGGAACTAATGTATATGATAACGCCGACCATATAGCTGTGCAGAGGGAAGAGTGCATCCACTCTTCAGCATGGTGATACAGTGTAGTTTGGTGGAAAGAAAATTGTAGCTACATGCAACAGCTCACGACAACATTATCTTGAGGAGTTTTGATATGGGGTCCCTTTAAGGAAGGGTGTGACTTTTGTATACCCTTTTTTGTAACACTGACTTCCTGGTATCTCATATAGCAGCTTAAAACAAACAGGAAGGATTATGTTGAAAAACTGTTCAACCTTGCTCTGTTGTGAATGTCAGCAGGATGCGCACTAAATTTAATAGAGCCCATAGGACCAACTATAAAACCAGAATCCACTGACAAGCTGTTATTTTTACACATGGCTGAAAAAACTATTATCTGCAGCAAATAACTTGTTAACTTACGGCAAATCTGACAATGCTTATCTTACAAACAGCCCCAGATTTATTAGCCAGTACTTAATTAATGACATCCACAGTAACTCCTCCACTCCTAGATTTATGAACAGGGAAATAATTATTCCACTGATTCTCTGTAAACCTAATTTCTGCGCAGCACAACTGAATATATTTCATTATATAGAAGATCTGCCACGACAGAGGTTTCACAAATAATGAAGTGACACTCTGGGAAAGGCAGAGGACTGTAATGCTATATAATGGGGATAGATGGTGGAAAAGCGTCCCTGTGGGTTTACAGGCTGCCGCTCCCGAGGACAGCTGAGCAAATATGGCTTAAACAGAAATCAGTGCAAAGGCATCAAGCCGTCTAGTGTGTGCCAGACTATTATGGCCCACAAACACACGTCTGAGTTCACACCATTAAGAATCACTGCAGCGAGCTACTGGTTGCTATGGCTGAGGTGCCACTGGCCGCTGCTGTTTTCACGCTGACAATCCTGGAAAGGTGCCATGGTCAACAATTGACTTTTTTCATTAGGGATGTTGACAGATGCAGATCACATTTAAGCCTCTTTGGAGATCAGCACTGACTCCACAAATGTAACTAAATACACAAGATTTTGATCGCAATCGTATCTCTGTCAGGCCAAAAGTTTAGAAATTGTCCCAACAGCAATACAATTCATATAAGAATAGGCTGATGATGACAGGTGTGGGCGACCATTCAGTTTCAACCCAAAGATAGGCAATACAGAGATGAGTATAAATGATATATAAGTATATAAAGTTTATAAAAACACTTGTAAGTTGAATGAAAGGTATGTCTAAACACAGCTAGACCATCAACAAGAAGCTATAACTGAAATATCAACAATTTTCCACAATCTTTCTTGATTAAAAAAACAACTGGCAGTTTAACTTATAAATCAGTATTCACCAATCTATATTGGCTAATCCAGTATTCAATTCAGAGAGAAACATTTACAACAAAGATAGGTTTCATCCACCCCAGGTCTAGTTCTAGTTCACCCAAAATATGGCCAAACTAGAATGGCACTCAGTAGAGTGCATACCTCTGTCAAGGCACAAAAGTCCTCTTTCATTTAATTAAGCTGATCGAATATTAAATAAAACATATTCAAACCCACTAGTTCCAGAGGTACCAACCAACCAACCAACCAACCAACCAACCAAAGAAACAACTCAACAACCAACCAAACAGCCAACCAAACAACCTAAAACAACATTTCCAATTTATGCAACTTTGAATGCAAGATAAGGCTGATGTGCAAATGTTTTTAACACTTACAAAACAGTTACTTAAGGGAAAACTGTGTTACATCAGATGATATGTAAGGATATGAGGCTGTAGCACGCACTTTACACGGATGCCAGTTTAAACCTCGGGCCGTCAGAGGAAAGTTTAGAACAGGAAACTTTCTCACATACAAATAAACAACCCTATTAGAAGTGTTAAATATCTGTTTTCATAAAAACATCAACAAATAGCTGTCTGATAGGCCAGTAACTTCTAAAAATAAAAACTGATCTTCAGAGCAAAGTAACAGTGCGTGACTTGCACAGCATCTCAGTGCCATTCTGACCTTTTAAAAGGCAGTTAGGTTTTAAAAGTGTACATCTCCCCAGTAGAGCTAACATCTCATTCTGTTGAGCAGTGAGTGCAGTGTGCGGTGCGGTTCATCACTGGTGTGGTGCACAAAAACATCTGGACACCTGCCATCACTGCTCTTTAATCTGGTCACACACTGTTGGCTGGTGTTAAGAACCTCATAGCTTTTTTTTATTATAACCAAAAAATATTAATCAATACTCTGCATATTCATTAAAAAGGCGACAATGGATTATAAGACCCATTGTGTGAAAATAAATAATTTACTGTTGGTGTGAAATGGTTGTTTTGGATCCACACATTAGCTGAAAATGGGGCCTTACATTGTACACATGTACGGTACACAGGACAGTAGTTTAACATTTGTGACTACAGACAAACAATTATTGAATTCAGAACAGGAACAAAATTAACAGATAAAAATATCCACTTTAACTGGATGTCTGGTGTTGTATGAGACCCCTTATTATGGATATTGTTGTTCTGCAATTAAGATTTTTAAACACTTAAATATGTCACCAAGTGAGCTTATAGTACACAGATTGTTGTTTGCTTGAAAGGTGCATGGCAGACTTGAACTTGACTTGATTAGGGTAATCAAGAATGATTCACATGAATTAACAATAAAGCTCAGGCAATCAAATTTGTCTTTTCCTTTTTTTTGGTTGAAATAGAATTCAGTCTGCCAAGTAATTCAACAGCAGGCCCAGTAGAACAGTAAAAAAATAAAAATAAAAATGCAGAAATCGATGATTCCAGACATTTTCTAACCCTGAACTAAAAGAATAATCGCTGGAATGCAAAATAAAATTTCTTATGCCATCACAGTTTATATCTTATAATCTATCCATAGATCATTTCTTTCTATTAACTCACCAGTCAAAAGCTCGAGAAACAAATGAGTAAATGGAAACTGTTTTGTCAAATCAATACATACCAAAACATGGATCGGCCCGAGACACACATATACTTTAAAGCCGATGCTCCAGTGTCCAGTGTACAGGGGTTAACACTTCAAAGGTACAGTCACGTGTAGTCAGACAGAAAGTGTCCAGAGAGTTTGAAAGTTCAAACAAAGTGTGATGAAGGTAGTCTTTGGTAGGGGAATGCAAAAGTTCAAAAACAGAAAGATCCAAGGCAAAGAGTTTAAAGTTTAAAGCTGTTTGAGCTGCCTTTGGTCTTTGGTTGAGATATGACTGTGGGTCAAAGGTCAGAGGGTCAGGAGGACACTGCGAGAAGATCACCTGTCTTATGCAAGTGTGAACTGAAACAGGGGTGCACATTGTTAGAATACCAGCAGGCTGACGAACCTCAACATACGTATGTTAACCCACCAGGATGCTAGCGAGTGTGAGTGTATAATCCCAGCGGATACTGTCGGCTCACGCTGAAACGTGAACATGAAACACAGGCTGCTGCTCATGAAACATTAACGCTGGATCACAGAGCGTGTAAAAAGCATGTCAATTTCAACTGAGGCTGTGTGAGGATCTGAACAACGGGGCTTCCTACACCCGAGGATGTATGTTTGAATCATTAATATGTATGCACACTGGACGCTGTATCCACTTGACTGAAGGCACTTGTGACAGAAACGGCCCAGGAAGCGGCCGGTACTGGTGTAGAAAGTGGCCGGTGGCATTCATTAAAGACAGCTTCGGGCTCCTCCCGGTCGGAGTACTCACATGAGATGTTTCTTGGCGGCTGAACATTTCATTAGCTGGAATCCGATTTGGCAAGAAAAAAACACAAGGATTTTGCTGGGGCTTCAAGTGTGCCTGGTTGGGCACTCTGAGTAGTGGATAATGCATTCCCATTTCTCATTAGAACTGCATATATTAACATGTTTTATATTGTGTAACTCACGCTAGCAGTATACGTAGGGCATCTGACTGTAGGAACAACATCTGTAGTCAAAGAAAGGAAAACATAATGGTATTTAAAATAAATTAAGCTATCAATCATCCATATGTATGATAATATTTCCAAAGAAGCATTCCTGGGGTCCATATGGCTTCAGTGCTGTGTTTTACTTTGCAAAAGTGTCACTTTCGTAAGTGTCAAGCTCGTGTTCACACCTACTCAGATGGTCTGCTGTGCTTTCTGTTCTCCCAACATGCTCTTCTTTCCTCTCACCCCCCTGAAGGTGGATGGGTTCTCTAGAGACGACTTTACCAGCAGGCACCATGGCAGCAGCTTTGTTTTGACTTCCACTCCTCTTCTGAGCAGGAGAAGATCGATTCTTTCTTTGGACTCTTTAAATTACTCCTCATGTCCACCGTTGCAGGAGTGAGATTGAATGATAAAGTCTGTCCACAGCTTGCAGCTCTGATCCCGTTTTGGGAGAACCAGCGGTGCTTCTTTATGATCATGTCAGCCGCAGGGAACAGGGAACAGGGAACAGGGAACAGGGTTTCATGTGAGCGGCCATGACCGAATAGTCAACACATATCTGCCTTGTAAGTCCTGCTGTCATCTGTTTATCATTAAAGCTTTTTGAATATCGCACACACAAGCTCCTTTTGTCACCTTGCCATCAGCTCCACACATTAAGAGCTCCTCAGCATGTCCCTGCTGTTCTTTTACCCAGTTTGAATAGGTGCAAATGACACATCAGAAATAGCTTCGAGATACGGAGTGTACCTCTTTTTGATTGACAAGTTTATTAAGTTCGACCTGGGAGAATGGCTCCCTGTCAATGCAGCTGTAATAACAAGAGGGATATTACGCAAGACGCATGTTATCCAGCTAAAAAAATTCCATACAGCTTGCTACAACGAAAAAAATCACACATCCCGAGGTGGTTGTCCTCTGATTAGCCTCAGGTAAGGTCTCGAGAGGTGCTCCTTCCTTACAGCTGCACAACATGCAACATGTAACTGTTCGTTCCTTACAAAACAAAGCTCATTTCCCCTCTGCTCTTTCCCCAGTGCCATCTGGACCCCTCACTCTAATGTTAGACACCGTGACCTTTCTCTGCCACGACACTGCTCCAGCCTCATTGTGCATCAGGTCATCACTTGTGTTTGTGGTCACGGTCAAGGTTAGAGGCTCCCTTGTTGCCTCATTTGTTTCATGGTTTGTAAGCCAGGTAACTGAAAAAAATACCAAACAGATTCACAAAAATCTGGGATGGAGAACTGATCTCGGCCCAGAACAGACTCCATGAACTTCTGATGCAGATCCACAAAAAGACTCACTTTTCATTAATTTCTCGGGGAGTAATTTATGGATGCTGATGAAACAAATATGGCCTATTTAGGAGCCTGGTATCTATCAGCGAATGGGATGGGAAAATGTTTGAATTTATATTGAATTAGGCTTGATTGAATTAAAGGGTTCTGTTGGGCCTTGGTGCTGGTATGCGCTCCACTTAGTGCCATTTTAGTTTTTATGTGGAAGAGACGCCAGTGACAGAAAAATCTAATGATTTGCAGTCAGCAGGAGAATAAAAGGAATAAACTCATTTTAAAAAGGTTATCAATAAAGAGGACAGAGAAAATATGGAGAGAATCAACTTTTGATGCTCAGCAGGAAGACTTGCTGATAGTTTTAAGAAACAGAAAAAAAATGTTAGCGCCACAAACTTACTATGAAGTGGAATAATAGTATAGGTGGTGGGGTCCCTTTATAATCTACACCAGACAAACAAGCAGTCCAGGCTGGTTTTGGTGACTAGATAGAATTAACTTTTCAAAAGAACACAAGTAAGCTCAAGCAAGGCTAATTCCAGCAGGTCTGCACCTAAACTGAACTCCCTTCCAAAGTATTTCCTGAAACAATGAGAAACCCTCATCGACACCTTATTCAACATGATACAGCCTGAGTTTGCTCAACTGTAAAGGCCACTGGATGCTCTCACATCCTGTTTGCCGATTTGGACCTATGCTGAACTAGCAGCTTATATAGATAGGAACTCGTGTAAAAAAACATTTTGGCAATTGAAGTTGAATACCAGCAATAAATCATTACTTCATGCATACATCTTTAAATTAAGTTGTTTTCTGATTAACAATGTGAATGATGACAGTCTGAATACTGACATGCCCACCCCTTGCTAACATAACTGGCCAGAGTACAGCCTACTCTGAAAAGAGATGGGTTAGCATCGGGATGAAAAAACTGCAGTACCCCCACAGAAAAGATCAAAAGAGCAAAACATGCATTTTAAAAAAAAATGCTTATTTTCTCCCCTGCATTATGACAATACTTAATGAAAGCCTTCTAAAGGGTGCACTGGCTGATACGGTGTTATTATATTGAGTGTATTGTTCATTTCCCAGAAGGCCAAATGACCCAACAGCACAGCCTGACATAAGCAGAGTCTCCATTTCAGCTGTGAAGCAAACATCAGTGAGTCAGTCCTCCTCTTAATCATTCTTCGTACAGTAGCTACAGACCACAAACACACCGGCCATCTGTGGGTTTCTGAGGGAAGTGGCGATCTCGTGAAATAACAGCAATTCAGCAATTCCTCATGTGAATTTGCTTCTCGCTGCACTCTGTCGGCCAAGACTAATGATATGCAGCGCGGGCACGTTTTATTTTAAACAACACACCTGCTCTGAATGTCTCAAAGAGCAGGTGTGTTGTTTTCATGTAGCCTGTTTATGAAGCGGTAATTCATACACTGTTGATGGTTTTAGGCCGCCCCCTATTTTTTGTTTGTTTTTATCAATGAATTAATTATTGAGTGTCTCAGTATTCTATCTTCAACAAGCTCAAAAAGACACAGTTTTACTAGCCGATCTGCAAATGTGAACAGCCAAATTTCAGAAGCTCACACTTTTTTGGCTTTAAATTTGTTACTATTCAGTCAGCTTATTTAGCTGTGTGGCTCCAGGGTTGGCACTGCCATTTTGTTGGTCTACCACTTTGGTTCAAAATGAAATATTTCAACAACTATTCCATGGATTTACACAAAACCTTACAGCTACTTTTAAAATCACTTGGTACAGACTTCCATTATACTCGAAGGATCTACTGAGGTTGGGGTTGATCTGACTTTTCCTCTAGTGTCACTATGAGGTTCACATTTTTTACTTTTCTCTGCGACACATCTTAACAACTATCAGATGGACACCTTGACATATGATTAATCTCATGGCTTTGAGGGATTTCACCGGCTTTTTCTCTTGCAGCCTGGAAAAGTCAGGAAAAGATGGTGCTGAAAACGCCATATTCAGGTTGAAATTTGTAAGTTGTTTCAGAAATGCTATAACGGACCCCATACAGCCTAAAAGAGGACTTCTCAAGCATAATGAAAATTTAGGGAAAGTTATGGTGTGGAAAATCAAAGCTTTTCTTTAAAGTCACACAGGAAGGCAAAGTGAGAAGCCAGAGAGAGGGGGGAGACCTTTGAATATGGGGACAGGGGCACACATTTTAACACAGGCTTTCTTGGAAGACATTCATTGTGATGTGTCGGCTGTTCACATGTATAAATGCAGAAAAAAAATGTCAAGATTGGAAAAAGAGAGAAGTTCAAACGCTTGCTCCCGCTCACAACCGGCCAATCACAGTGTGAAGTATCAGACCATCAGATGAGCACCTCTGAAGGAGTATACCGGCCCCTTCAGTCAGGTAATGACGCTGGTACTATTGGCCCCCATGGTGCAACATCCCATGAATGATAATCTACAAGGTTCTTGTTTATTTCAGAAACATGTTGGGAAGTACGATATGGTAAGATAAGATTTTGTGTTTCAACTGGGATTATCTAATCATCTAATCAATCAGCTTTAATAATTTTGTGAGGACAACACTGTCTGTCTAGAGTTGAGAACCTAGCGTGACTCAATCATTTCTAAAAAAAAATTAAAGAAACTCATCTGTCTGATTTGACTCCACTGAAAGCAGACAGGTTTGGATCAAGTAGGATCAAGTCTGATGCAGATCTCAGTTTACATCTGTCATGAGTCAGAGGCCAAACAAAAAAAAAGTAATGATTTGATAGAGAGGAGCCTGATGGACAGAAACAACCCGCGAGGACTAAAAGAAACTAATGAATGAATGAATTCATCCTGACATTGTCCGTGCTGCTGTGATCAAAGAGGAGCATTTTTAATCATAAAACATCACACAGTCTCTCCTATTCACCTCATCTATTTCAAGAAAAGGTGCTTGACCTCAACCACCATTAGCTGACCCAACTCGTCCATTCCCCTCATCAGCGCCCGGGAAGACCTGCAGGGCTCCTGTCAGTGCTGAACTTGGAGTTGTAATTCATGCATCAGCAGCAGCAGCAGCAGCACAGCCACCAGCTGGAGGGGTAATAAAAGAAGCTGAGATTATAGTTCTGTAAGAGTGCTTTGTCTTCGCTGCTGCTGAAATGCTGCCGCAAATCTCTCACTATAATTAACCTATAAGGGAGAAGAATGAGGGGGAGGGCAGAGCCAGATCAAATTTCAGCCGACTTTCTTCACATTTCTACCTTTGTTTTATCAAAGTTTTGCAAGTTGAAAATGATCTTAATTTATTTCCCTTTTTTCCCATTTTCATTTAGAATTTAGAACCCAAGCTATCAAATGTTATTTGATAGTGTGGGTTGGTCTGATGGTACACCACTTTCGTCCTAAAATACCTCAACACCTCTTAGATGGATTCTGTATTGGACTCTGTATTTCTGACAGACATTCATGCTCCCCTGAGGATGAATTCTAATCATTTTGTTGAACCCAGTTTTCCTTGAAATCTTTGTGAATTTGAGTGTAAAATCAAGGATGTAAAAGCTCTTGGAGATTGACATAAATAGACATGGGTTATAGAAAGAGCCAGAATTCATATATTTTGTGCAACTAGAAATTAAAGTTATTTTTTTACTTTTTGACTTAAACAGTCTGTATGTAATTTCTGTTGTAGCATGGGATCATGGGAGATGTCGTCTTCATTGTTAAACATCCACCAGTGCAGAAGAAAATCTCTCTCCAGGAGACAGGTCACAGTACAAAATAGAAAATTGAACCTTACCAAATTTCTTACAGTGATTGGGTTGTATATACACCTATTTTTCAGTGGACAACTGTGTTATTTGACAACTATTTTAAGTTTTAGTCAGTTATCACACGAGAGTGACAGTGGGGCCTTGATGGCGAGAGAGAGCATGACTGAAGGATGAAGGCAGGTAATGGAGGCTGGGTGGTCACAGTGACCCTCAGGCTCAACTCACACTCCATCTCCACTTTAACTCCCTCCACCTTTGATCACTCCTCATATCCTGGAAGAACAAAAGCCCTCTCCAGACCCTAGTGGCCCATTTCCTCTCCCCCCATTACCTTTCCATTAAGGAAAACTGTGGAGAAAGAGGGCACTGAGCCCCTATGCAGAGCCAGCACAAGTCATTACTTACACTATGGCTGTGTCGCTACGTGCAGCTTGGCCTGCAGCCGCTAATGATGAGGGATGGCAGTAAAAGGAGGAGGATCCCCTCTGTGCATTGAGCAGGAGGGTACAGTAACCTGATTACTACTGGCTGCCTGGAAAATGGCATTACATTCTCGCCGCAGACCCGTCTCTCACGTTGAGCCTCTGACTGTCCTCGATCCGAGCGGCTGCACCACCGTGCTCTCTGTGGATGAGTTTATCATTGTGCTTCGTAAGGAGCTGTCGTACAATCCGCCACTGGGCAGCTGCCCCTGAGTGCTTCGATTGCAAAATGTGGCTTTCTGTCTTCCTTATGCATTATTGTTCCAGTCCATCAGAATGTGGTTTGATTTAATTACGTGCCTAGAATAAGGGGATGGAGGTCCAGCTCCATGACTTAAGACGTCGTTGAGAACAGTAAGCCACTGGGAGTTGAAGCTGAGACGTGGACAGCAGGAAAAAGAATAGACCATATTTTTCACAAGGCGACCACTTCATGGACGGACTTAACCCTGGAAAATTGGCTTTTATATTTTGGATACCTAATATTCAGTCCAGGCCCGCTTATTTGTCTCTTCTGTCTCAAGTATTTGTGGTACAGAAATAGACCCAGAGCTATTTATGGGGTGTGAGTGAGTGAGAGAGAGTGAGAGAGAGAGAGAGAGAGAGAGAGAGAGAGAGAGAGAGAGAGAGAGAGAGAGAGAGAGAGAGAGAGAGAGAGAGAGAGAGAGAGAGAGAGAGAGAGAGAGAGAGAGAGAGAGAGACTGATAGATATTCAGCAAAAACAAGACTTACATGTACTTACATAGACTGTATGGCTTTTTGAAAGCAGGCAAACCTCCTAAAAATAGGTGACAGACTCATTTCCCATTGCCAGTACGTGAGTCTGTTTTTTTCCTGATGCTTCATGTTCATGTTCCTGTGACAAATGCGATGAAAAACAAGGAACAGGAGAGAGCGGCAGATCACATATCCCATCAGACCACATCCAGAAAACGTTAAAACTGGCTTTAAAAAGTGCTAATTGATTTCATTCTGAAATGGGCCGATAATTGAAGAAGCTTAAGAGAATCTGACTGTATTTAGCCTAAGGGCCAGGTGAGCAATTCTTATTGGACTAATTGGATTTTTCAGTAATCGTTCAGAGACCGAACACGTTTACTGACTGCTAAACATTTTTTGGTTTCACTGTGTTGATAGATTGGGATCCCCAAATTACTGTTCATCCTGAGTGGGACACGATTGAGTGAACAAAAAAAAAAATGGCAATCCATAGCGGCTTAGAGAGAGCTGGCCCACCAATGTGTTGGGTGGAAATGGGTCCTTGGGAGACATTCAGATTGCTACCCCAAAAACGCTACAACATGTAAGAGTAGTTGGTGGCAATGACTGTATATACACCCTGGAAACGGCTCGTCCCTGTCATAGTTTCATCTTTAAAATAATCAATCTATGCAAAATTATTTAGATTATGTTTCTATGTCCAAAGTTGTGCGATGGGGTGTTTCTTAAATGAGTGTAATTAATCTTTTGCTTGCTTTCAAAACAAACACACAAGCTAGCCAGATCAGTATCCGGGGTGCTCATATCTTCACAGGGGCTGCTGGAATCAACAAAATTGGAAATTTCTTTGCTGCTTTTAAAACATAAATTTGCCCCTCATGATGCCACTAGAAAGCTGGTCAGGAGATCGTACATATCAGCACTGTGTACATTTATCAGTTTTGATGACAATCCATCCAATAGTTGCAAGATAGTTTGAACCAAAGTAGTGACGGAGGGACACTGCCATCCACTGAGCCGTGGCAATGCCAACTGTTTTCCTACTGTTGGTCATCCAAGGATAATGCTAATGTGAGGCTTCACCTGTATTATTCAAAATGCATGCATTGGAGGTTCTGGCAACAATTTTACCAAACGCCACCAAACTGTGGCAGCAACACTAGAGAGAGTTTAGTCAAATCAAAGCGTTGGCTTATTTCAGTCATTTTACCATCACGGCAATTACATGGCACCCTTGTTGACCTCAGTGCCCCTGTGGTGGTACTGTTACCCAACCAGTGCACACACAAACACACACAATAATCAGGTTGCCCAGACACAAGCCCATGAGGGCCTTGTTACCTTGAGTGACTTTGGCCAATTAAAGCTTTGAAAACAGCAGCTGCAGGAATAAAGAGTTGTTGGGGGGAGGAGGAGGAGGAGGAGGAGGAGGAGGAGGAGGAGGAGGAGGGAATGGTTCATAATGTGCAAGCATCAGCATCACATCAACCTCCCAGTATGCTGATCGTGACCATTTTGTAACCCGATCCTCCTTTATTTTCACATTTCTTACATACCAGTCAGCTCTGATCAAAATCCCATTGATATACTCATCACTGAGTTACTCATTTCCATCTTGCAAGGCAGTGTGGCTCGCTCATCACGGTCCCTTGAGGCCAACAGACTATCCAAAAATCTACCTCCAGTGATCTTAATCCTAGCCATAAAAGTCTGACAAAGATGTACTGCACCATCACCTCACAAATGGTTGTATTTGATCCATACGACGGAAGGAAAACGTTAAAATAAATAAACAAGAGGTGCCAGTGGTTATGCATTAACAAGCAACCCTAGGTCAAGTGTAGGTCCCCTGAAATGATGTTACACCTGCCCCACCCCCACCCTGATTAGTACGATGTAACATGGCCTCTCTGAAGACACCCCAGCCCCACCTCCCTGCTGTCACCGAGCCTGCCTCTCGTTCACCGGTCCTCTGCTGGAATGGATCGAGGTCCTGCTGCGCAAACAAGATAGGCTGCCAGTAATGGCTTATTGTTTTGAGGATGCTCACTCATGCTGTGAGAGGAAATTAAGACTCTTTAGGAGCAGCCATTTACATATCGTGAAAAAGATCCGACTACTCGTGGATACCACAGTAATCATTCATCAGCCATTAATGGAGGGTTTCTCTCATCATGATGTGATTCTCGTGATTATTTTTTGTTGTATATATTGCAGAATTTCTGGAATTCCTCCAAAAATTTTGCAGCCCCCCCCCCAAAAAAAAAAAAAAAAAATCCTCCTTAATTTCAAGCAGTGGTATCTCTTTGCATTGTAATCATTACACTCTAAAGCGAACTGACAGTGTGTTCCAGTCAGGCATTTGTCTAAAGAACACTACCTGGACCAGCGCCTACTTGGGACGATACTGTTATCAGCAAACTGAGCCAGGAAGCTTTTTGGACTTCCACTGCACAGACAGATCCAAGTGATTAAGCAAACATTTTTAAAGGCTATTAGGTAAACCGCATACAGACGCCACAGAATTATACCTCAGACTAACAGCATCAGCTTCCACATCTCTTATTTATTTAAGTTATTTTTCTGTCTCGCTTGCATTTTTCTCCATAACACACATTCTCTTCACAGGTGAACACATTATCCTTTTTGAAATACATGTCCTCAATATTTAATAAATTAATTTCCACCAGAGTAGGGAATGAAAAGCAGCCCTTTTAACTTCAATAAAGTGACAAATTACAGGTTTTCTTTTTTTGAAAGCCGCTGTCAGAGAAAGTTTTTTTTTTCAGCAGTGCTTTATGATTGACCAACAAAATTAGTTATGTGGATTGGTGGTGACTGTGGCTGCATTTGAATATACAGTAATGCGCTCATCCTCATGGATTCAGAATCGAACTGAGCCGAACGTGCTGAATATGAGGTTTCATGGAAGACCTTTACAGTCAGATAGGAGCAACACAGCGGAGGACGTTGCTCTATGCCTCTCATGTCTGTTTACGCTGAATGTTCTATTTCTCTCTTGTCACAATGCTGTGCTTATGCTCTGCTCAGGTTTAGGCACAAAAAAAAACCACACTAAAATGTTTGATCGCTATGATCACCGATGGAGATGTCCGAGTTTTCTTGTAAAATTTTTTATCGTAATCATCTTGTGAATTCTTGAGTTATGGCCCAAAATGTGTTTTGTGAGGTCAAATAGACTTTGGCCTCTGACATTTTGCCATCAAATTCCATTAACTTCATCCTGGAGTCATAGCAGATACTTCTACCAAATTTCAAGAAATTTGCTCAACTTGCTCTTGAGGTGTCTCGTTCATGAATATGTGGGTGAGTATGTCCATGAGGTCTGAATGATCTTGATCTGTGACCGCTGGCCATCAAATTCTCATTAGTTCATCCTTAAGTCCGAGTTAACAGTTCTACCAAATCTAAAGAAATTCCTTCAGGGCGTTCTTGAGATATTGCATTCACTCAAATGTAATGACTCTGGTCACAGTCGTCACCGGCGCTGAAATTTTGAAGAGTTATGATTAAATTTGTAATTATTCAAGAGGACGAAAAAGCCTCCGATGTTGCGCAAACCTAATGTGGAGGCAAACCCAGTGGGACCATTAAGCAGCCAACATGCACTCAGCAAACCATTTGTGGTTAGACATTTTCAGCAAGTCCCGTCAATTTTCAGCAAGTCCCATCGTGGTTCTCGAGTTGTTCAACCGAGTAAAGTGGATGAGCGCACGTCCTCTTTAAAG
This sequence comes from Acanthopagrus latus, assembly GCF_904848185.1. Taxonomy (NCBI): domain Eukaryota; kingdom Metazoa; phylum Chordata; class Actinopteri; order Spariformes; family Sparidae; genus Acanthopagrus; species Acanthopagrus latus. The sequence continues at coordinate 15,605,339 of NC_051049.1, read as the reverse complement.
TGGAACATTTCAGAGGTTTGTATGAAGAGCTGCTTGTTTCTCTGGACACAATGAACCAAACGAATTTGGCGGACCTCCTTAGAGCGACGCTGTACCCTGCAAGGCATGCAAAGTCATTTCATTTTAAGAAAGGGTGCAGTCAACCTCCTAATGGCCCTATTGTGATCATCACATTGTAATAGTACAAATCTATCAAACTGAAGTATGACCCATAGAGAGGAGCGTGCCTTAAAGGGGAGCTGCCAGCCATTATGGATGATTCCTTACTGGGGAAATGCTTTACAATGAGCAAGAATTTCTTCTCTTTCATAAGTCTGAGAGATACACTCTGTTGTATGTGATAGAGGAGGGTGCACAGATTAGTGTTGGTTCACCTGCGCGTGTGATGGAGAGAAATTGTGACAAAGACAGAAAGCGAGCGAGACGCCCAAAGGCAGCTCATTAACTGTCCTCCTCGACCACAAGGAAATCTGTCAGAAGAGAATTGCCCTCTCACTGTGCCATTGATCTCAATGGAAGCAGGATGCCATCTAACTCAACATGGCGAGACATCATGGGCCGACACGCAGGGTCGCCGCACTCGCAGCCACGTTATCTGTCACGCAGCCAAAACGCAGAGGTGATGTGTCACTGTTCCCGCCTGTTATCTCCCTTTTCAGATTAAAGCATTTTGAGGGTTTTTTTTTTCTTTTTTTTTGCTTAAAATCAGCAGTAATCGCTTTTGAAATCTGCGACAGTGCATCAAGCTCTGATCAAGGGCCACCGTGGCCTGATGCCATTTATTGGAAGTAAAGACGGCATCAAGAGCAGTGCCAGTGTTACGTCTTCAATCTTTGGCAAAACTCAGACCAGGCTGGATTTTCCCCCCTGAGCCCTTTATCAGAAGAAGACTGATGTCCTGATATGACTGCTAGCACTAAGCCGAATGTCACAAAAACAGATTTGACCAAGGCCATTCATGCAGAGTAGCTGTGCAAGGTGAGATACTGATGGCAGCTTTACTATTTTTTTTCCTTCTAATTCTCCACACGCCGGCTTGCTGGGTTTAATTTGCTGTTGTCCTGATGGCTTTTGAGGCAGATTTAGACACTGTGTGCCTTTTCGCTTTTCCCTCGAGACATGCCTCTTCATCACTTAACTCCTTTTAAAAAAAAAAAACAAAACAGCAGAGACTTGCACCGGCAAGCCAAGATAGCACTGGTTTCATTCATCGTCAAACAATGAATCAGCACAAGACGGCCCATTAGGATCACATGTAATTAGGCTAATCTATAATGATCTCCCCCCTTGGGAAACGTACATACAGTTGCACTTCAGCAGTCGCCATTCAATGCCAGATTATGCCAGGGTGACGAGCTTCTACAGTAAAGCAGCAGGATGATATGTTGTTTCATCAAGCTGCTACAGCAGAGAAGCATGACAGGACCATCTGAAATGGTTAGGTGTTTGCGAAAATTACATCAGAGTGAGAGGGCTGTTCTGCATGGAAACAGATATTCACTGAGGGCATGAGGAAGGGATTCCTCGGCACAGGTCTGGAGCAGATGCTGGCTCTCTGCCCGACCATCGATCGGGATATCTCAGATTTCACAACAGCGTCCAGGTTTATGGCCAATTTAGGTTCCTATTTTTACAACTGAGGACCGAAGCAACTCGTCGGTGCCATTAGTTTCTCAACCTCAGTCGGGAGATCGTAATCTCGGGTTTGGACACTTCAACATCAAGGAAACATTTCTGATAATAACAGACTGGAAACATCAGACATCAGTGTAAAGAGCTGCTTTCATTTATGCATAAAAGAAGTATGATTTTCCTGATGAGGGATGACTGCTGCTTGTAGCTTTCCTCATATAAATATCAGAGTTCCAGCACAAATCACCACGCTGAGGGGTTCATTATCAAAGGACAATTTCAGTACCGGTCATCTAGAATAGGCTGATGGTTGTGTGTGTGTGTGTGTGTGTGTGTGTGTGTGTGTGTGTGTGCGGGGTGGGGAGGGTGCTCTTCACACAAGATTAGATGTGGGCAGCGGTGCTGATTACACAAGGGGCTGTGATCACGTCATACAGCTTAGTTTGTTAGCGTCTCCTCCCCTCTGCCAGACTGGAGAGTTTCCATCTCCGCTCCGTCTGGCTGCCTTTTCGAAAACTTTGTTCCTCTCTGCATTCATTTGCTGCACAAACTGTAATAATGAACACACTGTGAAGAGGCAACCGTCTCCTCGCCGAAAGATCCAATATATGACTTTTCTCTTGCAGTCTCCGTCTGTTATTGGGAGTTAAAGCTGTTGGCCATAAAAGAGGCAGCCAGCAGCGCACTGACAACACCACGCATTGTCTCGCTCTTCAAAGCGTGAACACATCCTCTGTAGTGCAGACTGATTTACATTAACAAATACAAAAAAAACCTGGTAATAATGCTCTAACAGGACGGATGGAGCTGGAACCTGCTGGTGTTTCTTCTTAGATTATACACGTCTCGCTGGATGTCCATGAGATGCTAATTTACAATATACAATATATATCTGTCGCTGTCTGTCAGGGATATATGGAACAATTTCTGTGCATGCATTAGAGTTAATAGATTGACAGGGTTTTCCAATCTGGAGAATTGAACAGTTCCAGGATCTGTGCACATAAAAGTGACACTTTGGCAAGAAACATATTTAGTACGTTCACGTTCACTTTAACAAAAGTCGAAACAATAAACCAATGAACCACACGTGCAACCTAAACATCAGCGGGTTAGCATGTCATGGTTAGCTAAAAGTTCGGCTTCTGTCTTGTTTATGAGAAATTCCCAAAAATGCAGGTAATATCTTCTGATTGACTGAAAGAGCAATATAAAGACTTGATCACTGTTCCATGAAATTACAGTATAGACCAAACATTAATTCCATTAAGCAAAAACACATAATTTGAAGATCAATCAATAGTGAAATTAATGTTTTTGTCATTTAGCCTAAAACCTCACCTAAACCTCAGGTCTGTGGTTTGAGGTTTGGGTTTAATCAAATTGAAGGTGTAAGAATTATTTTGAATTTTGGATTTATAGGTCTGGACAGCTGCCACCCTTTTTTTTTTTGTTTTTTTTGACAACTTGGGTTGGGAATGAGACTTAAACTTTCGAACAAATTGGACCATTAAAGCCAGATTTGTTGGTGCGACAATCCTTTCTAAAGTCCAAAGATTCTTCGGGATAATATGGCAACATTTTGTAAAACTGTGTATAAGTTCTAGTCCACCAGCTCTTGTTTTGTGTCAGATTAACCTATCACTCCTAACTACAACACTCTTCCATCTTCTGTGTCTTTATTTCTGTGTGCACCATTGTTAAATCTGTGACTGACCTTTTCTGTGGCAGCCTGTCTAACTACCCTGGGGTATTTGATAGCTGGAGGATAGGCTTTAATTGACGTGATAGCATTCTCAGGGTTGGGCTGGGTGAGGGAGAGGAGTAGGTAAAGAGAAATGTTGGAAGTAGAAAGGTTACGCTCTTGAGTCTTTCCTCAAGGTTGTGCATGGCTCCTCATAATGATGGTGATGTGATTATGTCAGCCGGGTTTGTTTCATTTGAAGCATTTATTCTTTATCCAGCGGTGCTACTACCGTGGTCATTGTTTTTGCTTTGAAATGAGGCAGCGTATGAAATTTTCAAAGTAGTCCCTCAATGAGATGCACTGCCCGCGGTTAAAGACCTCTCCACAGTCACTGTACAGTCAATTTAGGAAAGTCATTCTGAAATGATTCGGCTGAACCATGTTTCACTGCCTGACTGCACCCAATTGAGCCTGAGCCTTTTCTGTGACCTTTTCTTCCACCCATATAGATTCCTCTCTATAGTAGTTGAGTTGGAAACAAAACAACAGTGCAAAGCCTGACAAAACACTCACAGCTGCTGCTGTGAGTACCACAGACATGCAGTTCTTATCGCAACAGCTTGCATCATCTTTTGTAAAACCAAACTTCAGTCTTGTCTCAACTCTAAATGAACTTGAATGAAGTGCTTCTATACATTCATTTAAAAAATAACCCCGTGACACAGCATTTGAATGTCTATACATTATAAGATTGTAGTCAAAGGTGAATCCACTGAGATGAATCACAGCGCACTTTTCAGCAGACCAGAAATAGGAGTAGATCGTGATCCATTATCTTTACTGGAAGTTTATTTCCATCCATCCAGAGGCTTCAGAGTATCTTATGGTGAACACTGGTGCATTCCCTCTGGGCTACCAGGGCATTAATGGGAACTGAATCCTCAGGCACATACTGTTGTTTAAGAAGACAGAAGACAGTACCTCATACAGTTGAACAGCATTTGTGAAAAATCCTAAAATATGTGCATCAATCTGTTGGCAGAACTTTGCTAGAGCAAAAGTAATTGCTTCTTTTTTGTACTTTGCAATAGCTAACTAATAACCACTAATGTTTAAAGACTGAAATAACAATGTTCAATCTTTAATTTGTGTCTGTTATTTTTTTTTATTTATCTCATTGTAGATATTTATTCAAATGCCAAAAAGATCAATCAATCAATCAATCAATCAGACAGACTTTATTGTAAAGTACCTTTTAAACTAATCAAGTGATAATGAAAACATTTTGTGACAGATGTCAAAAAAACAACTCTTTTCCTATAAAATGTTGACACATTTTTACTACTTATCTTAAACTCAAAATCACAATAACATTTTTTTTTCCCAGTTCAATGTGATTTGGGGGAAAATACTGTAGCTAATCATGCTGGTCCTCTTTGACTATACTTCACCATCACCTTGTTGGTACCCCTCAAAATCTCATATGTCAAAAGTGTGCATGTGGATGTCCAATGATAAGCACTAGTACTGTTTGAAATAAATGAGCTAAATTCCATGTCAGTGTGACTATACGTTCTATATCTTTAAGAAAATAAAGTAGAGGGGCTGCACAAAGCCTGCACGTGAAAATTAGTGGATCTGAGCAGGAGCATGTGAAATCGAGTGTGTGATGATACAACAGAAACATACCACACAGATAGAAAACTTGAAGAGCCCAAAATAGCAACAGACTCTGGTATCTATATGACTTGAACTAAACATTCTCACAGCCAGCAGGGCCTCTAACAGACACACAGACACCGTCAGACACACAGAAACACTAACACACTCACTGCCTCTGTCAGTGATGGATTACACTGAGCCAAGCTAACAAGCTAAATTCTGTGTCACTGTGACTTTAAAGTCTATAGCTTTAAGAAAAAGATAACAGAAGGGCTGCACAACGCCTGCACATGGGAAAATTAGTGGAGCTCAGGCGGAGCATGTGAAAGTTCCTGGGAATCGTCTTCACGGAAGAACCTGATATGGTCATTGCACATCAATTATTTAGCTCGACCTGCTAAATAAACTTAATTCTGGAGCCAAGTTCTGGCCAGCTTGAAGAAACTGAGGAAAACAGGAAGGCACTACGGCGGCTGAACATCACGGGTGCCCATCTACTGAGCATCAGGGATATCAGTGAAGAGAGATGTCTGCACAGAGACTACTACTACTACTACTACTACTACTACTACTACTACTACTACTACTACTACTACTACTACCACCACTACTACTACTACTACTACTACTACAGCCACCCCAGCCACAATCTGTTCACCCTGCTGCCATCTGGCCAAAGATACAGAAGCATCTACCACCAGACTGGTGACAGTCTCGAACTCAACACCATATTTTTTTATGGTGCATCAAGCGCATCAAGACATTATAACCCACCTTATGCTGTATGACCCTGTGTTACAGAGTGACAATGAACCTTGAACCTTGAAGCCCCCCCGCAGCACTTGACAGAAATGCCGTACCTGATTGAGCAGCATCACAACAAAATTACATTCCCGCTGGTAACCATGTTTACGTTATATAATTTGTTCTGTAATACGAGGCCCGGGTTTCTAACAACTGGATATGAGATTATTCTGCGCTTTCATAGTGGTTGTTTCATTGACTGAGATAGAAAGCTGTGATTAGGGGGAGCAGAGGATTTGCAGGGGGGAAAAAAAGGCTTTTCTCTGTTACAGGAAGGCAGAGGTTAGGGGGCGTTTTTTTTTTTTAACCCCCCTCATGCTGTTTTCTCTCTGAATCATCTCCAACTCGCCTCAGAAACTCACGACACCAGCTGGTATGCAGCAATGCAGAAATGTAAATCCAGCACAGGTTCGTCCAACCACAACATCTTTCATACTTTTTGTGTCACCTCAGGGAAAAACGGATCACTCCATCTTTAATGCTTGCAGAAACATTGCCTACTTGCATTTTAAGCCATTTTGCTCACAAATGTTCAGACCAGTCTAGACAAAATGGTCCCTGAGGGAATAAAATCAAATCCGAGACACCCAGATTTGACATTATTTACTGTGCATAGGCAGGAGGCGTGGGACACTGGCCAACTTTATCGATTTTATCACTTTCTCAGAGAGTGTGTGATGATCCAACAGAGACATACCATGCAGATAGAAAACTTCAAGAGCCCAAAATAGCAACAGACTCTGGTATCTATATGACTTGAACTAGACGTTCTCACAGCCAGCAGGGCCTCTAACAGACACACAGACACCGTCAGAGACACACAGAAACACTAACACACTCATTGCCTCTGTCAGTGATGGATTACGCTGAGAGAGGAATGAATTGGAGAACACAATGGAACAGCATTCATCTTGCCACAAGAGATGAGGGTTATAGAAATGAATAGGTATGTTTTTATAAACACCGACATAAAGCAAGACGTTTCTTTGTTTTTCTGCCACGTCTACATTGTGCACCGTCTTCTGTGTTAACATATGTACTCCGTCTTGTTTCTGAATAACTGAGATGTCACATCATATTGGAACATTTGTTTATCTCCGTCAGAGTAGCTCCTCTCAGTGAAAGTACAATCCCATTGGTTCTTTTCTCCCCGTCCTCTTATCCATCTCTCTCTCGCTCGCCATGCAGGTGCTAACTCAGAGGGTGATAACAACGCTGCCAGTGAAGCTGTTTAATATTGAATTATAATTAAGTTGTTCAATCTGTCACATCAGGTCGGGTCAGGCTCAGGTCGGGTGTCAACTGTCACACTGGCAGTATGAGTCTGGCTTGATCAGGTGTCAAGGATGTAGCTATAGTGTCATCAATGAGGCCAGTGGTCTGCGCTAAACATGGAAACTGTGACATGCAGCTAATTACAGGTCCAATTTCTTCACCAAGCAGATACAAGTTAATTTTTCAAAAAGGAAAACAAATATTTGATCACGAACCTTTATGGAAATGAATCAGTCACTAAATAAATATTCATCTCCAATTACAGCTATCAAAATAAAAAACCTGCCGTCACGCAACTCTGTGTAGTGTACCTACATTCACACCCTCACATCCCCGATCCCGACAGTGTGTGTAATGTGAAGAGGAAAACGAGCTCTAATTCACAATACGTGCGACCACAAACACGCATGTGTCACATGCAGCTTCACAAACATTTTACCTCCATGGCAAACGATGGATGTATGGACCAACAGGATGAGACATGGAGCTGCTGGTCACAGCTAAAAATGTTAGGACGTCACGGCCGTCCACGCATCACGCAAGGAGTCTGTTCAGAAGAAATATATGACCTGGCCATTTTCATTTCCATGGGGGCACAGACACAACATTGGTAACGATCTCAAAATTAGAGTAGATAATCATAAAACTTCAAGTGTAAATCAGAGCATATTTGAATCCATGAGGTCCAAGGTTCTGCAAACCAGAAAAAAAGACAATTTCCAAAGTAGGACCTGAAACATATTTCATGTTCTGTCCATGTAGAACATGTCTGTGATTTAAGGTGGTGAATTGACCCCAGGAGATGACCCATGCGAGCTCTGATGCCTGCATCATCATGCGAACACGTATGTGTCATTGTTCACACGGCTGCCAAGAGGCATTGTTCATTCCCTGCATGTATGGACTGAAGTCAGGGGGGAGCTGGGCCTCTGACCTCTTCCCTGACACACTCTCTGTCATGTGGAGAAATATGAATCACACGTCCATGCCTCGCGCCATTACCGACATGTGTGCGAACATGATTGCTCCGAGCCTTATGGATGAACTAGGCAGCAGCGCGTATATACTGTAAAGCTCCTACCTGCACACGTACGGACATGAACTGCGATGCAGTTGGTTGGAGTCAGATTGGGGCCTGTGGGAGTGCAGCAGGCTGGGTGAGGAGTTGGTGCTGCTCTGCTAACGAAACCTCCGTGCCTTTAGACCTCTCAGCTGGTGTACCCTTGAACTCTGCGTACATCCCATCTGTACAGCCTGCTCCTCTCTGTGCTCCGCTCTGCAGCCCAGCCCCTCGTCTTCTGCCAGGGAATTCATTAACCGCACGTCTCAAAGGTATTTATAGAAATGCGAGGCACCCTCATCCGCTTCCGACAGACAAACTCCTACAGAAAGTTTACATTGCACAGACACCGGAATACAGGAAAAAAAAGCCATAATTTGACCTTCAATCTTCTCTTTTACTGCTGTAAATCCATCCACCTCAAAAACACTAAACAAATGATATTTCTCTGTCTGTCTTTGCAAGGGTACAACTGCTGCAATATCCAGCTACAGTATCATTATCCTCCACACTTCATCCTTCATTCAGTGCGTACAAATAACATCAAAGATTCCTATTTCCACTCCAGCCTTACACACGAGAGAGACAAATGACTGGTTCGGGCGGCAAAAAGCTCTCGAAATTAATTTAAGGGAAATTAGAGCAGCTTCAGTTTACATTTTATTATTTTGACTCCTCACAGCTCGGTTGTAAGTGGAGCTGTGACGAAGAATTGTCATTAGCAGTGATCATGAGCGGGAGGTAATTGCTGTTTGTGGGTACACACTAATTGCTGTGATAATATGCAGACCTTTTTTTTTTTTTTTTTTTTGCGCAGCGTTCGTCTGCAATTATCTGACAAGATCACTGGCTCAGAGTGGAAGAGCTATTGTGCAGGGCTGAGGGGTGAAGATAGAGTTGTGAGGTTCAAATCCAGAGGCAGGATGTCGGGAGTCGGCAAATCAAAAGATGAGCATCTCTTCCTGGAGGCGAGAAAAAAACAGATTTTCCCGGCAAAAACAGCAAATGATGTATAGCCGTGATGAAGACGGGAGCAGCACTTCGCGTGTTTCCCCGTACAGGAACAGCCTTCGGATACACCTCACAAATGTGTGAATCTGTCCCCACTATTCAATATGACTTGACTGTAGCTTCTAGAGTGAGACAAACACTACATGCACGTGTGTCTGAGTTTGTTTCAACTGTATTCATTGTGTAAGCTTGTACTGTACTCTCCATCCTTTTCCTATTGTCATAAGTTCTTTTTTTTTTTCGGTTTCTCCTGTTGCTGGTTCTTGGACATCGAACAAATGAGCTCTTCTTCTTGCTGTCAGGTCACCGTGATCTTTCTTTCCCCCGATTGTAAGATGAAAAGAAAAGCACAGCATCCACTATCCATGTGCCAGTCCGTGCAGTTGTCCATGTCTGTATTGACGAATGATGGAAGCTACACAGTCTTCAGCCATGCTAGCAGTGCTGTGACACTGTATGTGCATGCTAACATGCTCACAATGACAGTGCCAACATGCTGATGGTGAGCAGGTATCACATTTGCTATGTTTTTAAGTAATCCACAGCCAAGTCTGATTGTCAGGTATATTTGGTCATAAACCAAAACTACTGGACAAACGGACTGTTCGGACCTGATGATGCATTGAGTTAAAAGCTGAAATGTGCAATATGTTCGACTTCTAGCTGAAACTATTTTAAAAACCAAACACCACCAACAAAAAAATCAACAGAATGAGAAAAAAATAGCAGTGTTGATAACATGACATCTATGTGTTGTGTTGCAGTGATGCCGACTGAAGTTAGCATAGCATGCTAAGTAGCTGGTCCAAAGCCACTGTTAACAGCAGTGAGCGATACTCCGGTATTATGCTGGCCCCTTTTTGTTTGGAGAAGGACCTCTTAACATGTTGCACCTTCAACACTACCCAAGTTATTACAATGAATCCTGCGGGGGAGCCTTCCATAAAGGGTGAGTTCCAGGGGGGGCTCAGAAGGAGAGACGTGAGGTAAAGTTAGAGTACAGCGTGAGTGTAAGAGAGAGGTGTTTGACAGTAAAAATGACAGAAGTTGGTGTTTGGTCCACTGATTGGCTTGGATCATCAACATGGCTGCACTAGTAGCTGTGGCTGTACCGCACGGCTCATGGCAGCGACTGTGATACAGGAAATGTACCGCAATTGACTCCATAAAGGCAAACTGAATTTGATATCTCGATTGCTGTGAATTGTATTATTACATGAGGAGAAGTGAATTTAACGTGTAAGTACAGTCCAAGTTCGACAGGATGCTGAGCACATTCAATGTATTTTGTAAGCTGACACAGCATGTAGTGGTGGCACTAACTCATCAGTGGGCAGCCCCTCTAAGTGTCTAAAAACCAGCCACAGTGAAGTGCATATTTGTTTATCAACAGCTCTCATCCATGATCAGCTCATATCTCCCCAGAGGACCAAACACATGCTCCCTCCACTCCGACGCTGAGACGCCTGGTTTCTGGAGCAAATTAATTCCCAGTTGGAGAGTGACTGTTATGAATGGGCTGGGCGAGAGAGATGGATGGGCTACCCGCTCTTCTGCACAGCCCTCTGCTCCGAGTAACAAAGATGCCGGGGCTTGTCCTACTTTTGTGCAAGGAAGAATGTGGCTTAGTACAGTAGCTCAGGGGACTCACCATGTGGGGCTGCGAGGGCCGCCGTGTTAACCGACTCAGAGCAGAAAGACACCCAGAGGAAATCTACCAGCAGAGAGAATGATGTCGAGCCGTGAAAGCTGTGAATTTGGGCGCTTCATGTTGATCGCATCCCTTCTCAGATACAGGCAGCTTGTTTGACAGAGCCCGCTACACTGTGTTGACATTTGGTGTGTGGATGCGTGTGCGTGGTTCAAGGCGGCCCCCATGACACCCAGTCTGAGACTCATGATGTTGAGCGAGGCTTGTGAGCTGCCATAACACTTAGCCTGTGTCGCCCTCTCTGTCAGAACCCAGAGGCATGAGTTTATTTGAGCTAAAATAAGCAACACAAGTCTGGCTTACACCATGAATCCATTATTGTCATGGGCTTGAGGATTTAGTTTAGCCATTTCCTGTTTTATTTTGTAGATTATGTCCTCATGTGTCATGTTTTGCTTCCCACTTCCTGACTTCGCTTTTTGTCGGGTTGTCTGTGTTTCCTGTATCTGTCCTCGGTCCCCTGCTTTGTCCTCAGGTTACTCTTTAGTTACTCTTCACTTTCTCCAACTTTTGTTGCCATCATTTTAGTTGCCTGCCATTTTTTCTTGCATGCAGTTTGGGTTTTGGATTATTGGACTCAGGCTTTGTTACTAAAGCCCGCATTTTGTTTCTTAGACTGTCTGCCTCTGTCTGCTGCGTTTGGGTCCTGTGTTGGGTCTAGGTCACTTACTGACTTCTGTTATTTAGTTAAAATTCTCCATATATTATCAGCTTTTCAGTTATTCATGAAACTATAAAGAAAGAACTTGACACTTACACTCCCGAATGCCCCTTTGGTAGATAGAACATGACAAAGTGCTCTCTCTTCACTACACATATCACAACTTTCTGCGCGATGGTGCCCTAATCATTTTTTTTTATTGTAAAAAAATGAAAAATAGTGAAATTCACAATGTATCCTTCTCCACCTCACGCGTAATATAATTAGCACTATCATCAGTAGTGCAGTTGCCAGAGGCGTCATCCTGGTTTGTTAGTATCAGAGATGTTGATGCTGTTACCCAAAGGGCCACAGTAACAGTTGGTGTTTTTTACTCATGAAGTAATATTCATGTGCATATGTTTGAAACAACTCCGTCTTGACATAAAACTCCCCTTCTGCATCATTTTTTTCCCCCCACACATCGACACACGAAATCACAAAGCCATTTCAGTATAAAAAGACAGCTGAGTGGCAATGCTAATTGAACCATTTTAATTTAGCCTTAGTCAGTCGTTTTTTAAGGAGATTTTGGGCCCTTCAAAATATGGAATAACATGTCAGTATCATATCAATTATTTATCAGACAGCTGATTTACATAAACTTAAGACACAAGCTATTATTTAACGAATGTCTTAAACCAGATAATGAATAGGAGATGGAGCTGCTCTATTACTCTATTGTTGTTTCCCTCAGCAGAGAATCAGTGTTCAGATAATACTCAGTTCAAGGTTATTAATAAACATGCAGTATGTAAGGCTTCCGGCTCTTACCATAGATTGATAGACTGAATCATGAGGGAATAACCTGTGAAGATGAGACACAGCGACATCAAAAGTTTGGCGAAAAAAATGTAGTCTTCGCCTTAATGATTAAATGCTTCACTTTTGGTTCACGAATCCCTGTCAAGTCAAATTTGGAGATGCAAGGAAGTCTATACTCTCTACTTATGATTCTTTATTATATGTAAGGGGAACACCGACAGGACACGAATACTCAGGAAGCAAAATCTCATTGTGTCAGTCCCCTCACAGCTCAAGTTTTGACAGTGTTGGATAAGTATATTAACCCCAAATTTGTTTTGAAAACAGGGAAGATTTATTGCAACATACCTGTACAGACACACACACACACACACACACACACACACACACACACACACACACACACACACACACATACGTCAAACTCTGACTATCACAGTATGAATTCTATCCCCATGTATGACGGGATATTTCAGCAGGATGTCATCATGTGTCGGGGAAACTTCAGATTTTAATGCACATAAAAATAAAGATAAATATATGATATTGTGTGCCTCTTCCTCTGACATCTCCTTTCATCGTCCATAAAAACACATCTGTCATCATGAGTGCAGATGACAGTGAACAGCAAACGGACCAAATTCTCATGCTATGTGGACAAGAAACAACAAACCCCCGTCCCCCCTCAATCAGCTTACAGCACAACTGCTGCTGATGTCTGCTGGAATCCCTCTTAGTCTCCCTCTAGTCCGCTTTTCGAGCATGTCGTATCTGTGTGTTTTCTACACATCTTGGGTTACTAATTGTTTCTCCTCATGTGAGTTAAGAATACAAATAGAGTGGATTTACAGCTCCAGGGGTCAGAGTGGTAACTGTGTAAGTGCCAAAGGTTATCAGGTGGCAGACCAGGATAAAGCAGTAAACCTAAGATTGACCCCCACGCCAGATGGTGGGAGATGCTCAAATGTTTGTGTTTGTGCCCGTAGAAGAGCAGGAAACCCACTTGGGTCATTTTGGGGACAAGACATGAAGTTGAATGCAGCCAAGTTAGATGAGTTACGAGGGAAACAAGTCAACTCCTCTTTTAGTCCATTGGATAATTTACCAAAGTGACCAATTAGGAGAAGTGGGTGTGTGCTAGAAAGGGACTCTAAAAACCCTCGCACAGGAAGAGAAGGGGGGTGGCATTTGGTAGAATTCCTAAGATCGAAGGCGTAGGAGTTCTGATAGGGCAAGAGGGCAAAAACGTTTGGCATTACTTTGCCCTGTTTGGAGAACATCAGATGTGGGGCCACACTCTGCTCGGACGCTCGGCTAACCGAAGTTTGTCTCAATAAAGACTGCTCTATCATTCCACCCAGCCTTGCCTCCGCAGAATTCTTTTATCAACATACTACATGCCGACACCTTTGAGGAAGACAGCCCAGAAACTACAGGTGGCGTCACGAACAGGATGGCTTTTGACAACTTGGACACACGACAGTGGTCCAGAGACTGACTTTCACCCCAGCCGGCAAACAAGGTGAGCATTTCGCTCCAGGGGTCAAACTCAGGCCCTGGATGGGACTGTGTGTGTGTTTTCCAATATCTGTCAAACCGAAAATTACCAAAACGGGGGGAACTGGGCAACAGGTGTGTAGTTTGTTGATACGATTCTGTCTAAATTTTCTAAATTAAGAGGAAAGGAGTAACTGATGCGGTAGAGATTTATGAATTAATTGGTAATACGATGCAGGTATGGCGCTGAGCCATTTGCTGGAAGTCATGCGTGAGATTAGTCACTATTTCCTACGCGCTAAGTTGTCTCAAAGAGTGAAGAAGAAACAAGAAAAGAAAATGACAGAAAAGAATAAAAAAATATAATGAAGAATAAATAAGAAAAGAAAATGACAGAAAAGAATAAAAAAATATAATGAAGAATAAATAAGAAAAGAAAATGACAGAAAAGAATAAAAAAATATAATGAAGAAGATATGGTCAGACAATATAGAGAAAAGAGATTGCTGACAATAGAGGAATAGAGAAAAGAAATAGAGAATAAGTGAAAAAGGGAAACTGCTGTGGCAGCAATGACTGAATTGATGGCCATCCGATGCAGGCAAACATTGTCATAAGACATGCGGGGCATTGGTCTTCATTGGCTGCATGGTTGAGTTGTCTCAAATACAGAAAAAGAATAGAAAAGACTGGCCGGAAAAAAAAAAATGATGAAGACCACAAAAATTTAGAATGAGAGAGAAATGTTATGTCAAATCAAACTTATGGTTGTGACAATAGAAATTCGACAAGTCTATGGGTGCGTGCGACGCCCATGGACTCTAATCTAAAGTGGTTTGGCACTTGGTGGGCTGTTAGAGGCGGTTTTCCGTATTCTGAGTCCAACAAACCAAGTTGCAGTATGTGTTAGGTAGAAGAGCTCTGATGAAATTCAGCTGAATAAGTGTTTGTGTTTGTTCGTCTAAAGGAAAAAGAGGGGGCCCGCCAGTGGTGTGAAGTGTTCAGTGCTTATTGTGTCCTCTGAAGCTGTGTGTGGGGGTTAGGAGTCAGCTAAAGTTGATGTGAAAGCTGAGTGTTTGTCCATGGAATTAGTTATAAGTAATCTATATAAATGCGCATTATTAGAATATATCATATACGATGCATAGGTGTTGTATAGATAACGTGATATTCAAAAGATAGGATATTAGATGGATGACCCATAGGGAAGTACGATTCCTGCCCTTCCTTTGCCTTATAGGTGATTTGTACCTTCAGCTAAAGTTGTTACTGTAAATCCGAATTAGATCTTGAAGGACTAAAATTTAGGTGAAATAGAATTAAATCTATGCAGAACTGCACAGAAGTTCACATGAAGGAAATATTACTTGGTGTTAATTAGCTGTATTAGCTGTATAGCAAAGGAAAGGAGGAATTGGTGGTTTGGAGATTTCCCTATCAATAAAGTTATAAGTCTTATGCATGACTAGCACCATTGATCACCTGAAGGAGAAAGAGTAGAGGCAATAAGGAGAGCTAAAGGGATATTATGCGGAGAGAAGATGCAGAAAGTAGGTGGGAAAGTTGATAGCAAGTCAAATATAAGATTAAAACACGCATATATGATTTGTGTGACTAAAGGCAATGCATCCTAGTTGACTGTTGATCAGAGGAATCCAGTGGGGTGTTCTTAGCCGTTATCAAGCAGAGGATGAGTAATTAACTGGGGATGATGCTTGATTTGTTGGTGGAGAAGTTCAAGGAGTACGAGTAAGTAGACATTTGTGGACGTACGGACAGTTGTTTATTTGGCTGACTGGTGTAGCTGGTCAAAGTATGGAAATGGCCTTTATGCACAGTAGCCCCCACATATTAGAGGGGGAAGCCCTGATGCGAAGTGAAGGAAAATTAGTTCAATTAGAGAAAAGTAATATCTCAAGCCTAAGTATTTGTAAAAAGAAATTTGACATAAAAGTTAAAACATAAATCATTAAATCTGAAGATAGGAGACAGCTAAAAATGCATGATTGGAGTAGTGTGACAAACACCAAACCACAGTACTGACAGGATTGGGTATTTAAATATATTGGGGAAATTTGGGTTATCCACAGCTGATTAGTTAGACATATATGTAGTGGAGCCTGGATATTTTCGTACAGGGAGTAAAATCAAATCATACACATTGAGTTTGCTCTAAAACACCTCCTCAGAGCAAATGATTAAATCGAAATTTATAAATTAAAAATAGTTTTGATCTAAAATGGCGGTCTGAATGTTGGCAGATAAAAAGGGTTGATTTAGGATTGACAATGAGTTGATCCAGCTGTCTTTGACTCGTTGAGGTTGAGAGGAGTGCAGAGGGCGCGTGACCGCGTAACAGAGAGAGAGGACACAGAGAATACAGCAGGTGTGTGAACGCGCAGACAGAGAGAGCGTCGCTGCGAGTGTGGAGTTACTCCCCCTCCCACACTTACATACGGATAACCGGTGTTAACTGTTTAAAGCTTCAATGATTTTACCTCCGAGTTTTTTGAAATACATTGGATCCGCCTTAATAACATGATAGCGATGTTAAACTAAACCTGCATGATGTTTATATTGTTTGGGTGATGATAAAGAATTGAGTTTTGGCTTGCCCTATGGATGAAACAGTCTTCATTTGTGTTTTTTAATCTACTTCTCTCTATATACCGGGGACGCGAGAGTCCGAGAAAGAAGACATAACATCTAAGGTCGGGAGACGTACAACAATCACCGGACACCGGTTAGGTTTGCTCGTGACATCCGCCTGCGTGACCCACGCTAAATCTGTCAGGCTAGTGCGATCTTATCCACAAACCCCTTTAGGACACGCACACGGATACACCCCCTGAGATAACCCTAAGAAGACAGAGACGCACATGCTCATAAACTCACAGACGTTTAAGGCGACAACATTTACATGCTCACAGTGTTATTGAATATACAAGGGGAACACGAATAAGGGAAGAGTCACAAGTAGAGCTTGGTAATTGACTGATCAGCTACAGCAGATCATTGGTTGTTGATAGCAATTTCATTATTTGAGTATAGGATTTGATTCAATCTTGGATGATTCAGTATCTGATGTCTGAATTAGTTTATAATTATTGGAGGACATAAACAGTGGAAAGACTGGCACAGACGTCAGTGACAGTTATCAGTCCTCAGGAAAAGCTGATGAACTTTTAGGTTTCTATTTTCCTTCTATCCTCACAGACAGTCGAGTCCAGAAACGTTACAGTTTTTAAAGGCGATACATTACAGGCTCTCACTGCGGTTCGCAAATTTACTCCATTGTTTCTTAAGAGGTGTTTCTGGTGACACAGTGTTCTGGGAACACAGTTTTGATCGATGTATTTGGATTTGAGTAACTTCCTGAAAGGGGTAATTATCCTTTTTAACAGTATCTAAAAATGTATGAACAAGAAAGTAGAAGGATAGAATTTCACACTGTCAATCCTGATGGGCTCAGGAATTTCAAGAGCATCTACCCCTGTTGGTGTGGTACAAAAAAGCAACGTCTTCATAAAAGAGATTGCAGATATATCAGAGAAAGGGCATAAGCGCTGACTGGAAATTGGTCAACCTTAACCGGTGAATGAAATCCTTAACGAATAAATTAAGCCTCAATTTTTCCAGGAAGCTCAAGTGGGCACAACTGTCTTTTCTAAGGATGCCCAGGGTACAAAATACATGAATACGCATACACAACATGATAAATCACGATTACATTCAGACTGCAGAACATTGAACAACAGATATTTTGGGAAATATCTAAAGAAATAAGATGATTCAGCTTAAGAGCGGACTATAAATCACAGTCTTTCTGAATATGGTTCTTATAGTAGGAATGTCTAAAATCAAGGACTCCAGTGAACAAGTGTAAGCATTTCAATTTCTAAAAGAGATAAAATTGGTAAGATAATTAGATAAAACACTCAGTAGGGCCTTGTAGATACGAATCATGTGGTGTTGTTCCCTCCTTACAGATATAGATGGTGATCCAATTTTGTCGTGAAGGACCCAGTGATGAGTTCTAAACCCATCACCTGTAATAAAACAAAGTACAAAATGATACCTGCCTCAAGGGGTTTCAAAGGGGGGAGAACAGCTTGAATGTAAATGACGTCAGCATAATCTAGAGCAGAAACAAGGGGGGACCTGAACAAGTTGTTTTTTATATTTCAAAGTAAGGCAAGCTAGGTTATAATAAATCAGTGATCATCTAGATTTTAGTTGGTTCAGTAATGTGAATTTAAAAGATAGCTTATTATCTATCCAGATATTCAGATATTTGTAACTGGACAACTTTCAACAGGAGTCCCATTTAATATAGAGATACTACTGTTTATACGAGGAGAGACAGACAAAGCTCGGTATCTTGGAGTTGTTTGAAAATCAGAGATAGAAAGAGAAGAGGAAGAAGCTTGCGGAGGAATCAGGTACTTCAGGTGTGCGGCTCAGTCAGGTTCAGATGAATGGATAAGTCGCCACTCAAAACAAACTCTGCTCAGCTTCAGTTGCATAGTTGTGGGACCACAAGAAGCACCCATGAGAACAAACAAGGATGAATATCTTGGCAAAGAACATGACATTGAAGGAGACATCCTACACATGACTCTTAATCAAGGATTATG
Source organism: Acanthopagrus latus (assembly GCF_904848185.1). NCBI lineage: Eukaryota > Metazoa > Chordata > Actinopteri > Spariformes > Sparidae > Acanthopagrus > Acanthopagrus latus. The sequence continues at coordinate 15,586,898 of NC_051049.1, read as the reverse complement.
AACAAGAACATGTGAGAGAAATGATGGCAGAAACAGAAGAAGCCGCTTCTGTTCCAACAAAAGAAAACTCTGCCATTTGGGAGAGTAAAAACCAGGAGCTCATGAAAATGATGATCTCCACCCAAGGACTGGGACAGCTACAAACGGTTGTTTACGGACACAGCACGGACATTGGACTCAGGAAGTCAGCCTGACCGGCAGAAGTCGAGCTCCAACCCAGAACCTGGCCTCCACGGAAGAACTAGTACCCAACAGAGGAGGAGGTAATCCAGGGGACGATATCACAAACAAAAGGGCTACTACAAACACGTCTTGTAGATAACTAAGACTCCTCAGAGCAACACACCATTGTTGCCTGTAAAGAAACGTTTGGCTGTTTGGCTGACTTTCCAGCAGATGTACCTGATCCACATGCCTGGGTGGCTTGAACTCCTCCAAAGGCTATATACTGTGCAGTGTTAAATCCTTCTGCAGAGTTCCCATTTTAGTGTTGAATACTAGTAATTGTTTGGTTTTACATACAGGAAAAGAACATAGAGACACCTCACACATCATATACCTAAGTTAGTAGAGTGAAAATTACAAGAAGCGATATGAATTAAAAAGTTCTTACTGGTCCAGATCAGTCAAAGATATTGAACGGAACTAAAATACTAATAGTGAAAAGAAAAACAGAATTAGTCAGTAAAAATGTTCAGATTGTAAAATATACATGAGAGGCAAACTATAAGTAATTAGTAATACAATAGTTACAGCAATGAATAACCAACTGAAAACAGCAGGCTGAACTGTGCTTACAAAAGAGAAGCTGAAAATTAGTGTGCATGAACAGGACTTGCCATTTAGAATTAGACCACATAGGCGCTATGGCTGTTGTGTATACAGGGTCTCCAAGTTGAGCTATGGCTCAATAACCAGCCTGTTAGACCAGTTTACTATTTGATTGAGTGAGTTTATTTTCCAAAAGAGGTTCCAAAGTCAAGCTGCAAAATAACATAACTTCTATTCAATACAAGCATGGTGAAGGAGAATCATGATACATTTGTAGAACATCAGGAGCTATAGGAAGGAGAGGATGTCATTCTAGCAGAACGCACCACAGTAGATTTGTTGAATATTTGCCGACCCCAAATTGAAGAGACCACCAGATGCTGTCTAGAAGCAAATGGGCAAGCCCATGTTGCAAGGGGGGAAGGTAAGAGAAAAAATTCCAGAGGGGTGATGGTCCCTTCTGGTTATATTCGGACTCCAAGAGATTATACGTACGAGCTAGTCAGGGACTTTGTTGATATAATAAAATCAATTGAAGAAAAAACAGATACAAATTTTAGCAAAGGCCTGAGGTTTGTCCTACCAAGCAGAAGGCAGCTCAGTCTGTTGCCAAGTTCTTATGTTGGGAGGTCATAAGCCGATGGAGACTTCCAGATCACATATTTACAGATAATGGGAGAGAGTTTGTGGATAAAATTGTAAATATGATTGTACAAAAATCGTGAACTCAACAACATGTAGGAGTGGTTTATCATCTCCTCAAAACCAAGACGTCTGCAAAAATTTATAGTGTCCTCAAAATCCAAATTGTTAAAATCTGCCAACACACAGGTCTAAATTGGGTAGTGGCGCTTCAGCTTGCATTGATGGCGTGTCGCTCAAGCAAATTACGACAGAATCAATCCCTATTGGACAAAAAAAAAAGAGGAAGGTGTAATTTAAATATTTGACTGATTTACATGGGAGTATATTTACATATGTCTCCAACAGGCAAAAGCAGAAGGAGGTGCTAGAGAGGCTTGAGAAGAAAGAAAAAGAGACAGAGGGAGACCTGGAGAAAAGGTGTTTGTGAAGGAGTTCAGAAGGAAATGGTTTAATAGCCACAGGAAGGTGAAGATTGAAGGAGATTTCGGCCTCTTTCCCCTATACATAGAATATAGTCCAAAGACCAAGGAGAATATAAGTGGTCTTAGTAGGATCACATCTTGAAAAAGAAAGAGAACGTGGTCTGGGTCAATCTACAGGACCAACAGTGTGAGTCTGGTGATATTCAGGGACTAGTTTACAGCCTACATGCTATAAATTGGCGCTGTTTAGAACGAAGGTGTCAAACAACTCACTTGGCTGAATAGACTACATAAAGTGTTTATTTGATGAGATCCAGCGTATGAGAAGATCAGAGTGATTGTGAAGTTTGTGGGAACGATAAGCTCACTGGATGTTTAGGCAAATCTGTCCCAGTGAGTCACCGAAACATGAGGAATAGAAGGGGAAATTAGGAAATATATCTGACCTTTATAGGCACTGAAATAAGGGCAGACAAATGGGGTGTTGCCATTGAAAGGTAAAAGTAAGTATAGAATGTTTAAAGAAGGTCAGAGCATTGAGCAGTACATAGATAAGAACAAGATTGGAAATGAATAAGGATGAGGTGCACACGTACACAGAAACAGTGATTGATCTCTAAAGACTAAGCATTGCTGTTAATAATATTTGATAGTTTGATGGCCTTAAACAAAAGTTCAGTTTGGAAATGTAAGAGATTTATATAGGCAAATTTTGTTATTGTCCAGTCAAATCAAACTCATAGATTATGTTAAGACAACATCCATTTATCCCTAAAGCTGCTGAGGTCATTGCTTTTGTTGTTCAGTCTATTATGAATCAAGGTGCCATTGTTGAATCGCTGATCTCGCCCTGTATCGTCTTGCCTGAATAAATCAAAGGGGGGTGGAGTTAATTAAAATATCCTGAAGTCATAAATGAAGCTGGTTAGCATCCAGTAGATGGTGTAATATTAACCATATTAATGGTGAAGTTCATTTTTGGATACAGATGCCATAGGGTTTCCATCTCCGATTTATCTCTGTTTGCTGTGGAACTGAGAGGGGAACATTAGTGGTCATTGTGTGATAATGCACATGTTCAGATGTGGACAAGGATTGCGTATAGGTATTCCTATACAGGGGCATGGTTAAACTGAGACAAGGTCTCTTCTTTGTTTTCTGGCAGAAAACAGTCCTAAAGTTTTGAAGGACAAAGTTGCAACTTATTTCATAAAATTTAAGGCGCTATTACACTCCGGAGAATCGTGAATTGGGTTCCGATCACATCCAGACAATTTTGGATGTTCAAAAACTGTGAAAGAAAACAAACGATTGCCTTATTGGATTTAACAGGCTATTGTTGTCCATGGATTTATAATTTTGTGGAGATCTCCCAACCTATGTATGACTTTACACATGGGGGAAACATTTGACCAAGACTGACGTTGACTGACTTGTGAGGCCGAGGTAACCTCTACTGACTTAAATATACTGACTTAGATCAAGCTTGATTAGGCCTCTCAAACCACCGATATTCTTGTTAAGTTTTTGAAATTTGTCAAAGGGGGGTAACAGCTGCTTTTTCCAAAAAGTTATGGCCATAGCTGATATAATCTTGTGTTATCTGACTGTTCATGTTTTGCATGCTTCTCCCGGAGGAGAAAAATTACTCTTTTAACCAAAGCATGAGTGTGGAACTAACAAAGGTGTTACTAACAATTTCGCATGTTACTCTAAAATGATGTACATTCCTTAAGAGACTAGCTTTGATTCCTGCAGGTCCGGATGGAGAACCACATCCATATCTGACAATGGCCGATACTTCGCCAAACCAACAAAGCATTTTTGATATACCCCTCATTAACCCCAACTTGATTTTCCTTTCAGATAATTCTGCTGTGAAACTTCTGACCAATGGATCTCCTCATGTCCCATAAGCAATTATATAATAACATGTCTGATCAGGCAGCTGAAAATGTGGCGATAACTTGAGGTTTTTCTTTCTAGGAACAAGGAAGGATGTCAAAATTAACACTAACTTTTGAATATCAATAATGTCTACCTGTCTGTGTAGTGGTACACAGATATGAAGTTCATACAGGTTTGCTGACCCAGAGCATCTCCAAAGGTAGCTGCTTTTACATCTATCTCTCCAGGGCCAAGAAGTTGGAAGCACTGGAGCACCAGGGGAAGATGTCGTAAATGTCCTCACAGGCAATGAATACCAAAGAAGATCCAGTGACACCAATTCATAACATGATTTAAAGGAAACAGGAAAGACTGTTTCAGGGAGTTTAGGAAAAAACAATTGAATAAAAATGTTATTTGATGTATGTTAATTAGTATGTGGATGAAACAACAGATGAATTGTTGATGACAAGAACTGTGTCCAAAAGTGTCCAAACTTTGAATGGGGATCAGTAAATTATTGATGCAAAACTACAGATTGAATGTAAGAAATGAAATTGAAACATTTGAAATTTGGAAAATGTATAATATGGAAGACATTGGGGTTGTATAGTGGTTATCCAGTGCTAATTTTAGGCTACATCACGAGATTAGTATGACATGACAAAGGTGTATGAGTAAATATACAAGACTGAGAGAGAATTCATCGATTCAGAGTGTTACAGACAACATGCCACTCTAAATAGCAATGCTGCTGAAGAACGAGTATTCAGTGGATACAACAGGATGACATGCTTGCTTCGTTGTGTAGAGTTAGACAGGTTTCTGTGTTCTCATACGTATATCCATATGTCATGATGTGAATGTTGTGTTTTGTTGAAATTCTGTGACGTATGGAATGAGCAATAATCTTAACACTTTAATTAGGTTTTACTTCTTATATCATCACATGGTGATATATACATTTTGATAACATTGGAAAATAGGACATGTAAAAAGTTTGGAGTCCAATGACCGATTGGCATATGGTCATTCAATTAGAGTATAAATGGTAATTGGTACTTGTAAATTACAAAGGAGTCTCTTCGCCTAGATTGGCTTGAAGGCGTGGATGCTCCATAGTTGATTAGTAAGGTTTCCTATTTCTTTTTGATACTCCTTAGGAGGGGTATATTTTTGGAATGGGATGCAACAGCTGATCTGTGAGATTCCCCTACAACTACACATGAGAAGCCATAGGCAAAGATTTCGAGAATAAGAACTATTTTTCAGAGCTTGCTGAAAAAGTGTACCTGAGGGGAGTCCTGCAGATGAGGCTAAGGGTAGCCGAATTCGACCTGATTAGGATAAATAGTGAGCTTATCTAGTCATAAAGTAACTCAAAATAATGTGCTATAGGGCCTAATAAGAAGTTAAGTAATTAGTTTTCCCTAAATTGAAGTTCACATAAAAACAAAAATAGGACTCTGAACTTAACAACAGGATTGGATGAGGAGGACTTTATTGAAAACAGACAAACTATGACAGGAGCTGGTTGAAGGAGTATGATTGCAGATGTGCTGGGAGGCTTTTTTCGAGACCTAGTGGGTCTCGAAGGGGGGAATTATGTAGTATCTGTGTGTTTTCTACACATCTTGGGTTACTAATTGTTTCTCCTCATGTGAGTTAAGAATACAAATAGAGTGGATTTACAGCTCCAGGGGTCAGAGTGGTAACTGTGTAAGTGCCAAAGGTTATCAGGTGGCAGACCAGGATAAAGCAGTAAACCTAAGATTGACCCCCACGCCAGATGGTGGGAGATGCTCAAATGTTTGTGTTTGTGCCCGTAGAAGAGCAGGAAACCCACTTGGGTCATTTTGGGGACAAGACATGAAGTTGAATGCAGCCAAGTTAGATGAGTTACGAGGGAAACAAGTCAACTCCTCTTTTAGTCCATTGGATAATTTACCAAAGTGACCAATTAGGAGAAGTGGGTGTGTGCTAGAAAGGGACTCTAAAAACCCTCGCACAGGAAGAGAAGGGGGGTGGCATTTGGTAGAATTCCTAAGATCGAAGGCGTAGGAGTTCTGATAGGGCAAGAGGGCAAAAACGTTTGGCATTACTTTGCCCTGTTTGGAGAACATCAGATGTGGGGCCACACTCTGCTCGGACGCTCGGCTAACCGAAGTTTGTCTCAATAAAGACTGCTCTATCATTCCACCCAGCCTTGCCTCCGCAGAATTCTTTTATCAACATACTACATGCCGACACCTTTGAGGAAGACAGCCCAGAAACTACAAGCACCGAAAGCTGCTCAGGACCTCTACAGAGCCTTAACTACCCAACCAGGGAGGATGAGAGATTCCCAGTATTCACACGTTAGACTTGTGACCCCGTGTTGCCGATCAGTCGTTACTCATGTTACGCGCAAGCCACAGCAACTCCGAGATACCCCCATTGTTAAACAGTCGTGTAATGTGATCAGTGCAGCCATCGGACTGCTTTGGAAGTTGTACAGTACGTAGGCGACACAAAGACAAGTGGTGGCAAGAGGTTTTGTTTATAATTCCTCCCCACATGCCATTCAAATGAATATTTAAAAACACAATCAAACCACAAAAACAATGTGTGACGTGAGCACAAACGGAGATAACATGCACTGAGTATGTTGTCCCAGTTTGAGTGCGAAGGCTGAAAACATTTATTTCTCCACAGTTTTTCCAAACGATTTCTTATATTTTGTTTGGAACGAAACCCAAGTTATTAAAGCTGGAGATAAAACTATTTACCTCCACTGCACTCGACCTCGCAAGCGTACCTTTCAGCCCGGCTGTCAAACAATGACCTTGTTTCTGCTCCTCTCCTCTCTTCTTTGGTGTTGACGTATATTTATTTTTTTTTATGACTTTGGTCATTTCCTGACTCTGTAGGCTCCCAAACACGGTGGCTGAACGGTTCTGGGCCATGCTCCCTCCTGCCCTACTACGCGTCTCCAACAAGGAGAGCATAGCTGTCTGTGGAGCTTTTCGTTCCAGCCGGATACCACCTGATTTCACTCATTATCCTGGCTCCTGAAATAGTCGAGGCTATTAAATCACTCTTAATCAAGACCATGCTTCATTAAATCAAGGAGACTTTAAAAGAGTCTGAGTGGAAAAAAAAGTGTTTTGGACCCCTTTGTCCTGCCGGTGGGCTGCCCAGACTGGATGAAAGCCTCTTGAAAGAGCTTTAGAAGACATGCGTCAACATCAGCGAGAGGCGGCCCGCTGGACTGTGCCGCTATGATTGATAAGCGCTTGTGGAGCGCCGCATGCTTGCATAAAGACCCCTGCTGGTGTTGTGATCTGCTGTCGACTTGCGTGTCGACTTATTGATTTGATTGATTGCCGTGCTCTTGTTTCCACCGCCTGTTTATTCTCTCCGAGAGGCTCTCCTGCAACAAACACCGCTTCGTTTTTCCTTTTTAGCATTGATTGGAATATTTTAAATCATTAGGAATTGTAAAAACGGTATTTGCATCTCATAAGACACGTCTGATTATGCTAATTAAGAGCATTTTAATGTGTCAGACTGCTGTAAAAAGAATCTGTCAGGGCTTCAGTGTCCTTTGAGACACAGTTCTTGGACGATGAGGAGAGATATCAAAAACACAAAGACGTGCACTGAGTTGCCACAAATGACCACACCAACGAAACAGAAAACAGGAAACGCAAATGGGGAAATGTATAATTCTGAACCCCTCAGTGATTTTACACTAGTTTATATCATTGGCCTTTCTGAGTCCCCCAGAGCGCTTGACGACAACCTTTAAACAAGCAATCTTTCACCTGACAAACCAAACTGCATAAACAAACCGGGAGCTTAATGAAAAGACGGTGCGAACGACCGGGATCTTCAGAGACTTGATCAACGGTATCGCTCATCCAAGTCTTACCCCGGGGGACATGGAATATGGTAATCGAATTATGTAATCATGTTGTGCTTAACTGAGCAAATATCCACAGGCCTTGGAGCATCACATCCATTAAGCCTGGATGTGTTTTATACACAAAGTACAAACGCTCTCGTTAGTAGACTCCCAGTAAACAGGAATACCCAAGCAGGCCAGCAATTATGCAGCGATCTATAACGTTATGAGAAAGTGCCGTCTGTGGGAGGGTGGACGGAGACAACGTCAAGGTCTTCCTTAGGTGCAGTTCATCAATGCAGAAATACACAGAGCGTTGACGGGAACAATATCTCTTCTGAGCAGCCGAATCAGCTGAATCAGCTCGCCTCGCAGCATCTTTGGCTGCGCCTTCACTGAAAAGAGAATGAGGCTGACATCCACACCTCTGAATCACTTTTCTTAAACACCATCAATCTCTTCCCACACTTGATACAGGAAGGCGATCCCATGCTCGCGGATAAACAGGAACAATGCTCATTTCATTTCATGCACGACGCAACTGTGGTACGCCGACGGTGACCCCATTCGTAATACAGAAACACGATACAAATGTTAATGATTACTGAAATTGAGTCCAGTATTATGTTTCTGCCAGGCAACACCAGTTATGCCAAGCTCAGATATTATCCATGCACAGCCCGATTCCACACATGCCAACCACAAGGACGAGCTCTGGCGTCGTCGAGGAAACTCATGCCAAGATATTTGATCCACTGAATATTGCATCATTGTGTGCAGATCCACATAATTTGTGCAAAAATGTTAGTGTGTTCATGGAAAAAAAAAAAAAACCTTTTCGTGAAAGATGCTCTGGGTCACAGAGATGAGGAGGTCATCCAGGGAAATAAAAAAAAAAACCCAACTGAAAGCTGTGCCGTCCTTATCTTGTTCCCACAGCCCAGCAGCCTCCTGAGCTGCAGCACCATAAGCTGACAAATCTTTTTGACTGACAATCATGTAATAAAGAGGGATTTACAAGTGTATCTACCGTGAGGAAGGAAATCTGATAGCTCTGATTACGAGCGACTGACTGATGCTCCGTCGCTGCTGCATCAGGAAGCGTGTACAGTATGAGCTTCATTAAGATTTCCAAGCTGCGGAGATTCGCAACCCTTAATGATTTATGCCTCGAGCCAGCATTTGGGGACGTGGAGAATTATGTAAAAGGGAAGATTTTAGAGGGCATGCTCAACATTCCTGACAAGTTTCGAAGCAGTTCATACACTGGAAGTCGAATAAGATGCCCCCGGCTCACATTTCGGGGAAGTCCCCGTGTTCCGACAGCATGCACCCTCACCTCTCTCTTTTTAGAATACTTTTGCGGAAAACATCTCAGTGTAAATGTATATCTTCCAGAGCATTTGAGTAAATGATGAGAAAGTTTTGGTATTTTGTGAATACGTGTATTGCAAACCACACCCTTTCCCCACACAGCCAATACATCATTACAGTATGAGACAAAGATCTGGCCGAGGCTCAGGTAGCTCTAGATTCACATGCACACACACACGAGCGCGCACACACACACACACACACACACAGACACACCTTAAAGGAGAAAGTGCAGCAGTTACACCAACGAGCATCATGGTTTTAGGTTCAATACCTTTTGTTGCTAAGTCAGCCTTATATTTTAAACAAGATGTTCTGTTTCAGTCATGATCTGAACAATGCACAGTGTACTGGCTCGCATGCATGTGATGAGAAACACCGAAAGTGGGAGATCATGGGATGAAACATGTGACACTGTGGCTGCAGAGACAGCACTGATTACATTGTCTCAACTCGGCATCATGGGCTCCTCGTTGACCCGGAACAAACACAATGCAGACGAGAACTGCTGACCGCCTTTTTCATGCATTTTTCAATGAATACTGCTGCTTGAGTAATCCATCATGAAATATTAAATCTTGGTCTTTAATGCTCCCGAGCACCAAGTCAGTTCAGGAGTGGTCTTTTTCTGTTACATAATCGACTGTCTGGGAGACAAGGTATCTTTGTCAACCACCAGTATTCATTTCAATCCATGCATCCAAACTGGAGGAGAAGCCCTGACACTGTGTGATCATGTTGTACATCAGACATGCAGTGTTTGACGCTCCTCTCTTCTCACGTCTTGGATCATTTTTTCTCCAGTGTCAAGTCCCTTCTCCTGAACTGTATTTTGTTTAGTCCTGTAGTTTGTTTTGGGGTTTTTTTTTCTTGCTGTATGGAAACTGACGTCAGATTGCACGACGTCACGTGAGCCCTAAGCATGCACGTTTAAAAACTCAACAATGATTTGTTGTTGCCAGACTCGAGGCTGCCCTGCTCCTCAAGCTCACCTCCTGTTTACATCTGGCACGCGCCTGCACGTGCAACCTATCATATCTCTCTGCTGTCAATGGACATTAGAAATGAATGTATATATTTATAGCTCCTAGGTCATCCATTCTCAGCAGTTTAGGCAATTTTGCCACGAACCTAAATTTTCAGCAGTGGTTGATGGGAGAACACGTCCCTCTGGAGATGAGAATGGGCACAATGTTTCCCAGCCTTGTCCCTGCTGTCGGAGCATTAACCGTCAGTACCTCTTAAAAAGAAAAAAAAAAGAAAAAATAAAAAATAAATGCCCTTGACATGAACTCGGATGCGTGTGGGTGCGCGCCCCGTCAACGTCAGTCCCATCCCAACTAAAAACAACACTTCCCTTTTCATGGACGAATGGGCGAAACAAAAAGAGGCTGCCTCCTTACCTGTAAATGCCCCTGGTACATATTGAGCACACAGTCGGTCGCGGATCTCTCCGTCAGCGGGTCTTCAGACTTCTTCCAGACTTGTGAAGCGGATTGTCAGACCTGGAAGTGTGCGCATCAAACAGCTGTGTTGGGAGCTGCGTCGGACGGGAGGTCCAGAGCGGAGCTGTCCTCTCCTCAGGTGCTGAAGCCGACACTTTGTGCGCATCCAGCGTTTATGTGCGCGGTGACACCGAGGCGCGCCGGGCGCAGGAGGAGTGCGACGTCGGACCTCACTTTTTACCTTCCCCTTCACAGTGTGCTGACGCTGGCTTGTGACAGGGACCGGTTTGGGGTGTGTTTTTTTCTTTTTTTTTCTTTTTAAAAAAAGAAGGCAGCCTCGCGGTCCTTGTGGGAATAAAAATCACCGCTTCATTCTGGACGCTTCGCCGTGTCTGTCCTTCACTGCGCTCCGTCTCCCTCTCCTCCTCTCTCCGGTGTGGTTTAAATGTTTTGACGCTCCCCGGGGTTCAGTCTCTTCTTATAGTGCGCTCCTCTTTTCCTGTTTGCCAACTACTCCCTGTGACCCAGCCCTCCGGTGCCTCCTCCAGTGCTGACGTGCTCCACAAGGAGGCACACAAGCGCATTTCACACACACCTCAGAGCAGGTCAGGAAAAATGGACATGCCATTAATTGTAATGACCAAATGTATTTCGAGCTCTCCATCTGTGCTTTTATAGCTGTGACCCCCCCCCCCCCCCCCCCCTTTTTTTTTTAACTTTAATTCTATATATTTACACATATGTTGGCCAAGTTCTGTGCATTTTCACTGACTTCATCATCATTATTATTCCTCTCTTGGACATTGTTACACAACACACTGTGTAATTTTCTAATTAGACTGCAAGAAAAGCAAACTGCACAGCACATGTTATGCGTGAAAGGGTGTTATGTCTGCTTTGTTATTCCCAGCTGTCCAATTAGTGGAAGAAACAATAATATAACCAAAAATATATAAGTCCTGTATGTTGCAGTTAATTATGGAGGAATAATCACTCACATCAGCGGGTGGAACACTTTCTCCTTCATGGACTTCTTCTTCATATGAATTACTGTGAAGTGTTTTGCTTCTCTCGTTCCCAATTTGATACAATATATTTACTTTCATGTGTTTTTTTTTTTTTAACTTTATTCATGTCTTTATATTTCATGCATAGGATGTGATTGGTTGCAGACTTCTAGTCATTCCCTATTTATAATGGATTCTCACTGAAACAAACTGATGAACATCCTGTATCGCAAAGTCCCAAATAAATGATTTTGCGAGTTAGACGGTGAGAAAAGAAATCATCATCAGCCACACTTACTATTCGATCCGGTAGTCCTATATGCAGTGAAAGCAATAAGAATTGTTAAAAAGTTTAAACAAGTCTGCAAAATGGGAAGAAATACATTCTCTGTCCAGATCCATAAATGACTCCAATTTTGCAAACCAGCAATGTACCTTGTGAGGTTCAGCATCAACCATCCTGTTACCATTATCATTCAGCTCCAGCCCCAGCCCAGTCTGACTTGTCGGTATAAAACTTCTGACCTGACCAGTAGGCAAATCAAATGTGCCCCAGGCCAGCAGCAGAGCGGCAACGGCAAGAACTGCAAGGGTGCAAAAAAGGGAGATGAATGGTAATAAATAAATGACAATGCAGAGGCACGTGCCAGGTGAGGCTGTGCAGAGAGCAGTGCTGCGGCAAGCTGTACAGTACGTGAGTCAACATGATTGGTTGGTGGCATGTCATAATGTTCATGTTGAGATGTCACTGTAGAGTTAATAAAGCTTAAAATATTTTAAAAGAAATCATCTTCGGAAGAGGGAACAAAGAGGACGCCTCGTTGAATGCGATGATTGTTTCATACCAAAGAAAACCACTACATGAAGGAGCCTGCCTGCAACAGTTAGTGCAGATGCTGGGGGCAAAACTAAAAACAGTGAACACATCACAGGCAGACTGGTTGTCGGCATACTGGTCAAAGAGCTCTCCAGGTGACTGAAGCTCATGTCCGTGTTTCCTTTGAAACCATAGTGCAAATGGTGCAACGAGCAGAGGATGGAGCATAAACATAAAGCTCCAGACAACTATTAGAATCTGGGGGAAGAAAAGACATTTGGATAAAAATAAAATGCTGCTTAATCCAAATTAGTAAGAGCTTTGTAACGTCGATACTAGAGAGGAGACTGAGACATTTACACTTAACTTGTAAAATCAGGTCATTGGACAGAATAAATAAATAAAGAACACACTCCATTTGGGTTCAGAATTATTAAAAAATGTGCCGATGCTGACGCAGTAAAGAAAATTCAGAGCAATTAGACCAAAGATAAAGACCCAGTGAAGACAGCCCAGTTGCCAGGGTAAAAGTAGGCGGTTTTACATTTGATCATGTCTTAGGCCATAAATATGTCATATGAACATGATATGACATGTCTTGTAGAAACATCAATATAGTATGCACCCTGACTTTCATATTGGGAGGGGGATGGGATGGCGGCGCAGCAACCAGCAACCGAGTCAGAGACCGCGGCCCGAGACTGCAGATGATTGTGATGGGGAGTGTTGCCTCTCCAGCTGTGTTAATGCCAACCAAAATGGGTATCGTAAGCCAAAACATGATCTTTACCTGCACCATATACCAAGTGGATTGTCTTAACCCAACCAAGGATTAAGCATAACGTTATCATAACATACAAGTGAAATCTGAGCAAAAAGAAACAAAACGTTTCCATATATCTGTGTGCAGAAATATACATAGGCAAAATATATATTCTGCATTTTGGGTTGTTCAAGATCCACCTATGAGAGGGAGCAGTACCATATGTCACACAGAAGAGTTCCTCTACCACTTCCTTCTAAAGTCCAAGGCTAGTTGAGGGGTGTGACAGAGAGGGTCATGCAGCCTTACAGACTGGTGCTCACCCACGCTGCAGCCAGTAAGCTCATCGAGGACCCGCGTAGGCCTCCAAATGGGGCACAGAAACAGCACGAGTCACCGGCCAAATGCTGGTAAAATATGCAGGCGGCTGATAGATGGTAATCTGTTTAGCTGCTGGTAAAATTTGCAAATTCGCGAGCGATTTGGCCGCTGGAAACATTAGTTCATTTATCGAACCCTACCTCCAAGAGCTGAATGTCTAAAGTGTGAGATTTCATCTGCCAAGAACGGAGGAGACACTGGCCAAGCTGTCAGGATCCACAGTCTTCACGTTGTTGGATACCACTGCACGAGGACAGCCTCCAAACAATATGTGTCTCGCCTTACGGAGGTGTTTATTCAAGCTCCTATCCCTCCAGATATAGCCTAGTGCTAACTACGTAAACTGCTGGAAGAGAGAGACGTACCTGCACATTAAAACACACCTGTGCCACACCCATTGGAGAGAACGGTGGATGTCAGGGGGATCAGAGCAGACAAACATCAGCAAGCCACAGGAGCCCACAAACGTCCATAACCATGATTAATTGTACATTGCGAATAAGCATATAACTAAAATGTCAACAGATGCAGGCCCCCTGTATGATCTGCTGAGAGGGGAAACGGCCTGGACACCTGGCAGCTCATGCGACTGAAGCAGTTCAGTGCCAAAGCAGAGGACACACCAGGAAAACCCCACCTTTCACCGCTGATGCATTGTCACGCAGAACATTAGAGGACAGGGACAACACCACAGAGACACAGTGGCGTTGCTTGTCATGTAAAGGCCGTCACAGTTGGCCAATATCACGGCGCAAACTGGACATGATAAAGTCCGCTCCGCCGAGGGACGAGCAGCTGCAAAGACGCCGATCAAAGGTGGATGGCATCACGCGCAAAAGAACATTACACGCTGATAGACTCGTTGTCAGAATGTGATGAGGGCCTTATCATGCCAGTCTGTCACCTTGTAATTCCACAGTCAATGACACAGGAAATGTTAGAGAGCATGCGTGATGTCAAAGCATTAAGAGCTTGTCAAAATGCAGACACGAGGCAGAGGAAAATGTATGGCTGCCTAAAATATCCGCCAATATGGGATGCATAGTGGGAACCTGCCACTTCTGCCAGGAAATCAAGTGCACAGAAAGGGCACACGGAGCCATTTCAACCTACACAGACGCATGTGAGTATCAAGCCAGGCACTGGATTATAGTATCAGACCATTACTCATTTTACATGGAGGGATTGCATCTGATTTCTACCAGGACAGACCAGATTGTAAAATCAGTGAAATCCACATTTTTAACATTTGGCATTTCCGAAAAGATAATTAATGATGATCATCAACAATACACAGGTGAGACATGGAGGGACTTCTGCAGACAGTAGGACACTGTGCATGTTTCGTCCAGATCTCACAACTCTCAGGGAAATGGACGGGCATCCTCAAAACACATTGACCTACTATCAGTATTAAACCCAGAAGAACTGCTCAAGAGAAGAAAGATCCACAGGAATCTGGTCCCTTAGCGGCAGAACAAAGCCCTGTCAGACCAGGAGACTGTTAGATGCACAGTAACATTCCCTCTTGAAAGAGTATGTTTTAATGCAGAACAGTGGATCACTGAAATATCTGACACCCAGTTCTTCACATGATTGCCTGCAACAAGCCTGTAAGACCAGGCTGCACGTTCTGTGCAACTGAACCAACTGAACTGTGAAACTTACGAGTTAACACACATCATGTAAGCAAAGATCATCAAAGTAGCTTCGTCTGTTACTTTAATTAGGGATTATCACAATTACAACATGTGTTTTGAAAGAAGCAAGTAGTCAAACTGAGAAAAAACTCAATCATGAAGGCTACAGAACGTTAAAACTGTTGATGCTTAAAGATAAATCTATAATCACTTTATAATCACATCGCAGCCCTCTGATGCAGAATCAAATGATGGCGTGCCCTCCTCTGCATCAGACTCTGAGAGGCAGAGGTTACGCACTAGATGTTGAGCTTCAAACAGGAGAGTAAAGGACTAGATATGGACTATTTTTCAAACATAGAGAAGAGCAGTACCTCAGAGTACTATTTTGCATTTATTAATTAACTGTGTAGTTTGCATAATTGCACCACTGGTTCTTCCTGCTAGCAGCTGCAGCAACAACAACAGAGGCAGCATCAGCTGCCTATTGATTGTCACATTTTCTGTGTTGCTCATCACCGTACGGTATTTAAACATGAGCATTTCATTTACTCCCAAGTTATAAATTAATTTCATTATTTGCACATCCCCAAAATTGATTTTAAAATCATCAGAGGGTTCAAGCCCCACATATTCTGCTATCTACATTAGTCTTTCACTGTTTGTTTTATTCTACAGCATATGGATAAAAAGTCAACTTACATGCAAAGTGCCAATGTTTCCAACAAAGATCGTAATATCAGATACAGAACAGAGACATAAAAGTGTAGTTTTACAGTATGAAATCAACCAGTCAGTGGGAAGACTTGTCTATGTGTGGAGAAAAGTGCCTCCTTCCTTTTTGTCATTTGCAACATTGTTAGTGTAAAAATGTTGGTCATAACCGTAAAACGATAATAAAAACATACTTTAATTTTGGTAAGCAACTTGTGATGATGTACTGTATATTATAGGGCTTCATCTATATCATAAATAACGATGAGTGATGGCTCTTTCTTATCCTCGCTGGATAACAATGTGTTATGAACCATTCACACTTCTTTTGTTATACGTCTTCTAAACTTCTTACCATATGTTTGCATCCAAACCCTTTTCTCACCTTGCAGCTGTCGTTAGATGTAGCTGAGGATCACAATGTACCACCATCTGGACAAACACTGCAACACACTGTACTCGGGTCAGATGTTACCACTAAGCGTGTGAATGGAGGCTGCACCAGGCAACTTCTCACACCGGCAGTTCCAGATGGCAACGAGAGGTAACTGACAGTATGAACTTCGTTTGCCCGGAAGACAAGAAATGTGATGTAACCACACACAGCGCTCTCGTGTCTGCTGCCTGTCAAGAGGTGAAGGATTTAACACCAGTGAGTCTAGTGTTCTTTGATTAAGACACAAGTCCCATTTTCACTCTTTATATTTGATCTGTCCCTCTCTCCGGGCAGAAAGCTGTCACCTGCCGGAAGAAAATGTTGGCATTTAATGTTATTGAGAACCACTGAGATGGACCTTGACATTTCTACAAAACTTGATATATCATGTTCACATTGCATGTTGATGACCTGACTTTTGTGTTAGGAGGTGAGGGGGACATCATGGAGTGGTGGTGCCAAGGCTGCCAAGTATGCATTTGAAGATTTTTAAGTTTGACAATGCTAGATTTAATGCTTAAAAGAAAATCTGGGGAATATTTTCAGCTTTATTTGTGGTGACAAAAACATATATTTATGACAGAACATCTCTAGCCATGTTTGCGCCAACTAAAACAGGCATTTTAAGTAAAAACATGATGTTTTCCTAACCCTAACCAAACGTTTTTTGGTATTTTGCTCTGTTTGGGTTTAGGCAAAAAAAAAAAAATGCCTACACTGGAGCATAACCACAGCGGTGTCAGAGGATGAAATTGGAGACCAAATCTAAAGAAACGTAAAATTTGCGTCACATTCGTGGTTTGCAAAATCATGCATTTATTCTGCCAATAAGGTCGCACCTGTCACTCCTTCCTTAATTTTCTCCAGCTTTTAGACCTCAGTGGATATGAAAAGCTCTGCAATAATTACACACTGCCTTTTTTTTAATGATTGGGATTTGTTCCAATGCAGCAACCAGCCAAACCTCCAACACCCAGTGTTTTGTACACCAGCAGGAGCTCAGCAGTCTCCTCCATCAGCGGTGTTTTGATATTCTTCATCCCCCACCAGATGAAAACAAATCCAGCCCCCAGGCATGAGAGTCAGCCTGGTTATTAGTCCCTTTGTTCTATATATATTGTTTATCCGAAATGCATACACATAAATATGCCGTGCTGTGTGTCAATAGGTTCTAATTCCTTCATATCCCTCCCCACGTGTTTAATCAGTGAATGATAATTACACATTCATGCTGGTGATGTGAGATGACAGACGTGTACGTGCCGACCTCTCGGTCTATTTTTAGACTTCATCGGACTGTGGCTCCGTTTTCTCCCCCTCCCTCGGCCATCAATCGCCCCGTGTTGACAGACACAAGGAGAACATAATTAATGTTAAGATGAGGGGGAATTACTTCTCTGTACAACAGAGCAGACAGCCAGCACTCTCTGACGGACAAATTATTTCTGTCAAATTGAAATGTTTTATCCGTCTCTGAAATGTAGCAGCTGAGAGAGAGAGAGTCGAGTCGAGGTTCCATCAGGATAGTGAGTGAAAAATAATTTGAGGAGCCATTGGGCAAACATTGCATGTGGATATTATGCCACATCCGCTACATGTACAAAAAAGCTAAGAACGCTGTGTTTGTTTGTTTTGGGAAAAGAGGGAACCATGTCTTCGTCTCAGTGATGGAGAAGATTGGAATTTTATATAAATGTAACAGACTAAGTAAAAGTTTCCTCTCTCATCTCATGTCATTTTCTTTCCACTTTATCCGTGAGGGTCTCGGGGGCAAAAGCCTCATGTGAAGAGAAATGGGAACCTCTAGATTTGGCTTTTGTGCACATGAGTTCTGTCACAGTGTGTCAGAAATATAGAAATCCATCTAAAGAATAAGAAATGAATCATCAAAAACAAAAACAAAAAAAAAAACTTGCATCACCTAGACCAAAGGGATTTTCAGTTATTCAGTACAGCATTTCCTTCAGGTACAAGTATGTGCCCAGTATGTCTCTGGACCTTGCATGAAAAATTGGCAATGCTTTCTTTTTCTCTTTTAACAAGATTTTTGGCCCTGCTGGAGTCACAGCTCAAGGGATGGCAATGTCGGTCTGTCAGACAGTCCACCACTTTGGACCAAAACAACTATCAGTTGGATTTCCATGAATATTTGTCAGTAATGGACAGTCAAGTGATGGAGCATATTCCAAAAAGCATGAACTGTAATGTCTGTGGTGATCACTTAACTTTTAATCACCAAAATCATGCTAACACACTAAGCTAAGATGGTGAACATTGTAAACATTGTCTTCCAAACATTAGCATGCTAGCATTGTCATTGGTACATGATAGCATGCTTATGTTAGCATGTAGCTCAAAATGCTTGTGGGTCTAAGTACAGATGGCTGTGTACAGTTTTGTTCCAGACTTATGAATAAATGAACAGATGAATTTTCACGTTAAGCCTCACGGATTCAAGAATTTAGATATTTATATTGATTATCATATCTTATTTTTCAACTTTTTTCACAGCTAATTTCTATCTGTTAGCTCACTTGAAAATATTAACATCACCAAACCTGTGGATGTGAGGTTTTCATCCATCAGCATTGAAAGCAGGAGTACAACAGGATGTGTGAACTGTTTTTGCATCAAGGCACTCAGGCTTCACTTAATTACTTTGATGAGAGAATCACACCTAAAGAGACTCTCGCACTGTAGTGCCACTTCAGATGAGTGTGTATTGTCATTATGATAAATCTATGGTAATCAAAAGAGGTGACATGCTTGTTTTGATCATTAGCAGCAGTGTTATTTCTGGTGAAAAACATACTACAATCCGACTTAGTACTTTTCTGCAGTACGGACTGTCATCACTTCATGGTAATATAATCATTACCTGACAGAATTCAAAACTGGATCACAGATGGTGATTTGTGAAATAGCCTCTCAGGACAGGTCTTTGAAGTCTAAAAATATCATAAATCTCAAAGAAATGTGTCAGAACACATTGATCTCTGGCTTCACAGTGTTTCAGATGAAGTGGTTATTATGAACGAGGACAAAAATAGATGCAGGTAACACATTTGGTGAGCCCATTATTAGCAGACGTTCGCCAAAGTAACCTGAAAAATGTGCTGATTAAAAATTTAAACTCCCATTTATTACATGTATCATCTATTGGCTGATAGGTATATCATGTAACGTCACAGCTCACGTTGAGGTGAGACTCCCGCCAAAGCTGAACTTGAACACGCGGGCGAAGCAGTAAAAGAGTATTTGATTAACTGAACATAGGATTCATGTTTGATGCAAAGTAGTCTCTGAGGCAGGTGGCTACTGTTCATGTCACAAAACACCACACAACACAGCATAAAGCAGAGAATACACGCAAATGACCTTCAAAGTCTCAAATGAATTAAATCACACGTTTCTTACATAGAAGCCGAGCCTGCAACTGTCTTTGTTTTTCCACAGGTGATGTTCAGACAGCCATCTGTTGCACAACCCGAGGGTCACTGTCTGCGTCGGTCAACACGATTCCGCACCTCAATTCATGATCAAATGGAAATAGCCATCCTATGTCGTGGCCATTTGTCAGTCTGGGTTGTGTGTGTTTCTTTGTTTTTGACATCACCATCATGCTTTGTTTGCTCGAGGGGAGTCTGACCTTCGGTCTGTGTCAGTCAGCAATCTGAAAGTGTGTATTGTCACAAACAAAGCTATTAGAGGAGGTGATTGTTTGTTCTGTAACTGGAGACATTGCTCCTGTTGTTAGTCAGAGCGGTACGCAGGGGAATAATCTGTCTTTCAGCTCAATCACGATAAAAATTAATTATGCACCACCAAGATGATTCTTGAGCTTTTATCTGTTTTATCATATTTGTATCGTGAAATCTTACCCCCCCCCCCCTTTTTTTCATACAATAAATCCATTTACTGAAAAACTACATGGTCTATCGTGTCACCTCAGACCAAATGTGATTTATTTTGATTTAGCACGCGGTGTAAGTACCACGCTAACACCTAATCTGCAGTGTGGAGGACAAGTCATTAGCAGCGAGCCAACAAAACACAGAGCTGGAGAGGAAAATGACAAAAAGTTAATAGAGCAAACAAATTATGTCAAATGACCTGGAGTGGCACACACCTTGTACCAGTTTACACTCCAACAAACATGTTTCCTGTTGAAGCTGTGCTGGGCCCTGACGCAGCTAGCCTTTTGGTAAATGAACAGTTTGACAATATTACTGTGATAACTGAACATACTCATGTTCAAAGACTGGCCACAATTTGAATATTTGTAGTTTTACTACATGTACTGTATGTTTGCATTACCTCACTTTGCCCCACTTTGTGCCTCTCATGTAGTACAATACATTTAAACGGCAGGGGTAAGTTTTTCCCCAAAAAAAGTCTTTAAACAAGACCAAAGCTGTGCTCAAATACTCGTCTTTGCTTAAAAGTGAAATGACTGAAGTGGCAGCATGATAAGAGTTATTTGAATCTCTAAGGTGCTTCAGCGCTTCCTTTCTTATCTCCTTCACCACAGAAACGCTGGACCATCTACTTGAAAAAAGAAATGAGATAACGCCATCCCACAGTTCCTTGCAGCCTCAGTGTGAGTACAGTTGGACTCTCATACGTCTGTGGTCATTTTTTCCAAAGTACTTTAGAGTCCTCCTTCATATCTTTTGTTGACCTCATGATGTTCATTGTGGAGGACAAGGAAAAGTCTTCAAGTCCTTCTAGCAGCTCTCTGTGGCTCGACGTGAGCTAAGCGGATTACATCAGCATGATAACATGGTAACAGATCCAGCCTGAACCTCGACAGGCACCGTGTTTTTTTTTTTCATGTCTTAACCCAACTCGAGCCCGATGCTTGTAAAGTACACTGATGAGCAGTAGTCTGTGGCTTTAAGAGCTCACCTGGACAAAGGGTGACACAGTCTTTCAGTTCTTTAATGACAGTCAGGACTTTTTGGTAGTATACTGTTTCTTTATCAGTGTCTGCAGTGAACTGACTCCAGTTGGTGTTTGATTAAACAAATGGTCTTGGTTAACCATGATGTAGTGGAGGATTAAATAGCATGTGTTGGCCTTGTTCTCTGCCCTGGTAAATGTATAGCCTGATTCGAGCCGGTAGCCTGGACAGGATAATGATAAAGTAAGGCCAGCGACGCAGAGAAACTGGATGGTGTGGGGCGGGCAGAGATGTGTAGCAGGAATGTTTAATTACACAGAAGCTCATTTGGAGAAAATAAACATTTTGCAGTGGTGGTTAATGCTACCTGAGCTGAGGTTGCATGGCTCTTGTTTTAATCCTGTTTCTGGTGTGATTAAAGAGGTTGTTTGTAGATGCTGTGAAGTTGGAGGCCATAAATAATCCTCTCATATGTGCTGAATAAATTCAGCCCGTGAATTTAATCAGCATCCTGGATGTGCAACATAAACACTTTTGGGTATTTTTGAAGTGTTTGCGGAGGTATTATGGACACTTAAGAGTAAAGCTTACACGTGCCGTCTTATTTCAACCAGCCTTGCCCTCGCAGCTCTGGTTTCTTGAAAGCATCAACCCCGTAATGCCGTCCAGATAAAGCTCTCGTCTCAAACCCACTCACCCTGCAGTCCGCCGTAATGTTGGGCTATCACGGCGTCTGAATCTTTAATGCCCAAATGACATGTCCACAAAGGAAGTAGCCTCTTTAAATATGTAGCCTATCTAGTTGTTCTGCTGGCTTCATTACCACGGTTATCTGTGCGTGGCCACGGGATTCATAATTCATGTTTCTCAAATATTCCCTCAGATGAGGAGAGGCATGCGCAGAAATCCCATTCGTCTCCTATGCAAAACACATGCTTGTATGTCAGCTGCTCCAGATTAACCAAAACTAGAAATATTCATACGCAGAAGTATTTATATTTATCAGTAAATGCAGGATTTTCTTGATGAATACAAAAGTAGATCAAGGGGGTCTGCGGCTCTTTGATATCGCTACCCGCTGATTGTTGAGTGTTTAGAATGCAAATACAGCTGCCTGCTTCTGCTGTATTCAGTCGTTTGGTGGCCGATAAAAGCCACTCGGATTCACAAGCCCGCTGAGCCACGAGCGCCTTCAAACAATGTTGACCCCTCGGTGCGTCCCCTTTTATCTATGCACTTTGCTATTTGTGGCAAGGTCAATTGCTGTGGCAATAGAGATTATTTGTATTTTATTAAGGATCCGTTTAGCTAATGCCAAAGGTGAGCTCTGTTTGTCCCAGCGTGGCAGAAAAACAACATGTGTAGCACCAACAGTTTTTGACAGCAAGGTTGTATAAATGGAAGGTACAAAGTGCCTGGTAGTGTGATTGAAACACATTTGTTTTCGCGCTCCTTCTTGTGATTATTGATAAGCAGAATAAAAGGTGATGTCTCCGCTGTGACGGCGTGGGTTATCTGCTGCAATGGCGCTCAGGTATAATCTCAGAATCCAGGGACAGGCAGGTAAAAATAAATGTGTTGTGCATGTTTACACTTCATTACAAAGTACAGTTCAAAGTTCAGTTTCCACAGATACAATGACATATGATTTAGCTCTAAATGAGCTTTTTCAATAAAAGCTCTTACCTCTCCGTGCGACGTATCACCGCAGCTATATTAAAAGCAGATTACTAAAAAGGATTTAAAGTTCTCATGAAACGGCTAAAGGAGTGCTATTTGTCGTGATGTACAGTAGGTCCGCTCCGTCTTCATTTCCATGAAGTACCGAACTTTATAAATACCAGTAAAAGTGCTGATTTAATGTCTGATCTTTAAATAACCTCACCTTGCTTGGTAATCCTGCGCATTAGTTTCTGTGCTTATTAGAAGTGTTTCTCAAGCCGCACCAAACCGGATGAAACTGTCGTGAATCTCAGCCGTGCGCTTGTGTCGACAAAAGAATAGCCTGATATCTTCCCCCGCTCCCGAACAGGATAACCTATTAAAGGCGAGGCAGCGAAGAAACTATGCACTTGCTGGGAGTGGATGACGGCACATAATTCGGTTACCCTCCGATAAGTAATTCAAGGATAGAATCACTGATATTGATTTTGAGTTTTTATTATTAAAAGCGGCTAATGTACCATTATGTAAGGGAGAGCAATATGTTGTGATTTATGATGCCATTAGAGCTGCTTCTGAATACACTGTCATTATCACTAAATGATTTGCCGGGCTTTTACTGTTTCTTTTCGCTATTCCTGTACTTAATCATACACGTTTACACATGAGGAAGTGAATAAATAGTAAAAGAAAATAAAAAGTCCACAGTGTGAACTGTTTGAGATGACGAAGTGAACAGCAGCAGAGAGGCAGAGAGTGTTCTTTTCAATCTGTCAGTCCAATTGACCATAAAATAGATATTCAAAACAAGGCTAAGTGTTTGTTGTACTGATGCTTTAGGTATTGATCTATCCACTGCTGACACCTGATAAACACCTCAGTTGTTATGTTAAAAAAAAAAAAAAAGAGAACTTGCAATGATGTCAGAAGAGTGGGACCTCCAATTAAAAGGGTTGGTTGGGCAGAAAGATCTAGTGTGCGGTGGCCAAAACTTTGCAGCACTTGGCTGCCGACTTGTGTTTCCACTTTGAACATAATCCCCTGGTCGACTCCTTCATCTGGACAGAAGTGCAGTGATGCAATGAATGCACTTGACCCTGAATGAAACCAGGACTTTAGCTAGTTGGAATTCCCTGTTGCCAGAAAACTGTATGTTAGCTTACAGTTCAGAGATACAGTGCGTCCTTGAGTGCAGCCCTTTTCAGTGAAGACTTTGGATGGATGGCCTACTTGATGAATCAGTCAATAGCTGAATGAATCATTCAAGCAGATTGCTATGTAAATCCCTCGCTCATGCATTCATCATTTCTGTCCGTTCAACACTGCACCATGAATCTTGCGCCGCAAAGTGGGAGAGGAAGAAGAAGAAGCTGCAGCATGTTTGTACTTTGTCACGGCAGTTTGGAGTCACGGTGTCGAACAGGTTGGCTCACATGTGAACAAGCTCCTTGTTCATAACAATGAGCCATTAGTCATCCCTGCATCTGATCCCCCCCCCTCCTGGCCTCATCTGCCTGCTCACACCGATGAATAGAAACCTGACACCTACACACAGTACAAAGGGATGGAGATATGATGAGATGAGATGAGATATGAGACAGACGGAGGGATCCACAGTGTGTAGCCGAAGGTGGTTAATTGTCGCAGTAGGCCGATAACTTTGCAAGTTTCACAAAGAGGCTAATTACACATCCTGTTAGCACCGAGGCATCCACATGCTGCTGCAGTTTCTGCTGGCTTAGAGTTCCCTAGTTCCCTAGTGATTAACTCAAACATTTTAGGTTAAGAATCACAACACAAATGTTGGCAAAGAAACACCATTAGGTACCATTAAGTACAGAAAGATTTAAAAATACTGTTTTTCCTAAAAGAATTAAGAATGTGTCAAAGAAATAAGCAGACATCTGGGGGACTACGCCTCTTTACTGCTTCCTTTCCCGGAAATTAAATGAGTAGACTGGTTTTATCTCACCATGTTCAGTAGGCTGGTCCTGGACATGTTAATAGCCTAGCTTAGCATGAAGCATGCCAGCCTCCACCAAACGGGGGAGAAACACACAAAAATTGAAAGGTTAGAAAAGTTCTTGTAAACGCGTTACATCGAAGAATCACCTGGGTTTCATTCAAAGTCAAAAAAGGCAGACCCACTATATTATAGCAGGCTAATTCTGTCGCTGAGCAGATAATGAGCTAAAACAAAAGGAGCGAGTAAAGAAAAGATGTTTCCCATCTGGGATAATACTGGACTCACTGTTGACACAAGAATTATTATTCAGATAAATGTTGCTCTTGTTTCATCTGTCGGGAGTCTGCAAGGTTACGGCGAAATGAAACTGTCAGATTAAAGAAATAAAAAGGATACAAAAAAAAAGCTGAATTCAAATAATACCATGATGTCATGTCATAATACAGGTTATTTCTGGTGCAGAGACAACCAACCACACCTTATTATTTTTTGTTATTTCCACCATTTTAGTCCATTAGTGCCAGCAGTTCTATGACCTGTGAGAGTATAGTGAAGCTGTGGTGGAGAGGACAGGAAGGGCTGGATCATGAAAGAAAGAAAAATGAAGGATGACGAATGTATTGATTTTTTTTTTCCAAAATTTATTTATGTGACAAGATTAAACTGCGTAAGCCTACATTTAGTTTTTTGAGCAGGATTTAAATCGTAACCAAAAAAAACAACAAGTACCATTTGCGCCAAGTGTTACAGAGAAGATATCTTCATATTCAACCTGCATGAAAAACAAAATGATTACATTTGACTCACAAAGGATTAGACATCAGTGTTTTTTTTTCTCCCCTGGTTTAAATCCCATCAGTGCTGGCGGGATGCCCGGTGTGTGTTTTGACCGGGTGAAGTGTATTCAGGCTTTTCAGACCGACACAGAGATGGTGTGATGATCCCTCAATGCCGCCTGTCAGTGTGACAGCCAATAACACTTCTGTGACCTCCCAATACACCACAGTACAATGGGATAATTGGCTGGATAGACTTACAGTGATACACACGCACACACAAAAGGCGTGAACGGCATAATGTCAATTTTTCATGGTGTCATTCAAGCTGAGGGATTTCATTTTCATTAGACGCTAGATACGTCATAAAATCATGATAGCCACATCAAACAAGTCTGCTTTTATTTTATCCTGACAAGTTGAAAGAAAGGAACTTGAGAGCTGTAAGAAAATCACTGCGTTTATGTAGCTGACAAAACAGTCTCGTTTCAAGGCCCAGTCTTTAATTGTTATGCAGCTTTCTCTCATTTCATCTGAGCTTGCTTGGCAGACCTTTGTGTTGTAGGGAGAAAAAGCACATCAGCATTTTGAATTAGTGTTTATTTTTATTTTGCATCATTGCACGCCATCTTTCCAACATCACAAGACTGGTTTCGACGTATCGGTGCATGTCACGCATGGCTGATGTAGCAAGACGGAAACAGACGGACAGAGAGGGAGAGATTAGTTGTGTTGGTGTCTCGTATCTGCAGGGGTCCTGCAGCCCTCTGCCTGGATTTTCGTATTTTCTCTATTTTTGCGCTGCTCAGAACGTTTTACCGACCCAAAATGTTGGTATTTGACGTCCCGGCAATGAGACTCAGGCAGCTCATCTTTCTGGTGCTTCTCAGGTCAGCTCAGCCAAGCCCTACTCATTCTAGCTCTAATTTAAAACTCATTGAATTAAATTTATTTGAAAGAAATGGCTGGTAGAAAATGTCCTTCGGAGGGAGGCTTTTTTACTTTTATACTCTGAGTATATTTTAGAGTCTGTACTTTCACTTTCATGTTAGTAAAGAACACCTCTGTTTATGTCGGAGTTTGAATGCCCCTCTCCTCCCCTTTGGATTGTTGCATTCATTTCAGCCTTCCCAAAAGTCATCATTTTGGTTTGTCCCTGCAGCTTGAAGATGTTACGTGATACACTTAACATGTTTAGTCCCAATTCATAGGCAGTCTGAGATCATGTTCCTAGTTTCACAGAGAAAAAAAAAAAAAAAAAAATCACTCTTAATAGTTACCTGCCTTTGTGCAGATCATCCGAAGCCTAAATTGAAGCAGAGGCTGCTCAGCTGCCAACAGCAGGAGGCTGTCGTCGCACCGTGGAGCTTCCTGATGTGAAAATATTCATTTCTGTGAATGTAAAGCTCGTGGCACTGACGAGATAACACATTCTTGATACAAAAAGCACACTGCTGTACATTTTCTTTGTCAAATTATTGGACTCAATGAGTTGAAAACTATCGCCACCGCAGAATTTAGCCTCAGTGCTTGCCATCCCAATTGAATTAGCAGCTTAATGATTAACATGACATTGTTTTACTGTATTTTTATCCTCCTCGAGGAAAAGATAATTGAGCTTTTTCCCCCACTAAGACATTTCAGGAAGGGTCATGCGCATCGTCATCCACTAAATTGATTTAAATGCTTTTTTGTCTCGCACGGCTCGTGTCATTGCGCTGTGGTGTCATCTGAGGCAAACATCACCCAGCTTTTACTCCAATTGGTGTAAATCAAACAATGCTGAGGAACTGCAAACACTGTCCAACACCTGTCACCCTCATCACGACAGAGGAGACATAACCTCAACCCTGCCCTAAACATCCCTTACCATACATGTCCACCCATAGTGAGCCTCATTAATTTCTCACACACACACACACACACACACACACACACACACACACACACACACACACACACACACCAAACAGAAATAGGGTCACATCTCCACACCCTCTCTCAGTTGTTGGATTATTAAAGGCTCGTCTTGTGCTCCTCGATCAATTGGAATGACTTTTAAAGATGGATTGCTTTGGTGACATGATTTGTGAGCCGGTGTGGGTTAAAGTGCAGAGACAAAGTTCAACTAATAGTCTTCTTATTCCCGTTCCATGTACTTTACTGTGTCTCCACGCTCCACAGAAAGACAGTGACTCATAAGTCTAGTTTACTAAATGAGAATCTTCATTTCTATTCATGTCAGTTCCATTATGAGCGAAGTGAAACCAACTGGAGCTTAAAATAAATAAATAAATAAATTAAACACTTTCACAGAGTTAAAAGCACTGTGATGAAGTCTTTAGTTTGCTTTTTAATATACCAAATCTTAAATCACTTTTGCTGTTTGTCCACCGTAACCAGTAGTTTTGAGTTTAATACTTTATGGAAACAACAAGCCAGAAAGCTTCAAGATTTTGACAACAGTTTAACTACCGCACACCACTGGCTGTTAAGTTAGCTGCTACATGAAACTCCACTACCTCCCATCACGCTTCGTTGGTCAATTCTGAGTTGTTTGTTCACTGTTCTACTCAATCCAAGTGAGGGGACAAGTGTGAACCCTTTTTTTATCTGCCGTACACGGAGCTCTATAATTACCTCTTCAGTTGTTTGGTACTCGTGCTCACCGACTAGACAATGTGTCCAACTCTGACAGTCACAGACATGGACTCGGTTCAAACCTCAGTGGGCTGCTTCCTTTATAGATAACAAAAGTCAGTAGACCCCAAACCCCATTACTCATCATTTGTCAGTATTAGACTGATGGAACAAGTGTTCAGAGACAGAACTGATGATGTGGAGAAGGGATCAATGGTTCCTTCTCAGGACGGCATTTCTTTCACCCATAGCAACCTTGCACACATCGTGTCAGGTTGTGGCCTCACTAGCAGTAAAATGATCACAAACCAGCTCCAACCCACGTTGATATAGAAACAAAACATAAATATGTACACAGGTAATGCCAAATACTTAGATAATAATTAAAAATGCCTCTGCAGGGGACAATGAGACTGAAATATGCTTTTGCAACTTCTCAAGTCCCCAACAAAATAAAATAAGTAAACTAATATAGTATGTTTAGGGCTTGGGGTCGAAAGGCAAGCTACACACTTGCTAAAATAAGCCCGACCCTGATGAATGTGGCCCAGTTGAAGGGTGACTGTTGCCGGTCACTCCACTGGATTTTCTTCAAAAGGACACACACACACCGTTTCCCTCAGCTAGAAAAGACCTAAGCAGCAAAGAAAATCTCAACAGGGCCAAAAACAACCAGAGGGTCTGGCTGACAGTCTGCAGCACAGACAGCCAGAACCAGAATGGAAGGTACCTGACCTGTGTGCCAGCTCCCACCCCTCTTAAGCCTTCACCAAACGTGCATTATCACACCGTGACTGGCTGGGAGGAGAATGCCCACAGCTGCTTTCACTCATTAATTAGTGGCCAGTCTCCTGCACCCTGCACACAGGTGATCTGAATCCACTGCAGTCAGTCCAGAGGGGTTTTGAAATGCAGCCAACATAAAAAGTCAGCAAGTACAGTGCAATAGGATTGCTCAAATGTCATGCGATTGTATGTATTGTATGAAGCAGATCTGATGGGAAAGCCACAATTTCTCATGGGCATCCTGACACTACAGCCACTGATGGAAACCATATCCCGACTATGTCATTATGTCAGCCACTCTGGCACTCTTTGGCAGCTGTGGGGTGTCATACGGAGTCAGGACAATCCTGTGCTGACCCCTAACACAGAACAGCTGGCTGCTGCTCTGACAAATTCACACTAGGGACCTGAACATGCTGTAAGCATGTGTTGATCGCAACACCATGTGGCATCTCAACAGTTAAATGCTCTGTCAGTTTTATAAATTGTTTGTGCTCAAAGAATATTTTTGGAGGTACAACCCTGTGCAGTGAGATGTTTATACACTCTCTTGCTAGTTTATTAGGTGCACCGAGCCATGAACCATGTTCACATTTCAACTCTGTGCAGTCGTTAAAGGGATATTTTGACATAAGTTTAATCCATGGTCTAACACACCATGACACCGAATAAGACCCCCCCTTGAGCGATCAAGTTTTCCGACCGCTAGCTTCTTAGCAACCTCAGAAAAGACCACACGATAACAATACACTGCAGTCTATGCCTCCACCAAGAAACTGCCATCAAAAAGCCACTTATAGCCACAAATAATGCTCAGAACAGCACCAGACTTCAGCAATAGTACAAATAGGGTCTCAGCACATAGTTCGAGGCATCAAACATCAGCTAGCTTAGCCGTATTTCTACTGAATAGAGAACACGGCTCACCACTTTCCAGCAGCAGCTAGCTCGTTGTGGGGAAGCCCTGATGATTATGAGTGCAGTTAGAAATGCTCAATTCCATTCTTTTCCCTGTCAGCTCTCAATAATAACTGTTATAAACTGGTAGGCAAAACACATATGAACTTTGATTGCATTTCCATGGAGTAATAATCATATATTTTCATCCTTGAGCTGCGGAAATCTACTGCACTCATTAATCCGTAATTGGTAAAAGAAAGTGGAGGCTTAGCATAAAAGTCTGTGCAGACTGAAGGGTTTCTCTGTCAGGGTTATGTACACAATAATGCCTCTACCAAGCTGAAATTCAAAGACACATTGCTTTAGGAAAGCAATTCTTAAAACTTCGAAAACCGAAGGTTAGCATTCGCTCTGTTCGATTTGGATCACAGGATGCATGCTGAATTTATGCATGCATTTATCCTTGTTTTAAATTGGCAATAGGAAACAATTTATTTACCATTCTGAAGTAAAAAAAAAAACTAATTCCACAGTGTGATGGCTGTAGACAAATGACACCATCTGTGTACAGATTAGGTTCCCAATAAGCCTTGCTTTCACTATGCTTTTCAGCCTGTGTTGGGGATGGATTCGTCCAGCAAAAGTGAAGGTCATACTACAGCAAAAGGGAAGCTGTCTGCAATTGCACAACCAGAGAAGGAAGAAGCATTGTTTTCTATAGTTACTATCATCAGATAACAGTGAAAAGAAATGGAATAACTGTGGAAACTCTACACAGCGAAAGAAAAAAAGATGATGAAGGGGGACACAAAGAAGGTTAAGAAGGGGGAGTGATAGAAGCTGAGGTAGAGTGGAGGGGTGTGCCGGTGTTAGGTCACAGGGAAACACTGCCGGTGGAGGGAGATATCGAAAAGTTGGTTATCTACACTTTGAGTGAGCTAACAACAAAACAACTTACTTGCGAACCTAATGTGAAAGAGGACGGCTTGTATTACTTTCTGAAACATAAACACGCATCATTTTCACCCGCAAATCCTATAGACTTTATCCAGCTCCATTAGTCATAATGACTTTGCAGTTTACCACCCTCAGCAGTTCTGCAACTTTCATGTGATTCCACAGACACATCCTGAGAGAATGACTGACAAGGTGAGAATAATCACTGCCAAGGTTGGGTGATTCCGTCAGGCCATATCTGATAAATTAAATGAGATGGAGGAATGATGGGGTGCAAGCCCAGCTATGCAGCACAGAACTGCTCTGTCTGTTCAGTCTCTCTCTCTCTGCCTGTCTGTCTGTCTGTCTGTCTCTGTCTGCCTGAGCCCAGTCTTGTCACCATCGTGACAGGTGA
This sequence comes from Acanthopagrus latus, assembly GCF_904848185.1. Classification (NCBI taxonomy): domain Eukaryota; kingdom Metazoa; phylum Chordata; class Actinopteri; order Spariformes; family Sparidae; genus Acanthopagrus; species Acanthopagrus latus. The sequence continues at coordinate 15,555,726 of NC_051049.1, read as the reverse complement.
GCAGAAGGAAAAGCAGAAGGTATACAGGTAGAGATGTTTTTTTGTGCTCCCTGCTTTTACCAAACATGAGGTGCCGGTCTCGAGGAAAAAGGGACGGATTTTGTTTTCACCCACTCTTTTGCATCCATGTTTATTTTGCTTTATCTAAAGCAACACTGTAATGAATTGCTGTATATTTATGGTGAATTTACAACAGTATCCTACTGTATTTTACAATTGTAAAATACGGTTAAATATTCATCCCTCACATGTAAATTAATAGTTAAATCAATCATTTAACAATTACAGTAGATAAACTGTAATTTGATAGCATAAAACAGTATCTGTAATTAATTGCTGTAAATTTACAGTGGATTACAGTAGTTGCATTGTAAAATAACAGCAAAACACTGGCATCCCTGCTGCCAGTGTTTTACTGGTTTTTTACAGGGAAATTCTTCACAGTGAAGGTAAACTTCTAACCCCCCGTTTGTTACACCTGAAACACACTTTTCTTCATCTGTGAGCATTTTCTGTGCCATGTAAAATGTTAAAAATAGCCCGACATTATTTAAATGAGTCTAGCCATTGTATAGAGTACTGTCTACTCACCAGGTGACTCAGCATTGCAGGTGCTGATTTATATGCCGCCAACATCTTTTTCCACTCTTTTTGTTGGAGAATTAGGTCAATTCCTGGAGTAAACAGGGATTACATGCTGATTAGCCGTGTCTCTACCTGTCAGAGAACACCTAATTCATCAGTGACCAATTACTGGCGACCTTTTCATGACCTCTGAACTTCACAACAGGGCGATCTGCGGTAGAAAGAATAAAATCAGACATTAGGGGTTAAACTACTCAATCGTCCGTCCCTGTGCAGCTTCACTGAGTAAAATGTGTCTTGGTATGGAAATGTACTTGCTTTTTTTTTTTTTAAATTATTTTCACATTTAATCAATCCAGATCTCTATTTACAGTACCAGCTTTCAGTCATCCTTGTGAGTCATTGTTGGGGGAATCAATATGAATGAGGATGTTTCTCCTTCTTGTTTTCTATATTTGTGTTGTCTGTTTTTAGAGAAACACATTGTTTTGACTTAAAATTACTTTGTTGCATAACAGTCTGGAAAAGAAACAAACAGTGATGCTGAAAGCTGTTGCAAAATGCAATAAGAGAAGAAATGCTTATTGAACATGCAGCACACCTCTGGGTCTTAAGACAGCTTATTAAGTGCAGTGCATGTTTTAGGCCAGTGGACGGCAGGGAATGACTACGAGGAATGTTTTATAAGCAATTCATTCATTTTATCTATTATCATGTATAACCTGTGATGTAGATGTTTTTGTGACAATGAACTATAATCTTGATTTTTCTTTTAAATATTCTATTTTTAGTTTGATTTATATTATATCAACAGCAAACACAAATTAAGACTTTTGATATGGTTATGATGTCGCTTTGAGATCAGAAATTTGTCTCGTGTCTAACTTTTTCGAACAAAAATCAAAACATTGAACCAAACAACAGACAAAACATTTAACCAAACAACAGACAAAACATTTAACCAAACAACAAACAAAATATTTAACCAAACAATAAACAAAACATTTAACCAAACAACAAACAAAATATTTAACCAAACAATAAACAAAACATTTATCCAAACAACAGAAAATATGTTTTATCAGACTACCAACAAAACATTTAACTTGAAATTAACAAACCAAACAAACAAAACCAGGTCTACAAAGTATACTGTGTTACATCAGACATCACAAAAATCAATTCCTTCAACATTCAGTTCATAGTCTGCAAAGACACACAGGAGGGCAGAAAAATAATTTCATTATTCACACAAGTACATATAAAAAGCAGCCTCTAGCTAACCACCAATAGTTTACCTCAGCAAGTATCTGCAGGCTGTCATGAAACGAGTTCTTGCTGTACTGTTTTTGTTCAGACAGCAGCACACACTGAGACAAGCAGTACCTCCAGCATTCACTACCTCTGCCAAGCTGAATCAAATTCTTTCTGCTCTTTTTTATTCTTTAATTTTTTTTGTGCTGGTCATGAGCCAACAGTGAGCTCGTTCAGGGAGGTACGGACGGATGGGATTCCCTGAGGGGAGAATACACAATAAAACACGCACATCGAGGGCAAAACACAGGAACACATTTGAACAAAAATCAGTGAATTTATTCAATGAGAGTTATATTCCTTGTAACTATTGTACAGACATTTATTTAGCTGTAACCTGCTATGATGCATAAATTAACAAATTACTGAATAAGCTGCAGCAAACCCCACAGTACCACTGCTGTACTTTTGCCGATTCTTCAGTCTTCAGTTCTCAAGTTTGACCAACTGGATCGAACATCTCAGTCACAGCAGAGCAGCACAGCCCATTTGAATATATTTAGGAAGTCACTGAGGCAAAACATACATCAAGACAGTGATTAAGTAGTTGACACAGATTTCAGATGTGTCAGTGATAGCGTGTGATATAGATTTTCCTCGTAGTGAATTAAAATGAGTCTTCACACACTGCAACATCATTTTCTGGCCCCTCTGAATGGATGAAGATTATGAGAAAGAGCAGTGTGAATAATGAACGGTTGGATAAGGCATATGATACAAATAGGACAGGATATACAGTAGAACTTGAGATGATCAGATTTGAGTTGATGATAATCATCTTTTAATCATGGTTAAGTATAGATGGGGTTTGGTGTGGCCAGGGTTATGATATGAATCTTGGAGGGACGTTGGTCTCTAGACTCATTCATAAGAAAGCAGAAAAAACTACTTCACAGCAGTTGTTTTGTTACTTTCCGGTAATTTCTTACAAATAAATTGAGTTCTACTTCATACTGCATATGATGAAATAGTATACAACCTTTTTGTGGCTCCAGAGGGAGCTGCATGTAATCAGAGGAGTCAGATCAAGACAAAGATGAAAGCAAATGCTAGTGTTTTGAGTATTCAACATGACAGACTGAGGGCAGCATGGTGGTGCAAGAAGGGTGTGGGTTTGGACCCCCTGGCCAGCTGTGGCCTCTCTACGTGGAGTCTGCATGTTCTCTTGTGTCGAGTTGGTTCTTTCTGGGTTCTCTGATTTCCTCTCGTAGTCCAAAGACATGCAAGTTAGGTGAATTGGCATCTCTTAAGTATACATGTGAACAGTTATTTGTCTCTTTGTGTCCTGTGATGATTTGGGGACCTGTCCAGGGTGTACCCCACCTCTCGCTCACTGTCAGCTGGGATCTGTGCCCATGACCCTGCAAAGGATAAGCAGTTACAGATCATGGATGGGTGACTGACTGGTTGAACTTTATGTCTGAGGTTGTGTTTTCTTTGAAGCTAGTCTGAACTGACTCTGATGAAGGACGATGCTGGGAGGGTGTTTCATCGCTAAATCCACAACTTTGATGAACTTGTGTCTTCAGGGATTATAAACATTACTTCCTCTCTCATCAGGGGGTTAAGCCTCTTAGAGATTAAAAGCAAATGTCCTTCTTTCCTTAAGAACTGAGAAAATCTGACATGAATTTGGCCCGTTCGGGCCATTGTTTCCCAGTATTTCAACTCAGAGCCAAACTGATATGTAATAGATCCAATCTTTGCCAATATGGAAAAATGTGTGCCAGGAGTTAGGCACAGCACAGCACAGTGCAGCACAGCACAACACAGGGATGCCAGTGTCTTTAAAGGGAGCAATCACTGCCTTAAGTAACAGTGGCAAGTACGTTGCATTGCCTCCAAGGGAGTTCACAGCTCTTCTCTTTTCATTTTCAAGTTTCCTGCGTGTGAGCAACAACAAACATCCACATATACACATACACCGATATCCCTTGCAGATGGAAATGATTTATATGGGCGGACTCAGGTCTTTTTTCTGCCACTGGAAACATTAATGATGAAGTGTCTTTGCAATGTGGTTACGAGCCGGTCGGCCCTACTGATTTTGATTAGCTTCTATACAATTTTCACCTAAAGCATGCTGATTAACAAATGGCTACGCAAGTGGCAGACACTCAAAACCAGTCGAGAACTCTCTGACCTCATATCAGTGATGTGTTCACTTCATGGAAATTCAAGTAGGCCACTCACCACCTGCAGGTGTGACCTTGCAGCCACTCGTCTGAAAGGTTTCAAGATGTTGCTGCACTTTGTTCTCATTTCCTGTCCCCTGGAGATGAATGGAGTCCGTACACAGTGATGAGGGAAACCTTCAACATTTACAGTTCAAGTGCCTTAATTAGAAACTCTTATAAAACAGGTACAACTAAAAAAAGACTAACTCGGTATGGGGTATGAATTTGAAGCAGGGTAATCATGCCTCACATGGGCTTGAGCTGCAGGTTGAAGGTTAGAGTTTAATGTCTGAGGAGGTCAAACTAAATTTCAATATAATCAAGGTATCCGGGCTGTAGTTTGTTGCATCATAGTGCAACAACTCTGTATATATACTCTTTATCTATTAAGATTCTCAGTCACATTACTGTTACTCCTCTGCAAACTCTGTGCAACTCCTCAGTCAGCGAGCCGGGAGCAGACTGTATTTTTTATGCCATCGTGCTGGCGACAGCCGTGGCAGGAGTTGTCTCTCTGTTCCACTCTCTTGAATGTGATTTCTCAGGAACTGGAGTGAATTTATTCTAATTTGCACTCAAGGATGTACTCATTAGGATTTTGTGGTAAAAGGTCAAAGTCACTGTGACTTCACAAAACAGGTTTTTGGCTATAACTCATATTCAGTTCATCAGAATTCATGTGCTCATTCTGGCAGATAATCACATAAATGTCTATCAAGATAAAATGAAGAGATGACGGTTTATATCCAAAAGGTCAAAGGTCAACTTAACTATGACATCATAATGTTTTGCATGTTTCTGGCCATTATTCAGCACCAAAGCTCAGGAATAGAAAGGGGAGATTGGGTGAGTCAGACACAGGACTTGTACCCAGGAGACCTGAGTTTGAGTCCTGTGTATACAAAATGGTAAAAGGTCTGACTTTTGACTTAAGTAACCAAAGTTATGTAACTGAACTTACCCTCCTTAGAACCAAACCATGACCTTTTCTTAAGCCTTGCCAACCAAACTCCACGTTTTACAACATTAAAAGTCTAAAAGACATAGTGTGAAACATTTTTCTGCTTTATTTTGGAAGTCAGACCAGACATTGCAAATGCAGGTCATGGGGCTAAATGTGCAGCTATGACTAAAAAGTTATCTAAAAAGTTCTCCCATCAAGCTTTCATTTAAAATATGTTTTTTTTTCTAGTTTGTGAAAAATGATTTTCACACCTGAATATGTAACGGGTGCATCAGGAGGCAGTTTACCTCAGAGCTTGCGGCAAACTCCAGAAGTTTTCCGATACCGCACGAGTTGCATAAGTAATGATAGTGAGAGGAAGGCTGGGAGTGCGGTTGACAAGTTTACCCGCCGATGTAGATTCTAATGGAGCAAGGCAGTGTGTAAATCTGTTCCTGTAGTAGAGATGTATTGTAAGCACGTCAACAGCTAACAAAAACTGTTCTGTCAACGTGAGACACGGCGCAGAGGAGAGCAGAGCGCACGGCTCTTCTTAGGAAGACTCATAAATTTAAATGCTTCTAATGGACCACTGCATGATTCATCCATCACTGGTGCACTATCCTCGAGTCACTTACCACCATTACATACACCTGTGTCTCGATCCCCATGTTATATATTTAGCACATTATATTTTTATATTTAATAGAATATTTACATTCACATTTGAATGCGTGCATCCAGTGTACTCGATATAATCCTTACTTCTTTAAAGCTATTTTTATACTCCATCCTTTCCTACTTTGGTTGATGGAATCGCTGGCCATTGTAAAAACACTCGGAGCCATTTTCTTTATTTATATCTAAACCTCTCTCAGTCTATCAGCACTTCTGCTTTATTTATATGAATCTCTTCTTTTCTCTCTGCTTTGTTCCCGGGTCTCTCTGTGAAGAACAATTTGCATAACTCTGCGAGCGGCATTTGCATGATTCCTCTCGATGAACTGCAAACATTTGTTGAAACTTTGTATTGTTCAAAGAATGCTTGTCTTGAAAAACACAAGTCTTGTTTTTTTATGATGGTGGAGGAAGAGGAGGTGTGCAACCTTAGTCTGACAAACAAACATCGAGTGAGATGTGGCAGGTTCAGGCGGGCTGAGATGTGAGAGAGTTACGTGACGTCTGAGAGTTCTGATAAAACAGACAGCCACCCTCTAACCTGCCGGCCCCGGTCCCAGCGGTTGACCGATGAGTCATGCTCCATCTCCGAACAACGACAAACATCCTACCATCTAGTTTCTATACCTGCTCATCCTGTGCACGGTCAGAGAGGGCCGGAGCATCTCCCAGCAACCACTGGGTGAGAGGCAAGTTTCAACCTTGGCAGGTCGACAGTCTATCACAAGACACAGTCACATCACAGAGGAGCCATTTTAGATCACATTTATTTATTTATTTATTTATATCAGTAATCATATTATTATACACTTCATACTTAAACTCCACTGCAGTGTCTTTCAATCCTGTGTCTGGGTCCCGCTGACCTGCATGTATGAGCCCTGAGTTCCATTATCCATACTGCCATACTACCAGAAAAAGATTTAGTGTGTTCCAATATGAAGTATGTGGAATGCGGTATGTGGATGCCTTAATACATGTGGTCATATTTTGCAGTATGCAAGCTAACATGCCTTTCTGGCTCACAGTCTGCACAGTGAAAGACACACACATACACGATATACCTCATAGTGTGTCACGCAAATGTAAACGTTGCGGACAGTGTACAAACATTTGACGGCTCATTTGACAGAATGACTGAAACAGCATTGACAGATGAAGGATATTTAAGTGTGAGTACTATGTTCTTTGTACACTTTGAACACTAATTCCGTGCTAAGGATGAGATGTATATAAGAGCAGGAGGGTCAGAGTTCAATGAGCTTAATGACTCGCTGAACATTTGAATCAGCTGTGCTGGAGCAGGAAACTATCTCATTCTTGCAGGGCAGAAGGCCTCCAGGGACAGGAGTGAAAATACTTGAGGAAAGTATTGCACTTTTTGCTACATATGTAAAGTTTCTAATTGCTTACAGTTTACATATCATCTTGATGAACAGATGCATTGTTATAGATTAAAAGGCCACTCTTAACATCACAGACTTCTTCAGTAGATGACTAGACATGCTCCAGTGGAGATGTGCGAAGCTATGCTAGGATTGTTGTGAGGCCATGTACTCATGATGGCTTGACTCCATCAGAGGCTGGGTGGCGTTCCGGCTGCAACGTAGATGCCAGAACCAACAGCAGTCACTGTCTACACCAGAGGGGTGCCAGAAATGACTCTTCTCCTCTGCACCAGTTAAAATACGTGACTAGTCTGTATAGTGGGAGAAGCTGCTGATACCTGATGGTATATCACATTACTAAATCAACATTTAATCATAACTGTGGTACCAGGCCAGAAATCAAGGGAAAAGGACCAACTCAACATCTGAGCACAAACGTCTCGCCCCTGAAATGCTCCCAGGGGTGTATAAAACTGTGCCAAAGACACAATGTCATTGAACTGTGCCCACAGAGTTTGAGTTTATTGGGGATGTCTCTTAAAAAACTAGTGCTTGGGGAAAAATGAAATAAAAGACTGCTATGTTTTGAGCATCCCACGCTACATCCTGCTCCTCTTCTGAACTGGTCTACATATAGCATGATCAGGTCTGGAAGAAAAGGGTTGCTCTTTAGGAAAATGTGTTTTTATTTTTTTAATATGCCTATTTGTATTAATTTGCCTATTTGTATCATTAACATAAATCATCACATTGAAAAGTGATTAAAATCATGGTTGTTTGAAATGTATCAATGACCTCAGTCAGATTGTACGACTTTCATGGGAAGTTAGGCTAAATTGCCCAAACCAAAATGAGCTCTCTTTCATCTTGTTGCACAGGATAATAACTTGTGTGTGCAAGTTATTACCTTGTATGTGTTAGATATAAAATTTTCAGGACCTTGAAGGCTCCATAATTTCACTCAGCCATAATAAAGTGAACAGATGATGCAGTGTCTTATTAACTGAAATTTATGATGTCATTATAAACCCCCTGAAATGTCTCATCTTGTATTCAAGGGAGTACCCAAGCAAACAAACAGAAAACACAATACAAAACCCAGAAGACATGACACAGCAACCAGCTGAGAAAAACAAAACGAAAAACACTGAGAACCCCGTCACAGACACCGTCATCGAGAAAAGATTCAACTACACTTACAGTCAGTTACAATCGCATTTCGAGGACATACAATTTGCAGTGAGATAAAGGAATTCTAAATATGCAAAATTAAGATAGGGAATTAATATATACAGGTAAAAAAAAACAGTAGGTGTCTTCAGGAGCACATTTAACCATGATGACACAAAGAGCTTTCTCCTTGTCTTCATCCAGCAGATTCAGCAAAGGTTTATCAGAGTTGTGACAGTACAATTTTGAAGAAAAACGGATGATTGACAGTCTGTAAACTAAAAGTCTTATCAAGCCGTACAGTACAATAGTGCAGAGTTCTTTCTCAACAATGGACACATGGATCAATGAAGCCCTGCGCAGTTCTAAAACGAGGCGTTCTCTCTGAGGATTAAGTCCTCACAACTAACAGGTAATCCAGATAGTTGTGTCCATGGCATCGTTATCATCCTTACTCATCTGGAAACATATATTGTTTCCTCGCACTCTATCCTCCCCACATTCAAGGGACTCATTTACATTTATATTGCTACTTAATGCTCAGAGTGGTTCATTGTGTGGTTAACTGGAGGAGCACCCTGACACAGCAGACAGGCCCCCTCGCAGGGACGACACAGCTGAGACGAGTCCTCATGGGTCGACTGAATGTCAGAGAGAAGACGGGGTCAAGTCCAGAGTGTGTGTGTGTGTGTGTGTGTGTGTGTGTGTGTGTGTGTGTGCACATGCGCACGTGTGAGTGTGTGTGTGTGTGTGTGCACGCGCGTGCGTGCGTGCGTCCTCAAAGATAGCCAGAGAGAGAGAATGGTTGTTTTTGTTTTGGATTGTAGTATTTGATATGTGCATCTTTACTGTACTGGCAGAAGAGAATGTATGACAACTCTTGAGACAACAGACTGAAAAGCAGTTGGTCAATTAGCACAGCTTTGATTTTTTTTTTTTTATTGTGATGTGTGACTTTTTGCGCTGAGGAGGGAATTATTCATCCATTATTCATCCATCCATCCATCCATCACTTGTTGTTCTCCCTCTCAGTTGGAAGAAGCAAACAAACAAACAAGAATCACACACCAACCGAACAGTCTGATCTTATCATGTTACGGCTTGTAATCATTTTAAAGGGGCACCATGTAGTTTTGGAGGATAAGTTCAAACCCATAATTCTATTATAAAAAATATTAATTAGGTTTAATTTTGCATATGTCGCCTCTGATTAAAATGTCTTCCCGAAACTACACAGTGCTCTTTTGAAAGAGAAAAAATAATCGTCTAAATATAAGGAAAAAAATGCTGGTCCATCAACCAAAACTAAAAGCTCAACATACTCTTATTGTAACTTCAAATATTTTCCACATTAAAGTGTGATAACAGGTCTTGGGGAGCACTACTACATATGTGAAAATAGTAATATATAGACTTTTGTGGATGTGATCTGACAAAGTGCCTCCAGTGATGTCACTCATTGGCTAAGGTGCATCGTGGGTAATGTTTTAGAGCACAGTCCACTCGTCTGGCATCACAATGTTTGGACTCATTACTGACACAGTGATATCAGCTTTTTTACAACACACATTCTTTTTTATTCTAAAAATGTGGTGCCTCCATTTCCCACAATGCAACTTCGTAGCTGAGTGACATCATTGGAGGCAATTTATCAGATTCATGCATCTCCCTCTGGAGCCACAACATGCGTTATTCTACTTTGTTATACAGAGTATGCAGTAATAGATTACTCCCCAAGAGCTTTAAACACAAGTTAATGAGTAAAATTGATGGTAACCCTTTAATGAGACTCTTAAGTTTGTTTTCAGTTTTTTGAGTTCAGGAGAACAGATGATCAGAGCTTTTGTGTTAACAACAGTGTGTCAGCGCTGACACTGATAATGAGAGCTGACTTTTGGCACTGAGTTCAGTGAGTAATGTTTGCCAAATTCCTTTTTGATTTGAACAAATGTTGCTGTTTCATGTGCAAAACAAAAGTAACTCTCAAATGACAGATATATATTTACTGAATAAGGGCCATCCTGCTCAGTGCTGTTGACGACCTTCACTTGTACTAATCCAGCATGTACTTTTGCAAATATGCTATAAATATACATAGATATTATAGTCCTCCAAGTCTGTGTACATAGATCTGTTATAATTATGAGGGTGAAAGTGTTTGCCAAAACCAATATTGTTGACAGATGGCAAGACTTTCACTCTGTTTATCATCACAGTATTAAACCAACACCAAACAAATACAGCACCACAACTTCAAATGTTAAAAATGAAACACTATCAACACTCATTTAAATTTGCAAACAGAAGAAAGAAGAAGAAGAAGAAGAGGAAGAAGAAATGATTGAATTCCATCATCTTTTATGTGCGAAACTTTGTATTTCATCAGTGCTGTTTGTAAAATATGACGCTGTAATCAAGTCCTAACTAAATTTACCGGCCGAATTGGAACTCTTCGTCAGTCTGATGTTTTAAGATGATGTCTGAAATGAAACCTGAAACGGAGCTCAGATAATCTGGCAATACGGCTCAATTTTTCAGGGCCTTGACAGAGAATTTTGTGCGCAGACACAAATCATGTGCTTGCTATTATTGTCCAAAGTGTAAATCTGTCTGATGACGGCTGCCTGCCGGACTCTAAATCACCTGCTGTTCAATCTCACCCTGCGCCGTCACTTCACAATGACTGAGAGGCGCTGTGAAGTACACACCAGAAACTGGATGGCTTCATCATCACAAGTACATCTTACGTAACCCTTGCATTAGATTGTTTTGTACCTGTATGTCACTTCATATTCTGTGTAAAAAATAAAAGAATATCAACTTAGCCAATTTAGTCATCATTTTCTAATGTCTGAGAGCAATGTAAACCCACAGTCTACCACTGTGTCCTGATCCAGCAGGGAGTTTACATCCTCTGTGTGCTCGGGCAGTGTGGAGCTGCAGGGTGGAGGAACAACCAGCTCCTGGGAGACAAGAGTGGAGGGTGATTGCAATTGATTTCTGGCTCAGGTGACACTTAGCCACATCTAGGCAGGTGCATTCACACACAGTGTGAGTGTTGGGATCCAGGGATGCTGTGTCATCTGGACCCTAACTGCATAGCCTTAAACAACCTCTCTATTGTGCCTCTTGCTATTGTTTGTCCAAGATACCTGCTGTGGGTGATTTATTGGTGCCCCAAAGGTGGATTCATTCAATAAAACAACAATAGAGGAAAATACACTTTTCATTTTCAAGTTGCTTTCTTCATGATGTGAGTGAAGATGCAGAGAAGGTCCATTGTTGCCATGTGTCCCATAGCAGTGCAGCCTCATGTCAATACGATTGAAAATGTTGATTGCAGGCGACTCTAAAGATGACATATTACTGCCCCCAAAACAACATGACCGGTACAACATACCAGTGAAAGGCCCCTCATATGGTCACAGTTTGGTTAGGTTTACGAAAACATTGTGGTTTGGGTTTAAATTACTACTTAACTTCTGAAACTTCAGTTAGAAACATATCTAGTAACCTGCGTTAAATTGTGTACATGACAGAACTTCATTAGTATCTAAAAAGAACTCACATAGAGAGTGAGTGTAAGTTTTATCTCTTTACTGACATCAAGTGATTAATCAGAATACCGGATAATGAAAATAATTGTTTGTTGGAACCTTGTGTGTCAAAGCTCACCACACGTGTGCCCCTGCTGCTGAAGTTAAATACTCATTTGTAGCTTGCCTGGTAAAAAAACAAGAAAGGTTGAGATGGCTGGAGACGGATAGCTGCTTACTTATTTTACCAGCTTTTGCTACAGCTGTTGGTAAATTTTATTAACACAAATGAGCTCTGCGCTGATGGATTATTGACCTGCTGAACATCAGTCTTGAAAGTGATACAGTGTGATTACTTTTTCATCCCCCTCAGCAAAGACTTTCCTTTTTTTCGTAGGCAGAGGAAGGTTCCATCTTTAGATTAGCTACACTGAGTGGTTCAGCACTGAGCACTGAGCCTGTGTGTGTGTGTGTGTGTGTGTGTGTGTGTGTGTGTGTGTGTGTGTGTGTGTGTGTGTGTGTGTGTGTGTGTGTGTGTGTGTGTGTGTATGACGGTGTGGCCATTGATTCATTGTGTTTTAGAGTTAGCTGAATTTGTTTTGCTGCCTTAGTTAAGTGAGGCAACCTTCTTCTTGCTCCTACAAACACACAAGAATCAGTTCATTCTTTGCTTTTTTTAAAGAAAGTTACAGATTTGAGAAATCCCACTGAAAAAAATTCCCCCAGCACTCTGTCATGAGAGGCTGCTAAATAAATTTGTGGTGCAGTGTGATATAATCAGCTGCCTTGGCGGTCGCATCCAAGGCAGTTAATTTGATGAGACTTTGTTGTTGGATTGTTTGGAAGATTTCATTGGCTGTCTCAAAATGTTTGAGTCTAATTTGACAGAATGGTGATACTCGAATCTAAAAATATCCAGCTTTCAGAACGCAAAACAAGGGCATTCAAGTAAGGACAAAACAGACCAAACCTTTTACATCGACAGAGCCAAAATGGTTTGATAAATGCATAGATAAATATGATTACTACCACTACTCCACAAATGCTGCATTCCTGCAACTGTTTCTGTTAAATGTCAGTCCGTTATTCTCTCTGGTTTTTGGCTCTGGTTTGCTCTACACATACTCCTGAGGGAGACTATGCCTCCGTAGCATACACCAAGTTTGTCAGGGCTGATTTTCTGGAAACAGACGCCTATATGAGAAAGCAGCACAGATTCAATCATTTAGCAAATGTTTTGGCAGCAAAGCCCAAACAAATGAGCCAGCAAAAAAGGCAAGAAATCACTACATTTTTTCATTAACAACTCGTTTCCCTTTTCAGGGCCATTTCATTTGTTGTTAAAATCAGAAATGTACTGATTCAGGTTTAATGCAAGCAGTTTTTGAGGCTGTCTGTTTTGCAGTTTGCAATCCTCTCCCTCCTCTTTACGTCACCACTCTTGCACGAGTCCTCTCTTGTGTTGCTTGCTCTCCTTTCAAGTGTTTACATCACTTGGATTCTTTGGTAGTGTAAGTCATCACTGGGGGCACTAGAATTGGTAACTTTCCCTGTTTTGCCGTTGCCGGTGTAGGTACCAGAACAGGAGGATGCTGCTCTCTATGTGTCTCTCAGGACTTCTCTGTCCTGAGTGGATAAAGATGGCAGGGATACCAGAGCCTTTCTTTTCTCTTTTACTATATGAGCAGTCTTGTTTAATTTAAGATATATCGCTGCAGCTTTAAGATATGTTAGATTAATTTATTGAAGTTGTTTTTAAAAAAAAGAAATATTCCCTCTGGAGTTAAGTGCTGTTACTAATCTGCAGTTTCTCAATATGTTGGTCAGTGGTCATCCTGGAGCACAACAGTAGTGATCACTTATGTTTCTGTTGGCATCGCTTGAGTTGTCCCGGGATTTTATCCCTGGAGACAGGAAAAAGTCATTTTCTCCCACCTGCATACAGTGCAGGGTGAAAAAAAACACATACACACACAAAAGAATACAAATCTGCTGTCAACATTTCTCTGCGACATATTTTAATACTATGTTAAGTATTTGCCTTTCAATCCCATTCACGTAAAAAGCCCCATATTCTTCTCTTGATCTTTAAATTAAGTTGAAGTTAAGTTTATTTTGTACAACTCAGTGACTTTTAGTGTGAGTGCAGCACAGTGTGGCGTGATCCAGTCAGTCAGTCATAATACGATATAGAATGACTGGATGGCTGTGTATCTATAGGTCATGCTGAAAACTGCAGTAAACTTAATTTTCTTCTAATTAAACCCCAAACCTTTGCTCGGTTTTTGACCAACGGAGCAGTCCTGTGGGGCAGGAGAAGAGAGGAGAAAGAATGGCTCTAATTGCAAATGGCCAATTAAGAGCCAAACGCTTCGCCCCTGAAATTTGGAAGTTGAATGGCAAAGTGTTCTCTTGTGTCCTGTACGCTGGGCTGGATGCTTCATCATCTGCTTGGGGTATAGCGAAGGTGAAACATCTCATTAAGTCAATGACACCATTATCACTGGTGTGTTTGAGAATGACATCACAGTCCAAAAGATCCCGAAATATCTCAAACTCCTCTCTAATGCAGGGACTCAAATTGACCTCGAAACGAACAAAATGTTGTGACTTTGAGAGCAAAGCTGTTCTGTGTGTGTGTGTGTGTGTGTGTGTGTGTGTGCGTGTGTGCGCGTGCGTGTAAATCCAGGTGTTTAAACGTGGATGTCAGAGATTATCACTCTCAAAGTCCCTCTAATATTCACAGTACCCTTGTTGCAGATGGATGAGACCTCCGCCTGGGCAGCCAGCAAGAGTAATTCTTAACTAAAATTAGACAAAGGAGAAGAGGACGGGGTAAAAATAGGCATGTCTTTTTTTTTTCCCAAGCCGTGCTATTTCTGTCTCATTTCCTCATACAAATCCTGACAAGTCATTATTTGAGGCCATTATTTCTTCTTGTTTTGGCAGCTGGGTCGTTGGCACCGTTATTCAAAGTATCATCCAAGATTCATCTTCTCATCAGCTCAGGCGTTTGGACATTTTTCACCAATTTTTTTCTTTATTCTCTCCAGGGACTGTTAACATGTACTGTAGTTACTAATGTTGAGATCACACTGACGGGTGAAACTGTGAATTAGATTTTATAACTTTTCAATTAGATTGTATAACTTTTAAATGGTTTAAAAAATGTGGCAGTGCAGCACACTTTGTGGTCTTATTATAGCATTTTCTCTAGAGGAGGCTTCACCTTTCTCACCTCTATGGCAGCTGCTGCTCACCGCATTAAGCCAGTCAAAAAGCTCTGATGGTACTTTGATTAATAGAGTCAATAGTGGGATTGTAATGCTGTCATCATTCACATTCATAAGGATTATTCCCTGTCTAGGACTGAAAAGTGTGATCTTAGTTCACATTTCAAAGCTCACATGTTTACTGTATATGTGTATTTTCTGATGTATGGTATTATATTTGAGATATATATTAATATATATTTGAGTCTGTTCATATCAGTGTTCATGCCTGATTGATAAAATATTTAAATCTAGCTATAGATCTTTTTTCCTTCATATCTTAATTCTTGTGTTTCTAAGTAAAGGACTTTGGTGACGTCTGTCTTGCACAGTCCTTTTGTGAAATGGTCAAATAGACTGCGTTTTTATAGCACTGTCTACCCTACCGACTTATCTAGTGTACCAACTTCACACACACACACACACATTCATAGAGGCTGCCATTTATGTCTGTGAATTTAATTGCCATTGAATTATGTGCATATGATTTCATGGCATTTAATGAAACATGACTCTCAGATGATGAGGCTGAGCTTTCAGTCCATGCAGACTCGAGTCAATTAATAGGGCCACTATCTGCACTGCTAACTGAGCTAACTAGCTAATGGCAGCTATATCTATCATCAGTTAGCAGCTACTATGGCGTTATGCTGCCCCCTATTTGTTTGTAATATGAATTTAACAGGTAGTCACCTCATTAATACTGAAGATATTTATGAACTAATCATGACTTAATTAGACATGAATTAAAAATCTCTTGTCTGTTCTCTAGTAATTCATCATTATATACTAAAGTCCTTGATTTGCAGTTATTCAGAAACTATTTGTTAACGATTCATTAATATTCAAATCATTCTTAATTCCTTTCTTACTCACTCCTTAGTAACTACTCACATTTTGTGTACCTGGTTGTGAATTGATACTGTTTCCTCTGACGCCGCCATTATGGTAAAATCTCAACAACTAAACAGACATTCATGTCCACCTCAAGACGAACTGTCACTTTTGTGACTTTTCTTAGCGCAGCTATCTGGTCAAAATTGCCATTTGTCCAATTTACATTTTACCTCAGCCATACTTTAAGTTTAATACTGAGAGGCAAATGTTAGCATTCTACTTCTAATATCATATCATTAACTAGAAGGTCCTTATAAAAGACTTGTGATCTCTAATCTGTGAACGGATAAACCTTTATGCACTGGCTAGAGGTTAAAGAGTCTACTTTATCTACATCTCTGGATGCAATTTCCTTGATCTATTAGTCCCCTGAGGTACTAAACCATCTGTGTGTGTATTGTCTTGTGTAAATTATAGGAAGTGTTAAAATATTTAACATCCTCCGTGTCCAGTCTGATGTGCCACGATGTTGGCATGACAAGTTTCAGTACCTGACAGTTTCCATTTTTAGCAGTAAGGGAGAAGGTGTTATGGTGACCCCGGCTCCATGTAGCTGCAGCCTGCCTGGCGGGGGTGCAGCTGGCAGGGAGAGATTGGACTCAGCTGGCACTGCTGGGGACTCTCTGGGTAGGAGGTTGGGTTTGTGGAACGGATGCGTGAGACACCAGAGCCAAGCCTGCTGTGTTTTCCAGAGCCAGAGGCCAGAAGTGCCCCTCAGCGCTGTCTGCCTGTGTGAGACTGCTTGTGCATATTTGCCCCCGTCTCGCTATACTCGTGAGGACCTTTGCCACAGAACAAAAACAATACAAGGACGAGGAAGCTGCTCTGCAAGAGGAAACAATGTGCTCTTCCTTACTTATTTAAGGGGGTCAGTGTAAGGTTTGGGAGTAGATTTAGGGCCATGGTGGTGAATGTAACAGTCAGAGCTAGGGGTTAAAGATCAAAAACACTATACGTGTGTGAGCAGATAGATGGTAAAATATCACTAAAATAGACTCATTTCAGAACTGTTCATTGCACAAGTGTTAAATGTGACATTGTATCTAGGCACTTTTACTTTAAGTGAATGGCAAAAACTACCAACAAACAGGTTTGTATACATGAAAAAACAATGAAAGCAAAATTGTTTTCATATTGATTATCATGCAGCACCCTGATGGTGGACAAAAATAAAAATATATAAAATAAAAAAATAAATAAAAAAGAGAGGTTTAAAAGTCAAAAGAAAGACACCAGGAGGTTATTTAGAAGCTGGAAAGAGTTTATTTGTCTTGTTTTTGAATATGGCACACAGTAATCTTTGTGTTTGTAGAAAAATAAAGGATTTACAGACAAAACTTTAATGCTGCTAATATCTGGGCAGTAGCTACCTTAAAAAATCTGACTGACTGAGTTACAGTTTGTTCCAGGCTCTCTTTGTTCCCACTGTGCACAGGGACACAACAAATCCCAGGGAGCTTTTACCTGTTACTATTTGGGGAACATTTAGTGTACCACAGAATTATCCAGAATTGTGTTGCTATTTAATTTCATCTATGCATTCACATAGCAAAGGACTCTGAGTGTTTAAAAAAAAAAAAAGAAAAAAAAAACAGAATTCTGTGTCTGTTGACATTTGTACATGTGTGTTCACAACAGCCGGTTGCAGATGCACCATAAGGAGGTTTCTGAAGGCTGGAGGGCAGCTGTGGGACTGAATCCAATGAGCCAAGAGAAGACGTCTGTCAGTCTGTGTCAGATAACACAAGCTGAGGAGTCATTATAACATGAAGGTCAGAATAATAGCATGAATCTTCTTAAAAAACAATGACAGACCACAGGGGTTGTGGATAAAGTTAGAATATTTCACTAAAGTCTCTAAAGCAAACTCAGCAGTCACAACACAGCATGGGAACCTTAGAGTCCTCTTTTTTCCTTTTTTTTTTTTTTTTTACAATCTTTCAAATGCAAATCCAGTAATCTCTCACTTTTAATGTCTGATCCTACAGATTGTATAAAAACATGTCTGTCTCTTCTGTCTTCAGTAGCATATCATTCACATCGTATCCACAATGTGTCTTCAGTGTGTCTGAGCTGGGTGAAAGTGACAGTCTACACATTCACATGGAGAAGGTAATGAGACTCATTGTTAGTCAACCATACAGACGGGTCGACTACAGCTATACACCCACAGCAGTATGTACTGTATGTGTTGATTCACAGTGGGATCAGCAGCATCTGCAGTCCATAATATTCTTCAAGGTAATGGCATGTTTGTCTTAGACATCCGTCTCTATAACTCTTCTTCACCAGAGAGTGTGCAGAAGTTGGCTTCTAAAGGTGACGTAGATGAAACTTGAAGACATTACTTTGCTGAGGCTACTTCATGACATCATCAAACTACTTTTTTATAATAATTGTCCTGAGTGAGAGGCCCCTAGTGGCTGAAAAAAACCCTCAAATTTGCTAAAGCTTAAAATTTTGCAAAAAAAAAAAAAAAAAAAAACATTTTTCGTTTTTATTGTGAATGAACACTCCAAAACTTCATCATGACTGTATGTGTGTGTGGTTTTATCTAAAGTAATTCACGGTTCATCAGATCTTGATTCAAATATTGCTAAACTGTGGTTATTCAATAGAAATTTGTGACATCACGGACCTCACTCATGTGAGAGTAGCAAGGACAAAAACAAAAAAGGAAACCTCTGTGGCTGTTAGATAGCCAATAACATGTTGCATCTGTGTAGGATCCCAGCACTCATGCTAAGAAAATAAATGAGAAAACGGTTGTTGTGATTGGAGCACCTTGTTATGAAGTACTTTCATTTCCTTTTGCTGCTGGCAGTTTTCCTCAACCTGCCTCGTCTACTTCTGCTTGGCAATTTCCCAGAATGACTTTTGACACTGGTTACAAAAGGGGGTGTGAACTTCTTGCTTTCTATCAAAAATGCATTATTTCTTGGTGAGTTTTGAGTGCTGCAGCTGTGGGTCGAGACTCGAAGCAAAATGAACATCGGCCGTGAAACTGTCAGTGTTTCTTTAAATGTACTTTTGCTTTAAAACGTATATTCTGTAGCCACGGTTGACCAAGAACTGAACATCCCCCAAGAGCTTTTCTTACGACTTCATTATGCGAGAAAAAACTGTGAAGAATGGAAGGTGGAGTGCTCAAGAACCAGCCAGCCAAATCTCTATCGTATGTTCCACATATTATCTATAATGGGCCTCTGTTGGTCATTAACCCCAGGTAATCAGCTGTATTACGAAAACCCGCCTGCTTACTGCAAACTATTTTCCAGTTGAAGTGTCTTAGTTTGGCTGTAATGGGCTCCTCCTCATTTTATGGCCTCTTATGTTCTTCAGCACATTGCCCTTTTCACACACAATTACCTCCTCAGCTCCATTTCGGGCCCATTAGCAGGACTTGCAGGCTTATCCTTCCCTAAGAGCAGAGGCTTCAAGGGATATGACAAGTTCTTCTGCCTCTGGAAGAGGATCGTTTAGCTCAACTAAAACTGTGGAACTGTAAAGCCATTGAAATTCAAAATGGGAGAGTAAAATGAGCTGAATTGAGCATGGTAGACCTGTGTGGCAATAGAGCTGATCACTGAGGGAAGATAAATGAGTTTGAAGTTCTCATATCAACTTATACTTTCCTACTTTGGCTTCTGACACTGTGTGGTAGCAGCAGTGAGGATTTCCTGCAGATTTCTTCATATTTATGAAGCGAGTGGAGGCTTTTAGAGGATTGAATTGTACAGCAACATTTCAAGGCGATTATGAGCAGGTATCTGACCCTTTGCCCTCCACCTCATTGTGTGTTTCTGTGGATAAAAGACGGTCAGCTGCTTATTGCCAAATGTCAGCACATGTAGCAGTTTGCTCACTTGCATCACTGTAAAACATTTAAAACGCAGATAACCTTTGGGGCAGAGCATTAAACTCCACAGTCAGCAGATAGCTGTAGCCAGTCATTATAGTCACATTGCCTGATGGCAAGGCCACTGACCACGTTGTCAGATACAACTAACCTTTGGTGTTGGTTCTTTTTGGCCTATACACAAGTAGATTGTGCCAAATGTTAAAACGCTTCAGGATTTTTTCAAATTTAAAGTTAATTAAATTGTACATTTACTATAGAAACACTTAATTGGCAGGACTGTTTTCAAAGTACAGGGTGTTTTAAGTGGTCAGGCAGTTCACATGAGGGAAGCCGGACATTGTGATGGATGCACATAGTTTTGAATGCACATTTGGAGCTGCCAGTCCTATGTGAAATGGGCATTTTCGCAACTGGTTGGCTTTTTTCACATACTGTTTAAAGGAAAACTTCCACATAAGAAACACATTTGCACATGTGGACCACACACTTTCATGAGCAATTTGCCTTTTTTGCATGTGGAAGCATCCAGTTGTACACTTTAATATTTAATGAGAAACAATGGGCAGCATTATGTACAGCTGTCTCTGGCTATGATAGCTCTAAGATAAATTTCCATAGTTCACATTAACATGAAAACAGAAAATGAAGATAAAGGGAAGAGAACAGATCCTTGTGGGATACCATGTTGTGACAGAACATGTTCGGAACCTGAAATGTAAAAGACACAAAACTGAAACCAGTTCACGGTTGAACAGAGTTGACACTGGTGATACTGCAAGTCTTTCTACTCCATAAGTGATGCAAAGGTATAACAGTAAAAGTGTTTGCAAACTTCACAGTGAAAGAATCAAATGGCTTGCATGGTGTTGTAGATAGGATGCATGGATTTAAAGATGACAGATTGATTTTTATTCTTTCCTATTTGGTTTACAATTAATAGCTTGGACATGGATATTTTGTGAGCAGATTTACATATTAGCATTTAACTTCTTTTCAATCAACAAATGGATAAAGAAGTAAACCTTGAGCATCCTCTCTCAGAGCTTTATTCCCGGGCGTGTAATGGACTGGCTGATTTCACCTGTGTCTGCCCTGTCAATAAGTCACAAATACCCCAGAACTGCAACTGCATTATTTGTAATCAGAGACACGGGGACGTATAGAGTGGACTAAAATAGATCAGTCACTCAAATCTGGATAAACGGTGAAGACATCAGACTGGGACAGGAATAGCTCTGTGATGCAACATTACAAGAGGGAACCTTACTAAAGCTTACCAACAAGATGAAATATTAAACAACACAACTCCTCAGCTCTTGCCGTCTTTTAGTTGAGCTATGTATGAGGTTTGATATTGTACCTAGAGTGATTGCTCAGGACTTGTTATATGATTAAGACACTGACATTAATAAATGCTTTAAACTTTGGTTTATATTCTGTCCTTTCTAATAGAGCTGCTTATGTATCATTTCCCTCTTGCAGCATCAGAAGAGCCATTGCTGATGTAATCAAGTCATCTATCCCTCTAGCTGTGTGTGTGAGTGTTTCTCCATACAGCCTCAAGGTAAATCTGATAAAGCAAAGTTATGTTACCCTCATTCAGTCTCTTCATTCACTATTCTTGCCGCCTGGCACAACCCGTGCAGAAGCCTCCTCCGAAGGGATTTATGTAAGTTGCCATGTCTGCAGAAGTCTCCGTTTGGATGCCATCTGATTAAATATGAACACATATTTTATTTTACTCGAAACGAGATTCTCTTGTCTGTGTCACTTGTTTTCAGCAGGAAACCACTCTGTAATTCAACACAGCAGTTTGCTCGAGGGGAGAGGCCCCACTGGGGAACATTTGAAGACATGAGACATTTAAACGTTTTCTGAAGTCTTTGTACTCTTTTTGTCCGATACAGAAGTGCCCTCTGGTGGAAGACATTCACGTCTCTACATTTCCACGTTGCTGAGATTCCTCTTTGTTTTCAGCTCAAGAATATTAACTTATAATAAACAAAGTTTACAAATATTAGGATAACACTACATTATTGATATATATTAACCATTAATTAGTTGCTAGTATTTTGGCTCTTATATCAACCCACACAGGTTTTACTAGTGAATTTGTTGCAGTTTAGAATAGGGAACACATTATTATTTGCATTGACAGAGCTGGCAATGTTTAGGATGAGATTGTTATTGTAAATGTCTTCTTTACTAACTATCCATAAGCAGTAATTAGAAGGTTATGGAGAAGGAATTCTTGTTTGTAGTTGTAGAATATGTGTCTGTGCGGGGAAGGGCATTGAAACAATGAAATAATACATTGAGTATGGACAGACGAATTTTGTCTGCCCAGCAGATAATTGAGGCCAATATTCAGCATTTTTATGATTGATAAATTATCAGAAGTCTCCAAGCTCCAAAAAAGTGTGGTGAACTTCATGTCATTGTAACGTTACAGCAGCAGGGAGGGATTACAACACTGAGACCATAACTATCCTCCTATCTCAGGACCAGCAGCAGCCTGTGTGAACGCTCCACTGCACTCCTCAGGTCTCCGTCTCCCCCTGCAGGCGCCTGACAGTCTGTCTATCTGAGCCACAAGAGTTAAGACTCATTTACCTGAACATGTGCACAACAGCTCCACCTGGAGCATGCCAAAAGGTGGACATGTAGTCATGTGACATGGTCTGTAATGACAGCACAAGGTCTGCACTGTATGTATGTATGTATGAGATTTAATGACATAAAAACAATTAGAAATAATTTATTGAAGGTTGCCACTTTAATTTAATGTTTAAGAATTTTAGGTGAAAACATCATTCATCAGATTATGAATAAAACTAAGCGGAGCTACAGTTACTGTATCCGCATAGCAATGTTTTTCTTGCATTTTTTTCTGAAAGTTTCAAGTTGAAAATCTCTCAATTTTTCAGAACGCCACTGATATGATGTCACTGTGACTCTTTTTTCTGGCCTAGGTGATAATGTTCACTGTATTTTTGTCTCCAACAGATCATGTCACACACCCACATCCTCTTTGCTTTGATGTCCTGATGCCAAATAAAATAAAAGGATAGTGAACCACAAAGAGGTGGCTGTGATTGTACACTGGCAGCTGTCAAGGGATTGTTGTCATAGAGACAAGACGTGCGTACAGCGTTTTTTCTGTTGTTTTTTCTATGTGGACACAGGCCCTTTGCAGTTACTCTGGTTATATGTCACCCCCTATTTGTTTGGAGTGTGAACTTGACAGGTGGAGTATTACCGTAACTGCCACCAGCATAGCGTTGTGGTTAAATAATAGAATGAAACATACATCAAGAACCTGCAGCTCGTTGAGAAGAGCAAGAACAATACCCATGTTCATGTCAGAGTCTCCAAAAGTCTCCGATAAAACCACAAAAAAGTCTCTAAATTGGTTGTTAGTTGCTCTTTTGAAAAAGAGTCGCTAGACGGGTCTGAAAACTAAAATATAGTAAAACTAAATATAACAATAAAGTCGCTAATTTGGCAACACCGGGTGAGAGCAGGCGCTGCGCGGGGGAGGGGCACTGTGGAGTACACACTGAGGGAGGGCGGCTGCCGGCAGCGTAAGCATGAGCATGATTGACACTTCTCAGACACTCCCCTTGGATCTGTTTGGCTGTTTTGATTAGGGAGCGGTAGATTCTTGCAAATCAAATAACAGCCACTGGATGGACCAACAGACTGGATTTTTACATAGTTGATCTGTATCATATTCTTCTGTCAGATCATAATGACAATTTTAGCAAATATAACAAAAAAAAATTGTTACAGACGGAGGAATTCCCCCAGACACCCTTATAAAATCTCTCAATTTTGTGTGTTTATGAGATGGAAGAAACTTTGTATAAGGCTTTCTACTATATATTGTCCTTCATGTAAAGTCTGCAAATGTTATACATGAATATAGACATCTCATGGTGGAGAGGAGCTGATGTGCCTGTTTGTCACAGCTAACGGAGACTCCAGCCTGCAGTGTAGCTCATACGCTGTAACTTATTGTTACTGTACAAAGTCAGTCATTATTTTACTCCACTGTATATAAGAGCAGACAGCAGGAAAATATTCTCAGTTCTTTAGTTTTAATTTGGTTGTTATCTCTCACATACACATGCACAAAACTCACACACATGTTCACACAGACAGGTGTTAATGGATCTGACCTACTGTTCAGTTCCTGTGCTACTGTCTAATGGGAGGCCTAATTAATGCTTTTCACCTTTTGCAATCAGGGAGACAACCCAACCAATCGTAAATTCCAGTCCCAGAGTCCTGCTCAGTGGTTTCCCCCGCTGCCACTTCATGAATTTATAACTTCAGAGATTAATTTGTTTTGCTCCAATGGTCCACATGTTGTTTCTTAAGTTTCTTAAGATTTGTTTTTTGATGAATGAAAATTAATGAAAGAGGCAAAGAATTAGGTCTCTCTGATCTCTGGCTATCCCTGCTGTTAGAGTGTGTGTATTGTAGCCAAGTGCTGGATTTTTAACCATTGTACATTGAGAACACATTACTATGTTTCATAAATCATTCACAACAAAGCAAAACCAAAGAAAAAAGAAACGTCCCGGGTGAGACTTTGATACAGAGTGTGTAAGGACAACCTGCTAAAACATGTCATCACCAAGATTGAAAATACTGAACATTTTTATTAAAGGTGGCCAAAAAGCAGGACTGCAAAGTTGCTCTATATGTGTTGGATGTTTAAATGTGACAATACTCTCTAACAAGTTTGTATCAACTTCATAAGGTGATAATCCAGACAGCATTTTGTTCACAGGCAAAATAAACTATTTGCCGGTTAGAGTCCCTGCCATTGATGGCATAATGTATGGACAGTCTTTCATGTTTGAAAAGTGAATCTGAAGTGCCTTAAACCTGCATTCTTTCTAAGCCAGCAGGGGACCACACCACTGGTTTCAAAAAGAGGTCTGATTGTCTGTAAGCTTATGAGAAAATTACCCAATTTCTCACTTGATTCATTACCTCAGTAAACAGTTTTGTAATGATTTAACACAACACAGCATGATCTTCATAGCAAAAATTATGGTCCCATTTTGAGTAAACTGACAACAGACTTATACATAAGGCTCAGCTCAACCCCATCATCCAAATCTGGTCACTCTTAAAAAAAAACAAGATGGTGACACTCGTAATGCCAAAATCAGTGCTTCAAAACAGAGCAAAACAAACCTGGGGTGACATCACGACGGGCGTCACACTTATTACACAGCGCAGCTCTGTTAAAGTTTATCATTTTAGATCATCCACATGTGAATTGATTCATGCTGTACAGCTACACAATGAGCTGATACTCACTACGAGTTCCATATAACTCAAGGATGCTGTAGATTCAGTTAATCATTTTCTGTAGGTTCCCCACAATGCCACATCGTTTTCACACTCTTATCTAATACATTGTTTTAATAAAATATTGAAAAAAATCATAAGGAGTTTTATGTCTTACACAAGGATGCTGTTAATTAAAGCCTGTGGGTCTCTGCCTCGCGTAGTGGTCTGAGGAGAACCTCTTTCCTGTAGGAGAAGTGGGTGAGCTTGACCCCGTGGTACATCCTTTGCCCACGTTGCAGCAGGTGGTAAAGAGAGAGGGTGAACTTAGCCAGTGCCAGTGTGCAGGTGATCTGTACCACCAGTAGTGTGGTGTAGAAAATCATCTCAGATTTGCACTGTAGAAGTTCATGTGTCTGCTGAAACATGAACGAAGGTGATGGCTGCTCGGTGGGACAGTAGGACAGAGGAGATGTTGTTGCTTGGATTGTGGTTGGTTGGGTAGTGCCGAGAGTGGTGATTGTGGCTGTTGTTGTTATGAGAGTAGTTGTGGGTATACTTGTTGTTGTGCTGGTGGTGGTGGTCGTTGTGGGGGTAGTTGTTTTGGTGGTTGTGGTTGGAGTTGTTGTTGTTAAAGTGGTGGATGGTGAAGTTGTTGCGATAGTGGTGGTTGGTGCTGTCGTTGTTGGTGCAAGTGTGGTGATTGTGGTGGTTGGTGCTGTCGTTGTTGGTGCAAGTGTGGTGATTGTGGTGGTTGGTGCTGTCGTTGTTGGTGCAAGTGTGGTGATTGTGGTGGTTGGTGCTGTCGTTGGTGCAAGTGTGGTGATTGTGGTGGTTGGTGCTGTCGTTGGTGCAAGTGTTGTGATAGTGGTGGTTGGTGCTGTCGTTGTTGGTGCAAGTGTTGTGACAGTGGTGGTTGGTGCTGTCGTTGTTGGTGCAAGTGTTGTGATAGTGGTGGTTGGTGCTGTGGTTGTTGGTGCAAGTGTTGTGATAGTGGTGGTTGGTGCTGTGGTTGTTGGTACAAGTGTTGTGATAGTGGTGGCTGGTGCAGTCGTTGTTGGTGCAAGTGTTGTGACGGTGGTGGTTGGTGCTGTCGTTGTTGGTGCAAGTGTTGTGATAGTGGTGGTTGGTGCTGTCGTTGTTGGTGCAAGTGTGATAGTGGTGGTTGGTGCTGTCGTTGTTGGTGCAAGTGTTGTGATGGTGGTGGTTGGTGCAGTCGTTGTTATTGTGGTCGGGGTTGTGGGTGTGGTTGTTGGTATTGTTGTGGTGGCTATTGTAGTTGGTAAAGTGGTTGTTGGTGTTGTGGTAGTTAGTATTGTGGAGGTAGTTTGCAAAGTGGTTGGAAGAGTCGTGGTGGGTGTAGTGGTGGTTAGCAAAGTGGTGGTCCGTGTTGTAGTTGTAAGGATGGTGGTCGTTGGTCCTGTAGTTGGGAGTGTCATGGATGTTGTTGTCGTGGTTAAGGTCGTGGTCGTGGAGGGAAGGGTGGGGCAAATTAATTGATCCTCTGTTAATGATCCAATTTCCTGCCCGTTTAGAACTTCTGGATACTCACAGAACACTTGAGACACAATCTTGTCAGAGTTCGCCTTCATCCAGAGGTGAAGATTTATCAGATTACAGTCACAGTTCCAGGGGTTATGATCCAGGTGCAGTTTCTTTAGTTTTGTTAAAGGCTGAAAAATATCCTCAGGAAGCGTCTGGAGGTCATTGTGAGCGAGCTTGAGTGTGGCCAGAGATTGTAGCTTTTCAAACACACCAGCATCCAGTGAATTTATCTTGTTGTACTGTAGATTCAGCTCTGTGAGCTTCTCAAGGCCTTCAAAGTACTCAGCATTCAATGTGACAAAGTGGTTTTTTGACAGATCTACCTTCTTGAGTTTCTTCATAGAGCTGAATATTCCATTAGGAAGAGTGCTGAGATTGTTCTGACTGAGGCTTATGGCACCCAATTTAGGCAGTGCTCCAAAAAGCACTGGTGGTAGGCTGGTCAGTTGGTTATTATGTAGCGTCAGTGCTTTAAGCTGAGGGAAGTCAACGAAAAATTCTTGAGGTAAACCAGTCAGAAGATTACCATCCAAAGTCAGCTTTGATAGTTTGTCTTTATGTGGAAATAGATTTGGTGATAATTCTGCTATTTTGTTTCCCGCCAAGCCAATTTCCTTCAAGTTTGGCAAATTCTGAAATATGTCATCAGGAATGCTGGTCAGCTGGTTCTCGTAAAGTCTTAGAGTCGTAAGTTTGTTTAGGTTGGAGAACCAGTCAGTGGATACAGCAGAGAGATTATTTTTAGCTAGATGAAGAAATAAAAGGTTCTCAAGATTGTCAAAGGTCCCATCCTCAATTGATTCAATCTCATTTCCGTGTAAGTGGATCTCTGTTAGACTTTTAAGGTCGCCAAACAAGCCTGTCTCCAGACTGCGAAGCTTGTTCAACTTTAGTATAATCTTATCCAGTTTGCTGAGATCTTGGAAGACTCCCACTGGGATTGATGTTAACAGGGTGCCAGAGATCTCAAGGGACTGGAGGTTTACCAAACCTTCAAAGGCTCCTGGCTCAATAGATGTTATGATAGTGTTTAAGAATTCCACCCTCGTGAGTTGGGGGTTTTCAACAAAGGCTCCTTTGGGGATTGTTTGAACCTGACCGTCCAGAAAGTAGAATCCTGTCACACCTGGTTTCAGGACATGTGGGATTTCTGTCACATTGTCGAAAACATATTTGCATTCTTCCCCCTTTTCACATGCTTTGTCTTGAGTCAATGAAGACTCAAACAGCAAAGACAGAAAAAGAATGATGATTTCCCCTCTTGACATGCTTATTCACTGTAAAAAGAAAGAAAATGTGATCATTTATAACTTATGACATACGTTGAGTTTGAAACATTGCATACAGTTTAGAGGGAAGTTGGCTTGTATGTCCCTCTGCTGATAAATAACCAATCACTAGTAACTGAGAGTAGTTACATATCAATAACATCATATAAAGCTTTACTGTTTCAAAAATGCCCCCAAAAACTTTTGCTTACCTTGTTATTTCCTGTTCCTGAATCACACAGGCTGTTACAGCAACGCAGAGGCAAAAACAAGCTCAGTCTAATTCTATATCTGATCTATCGCTGTCGGTAAGGCGTGGTTGAACACACTTCTGCGGCTTGAGATAAGAGCAAAAACTGAAAATATTTGATGTTTCAGCCTGTTACTGCACTGCTCTGCAACATGGTTTCAAGATAACAAACCTGACTTTTTTACGTTTCATTATTGTCACTGATGTTTCTGTAGCACTCACACTTCTATATCTTCAAAATTCTGATATTATAGATTAAAGTAGTATTAAGAACAGTGTCTTCTGTTCTCACTGCATACACATGACTGAATGTTGATTTTAAATTTGATGGATGATCAACACAAAGATGTGTTTGGTATGTTACTTTATGCTCTTCACCTAGGGCAACATGTAAATACCAGATGTTTCTTTAAAAGCTTTGATATTTAGCATTCATCCAAATAATATGTATGGGTGTAAGGGTGTATATGTTAACACCCTTGATGGTATGTAAACATTTAGCCATTTTTAAAATATGAAGCTCCTCCCACATCTTTCAAACTTCAACTTTTATTATCAACAAATTTCATCAATTTTCTGACTTCTGTCCATTAGATGGCAGTCTTTCCCTTGTTTCCTTATTGCTTTAATAAAGAGGAAAGTAGGAATGGGTTAGATAAATGACATGTTTACTCCATTGCTCTGTGTTTATAAAAACAAACAACAACAAAAAAACAAAAACAAGAATGTTTATGCTGAAAAATCAATAAAGATTACTTTGAATGCATCCCCAAAATCTGGCAGTCTGGTGCCTCCCTCTATTCTTCATGACCCAATTTAAATCTACTCAGACTGGACTTGTTTTGTTTTTTGGGGCCTTCCACAAACAGCACTGGCACAATCAACATAATCAGAAACTTAGTCCATAAGATGGCAGTCTTTTCCACTGTTTTCTAATTGATTTAATAAAGAGGAAAGAAGGAATGGGTTAGGTAAGTGACATGTTTACTAGTCTGTGTTTATTTAAAAAACAAAACAAAAAAAAAACAGCAACAACAACAACAAAAGAAAAGTTTAGCCTCCCAGTCTGCTCAGAAAATCTTCTCAGGCTGGACTTGTTTTGTTTTTTGGGGCCTTCCACAAACCGAACTGGCACAATCAACATAATCAGAAACTTAGTCTTTATTTAAAATCCTGTCTGTTAACAATTCGAATAACAGTAGGATAATCATCATGTGAAGCATGGGCCACAACTGAAATAACAAATCTTAATACTGCTGGGTGCTTGGCTGCTTCTTTTTCCTTTTCTTTCCATCTGATGTACAACGCAATCTGTCAGTGTGATGCAACTTCCTATTTTTATAAGTGAGTCTTTATTTGTGAGTAGAGTAACTTTGAGAGGAGTTTACTCCCCCATACACTCCTGAGAATCACTTGCTTCAAGGAGATGAATGCAATTTAACACTTAATTCAGTAAATGATGATGACAACACAAGATTGCTCCCACTAAAAGTAGTGCATTTATTGTATTGTAGCATTTTGCATTGTAAGTGTGGAAGCCATAGCATTTATATTTTACACTGGAGTCAAGATTGACGTTTGATTTTTCAT
This sequence comes from Acanthopagrus latus, assembly GCF_904848185.1. NCBI lineage: Eukaryota > Metazoa > Chordata > Actinopteri > Spariformes > Sparidae > Acanthopagrus > Acanthopagrus latus. The sequence continues at coordinate 15,525,944 of NC_051049.1, read as the reverse complement.
GGATAGCCATTTTGCAAAACTCCTCGTATGTATTTATTGTATGTATTGTTGTTAGCACGAAAAGCCATTGTCCAACTGCAACTATTAGTACTGTAGAAAGAAAAAGAATAATGAAAAAGTTTGAAGAAGTACTGAATGCATTCTTAATTTCCCAAAGAGACCTGTAGGGCACACATTACTGTAACCATTAACTAGTTGCTTATTATCATATACATAAGTAGGAGGGAAAGAGGTAAGTAAGGAGGTTGTTGTACACAATTGAAATATGTTTTACTCAGTACGAGTCTTATAAGGTGGAATTCCTGCAAGACCTATAATTATCCCCTCATAACATTTAATAGATATGGTCTGTTCTTAAAACACAGTTTGTCCAAATAACATGAAATTTAGTTTATCGCAATATGTTCCCAATTCTAATGTGACTGTGTGGGTGCCAAACTATTAGCAAATTAGTTATTGGCATAGTAGTTATTTCAGAATAAGACATTAATATGTACTTTAAACAACCAATATTGCATTTGTATGGATGTTAATAAGCAACTTATTTAACAAGTTAATGTTGAATACCCATATATATACGGTGTCACTGAAGAGTAGAACACTGTTTTAGTGCATCTTAGGTTACAATCAGTAAAATGTCCAGGTTGCCTGTTTTTACAGTTAGTACATACACTGTCCATTTTTTTTACAGCACACATGAAAAGAGTACTGGCAAATGTGGTACATTTCATCATTACAGCTTGAAAGTTGTTTGATCTAGTTGGTTCTTCTGAATGGAGCTAAAGTGGTTATTTCTGTTGCCGTTGAGGCTCTAAAATCAACGCTAAGCTCCACAATTTCTGAGTAAACCACTGTAATCAGTGAGCAGTTTCCCCCTTGACATTGAAGTCCTTGGGTTTCTGGGATATCGGATTGTCTACTCTACAGCACAGAGTTCTTATTTCTGCTACCTATGTTTCCTCTGCCTCTCTTGTTCCTCTTCCAGCACAGACAGCTGACGATGACAGTGCTGATGATGACAGTGGACACTGCTGCAACGATGATGAGGATGAGCGAAGTGTTATTAGAAAAAGTTTCCTTCTCTCCTTGTCCTCCGCTGGTGACCCCCTCATACTCTGATGTTGGGGTGGTCTTGACAGCCGGTGAGGAAGTGCTTCGTCTAGGTGGATGTGTGTTGGGTTTCCTCCTCTTCTCCGTTGAGGTCCAAACAGGTGCCTCAGTAGAGCTGAGAAGAGTCACGTTTTCATCAGTCAGCAGGGCAACTGGCTCGCCATTCAGACTGAAAGGCGTTTCACAGACCACAAGAGTTTGGTTGGCTTTGGATGGGTGCTGTTTCAGCCAGTCTCTGAGTGGCAGAATATCCTTGTCACACCTCCAGGGGTTCTGCTGCAGGAGTACTTCAGATGCGACAGTGAGGGCATCCAGACTCTCCTGTGGCAGGTTGGGAAAGGAGTTATTTCGCAGGTCTATCTGTCCCAGATGGCTCAGGCCCTGAAGAAAACCCAAAGGGAGGGAGTTGATGAAGTTGTGCTCCAAGGAAATGTTGATCAGTCTGGGCAGACCTTGGAAAGTCCCAGCTTGAAGGGCTGTGAGCCGATTGGTGTGAAGTGATACCTCTCCCAGCATCTCCAACCCGCTAAAAGCCTTGGTGGACACGTGGCTGATCTGGTTGCGACTGAGCACCAGCAGACGCAGCTGAGTCAAGTTCTTAAACGTGTCATCCTCCACACGACTCAGCTTGTTGTCATACAGCCACAAGTCCCGCAGGGCCATGGGTCCAAACACCCCTGGTCCCAGACTCTCCAGCTGGTTTTCATACAGGGAGATCTGGGAGAGGAGGGGGAGGTTTAAGAAGATCCCTTGCGGAAGAGATGTGAGTCTGTTGTTAGAGAGGAACAGCTTCTGGAGTTTCAGACTATTAGAGAACAGGTCTTGGGAGAGATGAGTGATCATATTGTCATGTAGGGATAGTTCCTCCAGGTTTCGAAGGTCATCAAATATGCCAATGGGGAGTCCCTGTATTGAGTTTTTGTTAAGTCGTAAGGTCCTCAGCTTAGAGAGGCCCTTGAATGTGTCTTTAGAGAGTTGACTGATGTTGTTTGCGGAAAGCATTAGGTACTGGAGCTCAACAAGAGGCTGGAAAGTTTCCACAGGCACAGAGGTGAACAGGTTCTTACTGATGTCAAGGACTTTAAGATCTGCCAGCTGGGAGAACCAGTTAGGTCGGAGTACCAGAAGCCTATTGCTCTTCAGATTCAGACTCTCAAGCTTCTGAAGATTTTGGAATAAGTTCTCAGGGAGATCTTGCAGTTCGGTGCCAGTAAACCCTAAAGCCCCTATGTTCGTGGTGGAATCAAATGTGCCGAGGCGCACTTCCCTCAAGACAGTGTCTTTGATCACAAAGATGCTGAGGGCATTGGAGAAATCAGCCAGGTCCTCTGGTTTCAGGGAGTCGATACTACAGTCGGCGAAGTAGAGGGCGGTGGTAGAGGAGGGCATGGTTGAGGGGAAGTCTGAGAGGCCACTGCAGAAAACTTTGGTTCCTTGACATTTACATCCATCGGGACACGCCCAAGCCACAGCAGTGAGAGAACAGAGAAGTAGGAGCACGTGAAGGGTCAGGGCCAGATCCATTATTTCCCTTAAACAGAGGAAACAGCTATGTTACAGTCAAAGTTATGAATCCCATATCAGATGTACATAAAAGCTGATAGATTTGTTAATGGTTAATACATATGAACATATCACGGTTGAAGGGACGCTCCACTTTTACATGTCAAAGTCACTTAGAGCTCATTTTGCCAGGATGGTTGAGTTTTTCAGTCTCATTCCTAACTTGTCAAGTACTGACACTTTGGGATTGTAGGTCGGGCTGGCCGGCATCCCAAAGCGTCACTATTTGATTAGCTGGAAATGAGACTCAAAAATAGATTTCAGGACGCTAAACAATTTAGGGACATGCTCTCATTGAGGGAACAGCCACAAAAGGGATTCTCTGTATTTTAAAATCACCACCACAGTAAGGCTGTTGTACTGAAGGCAACCCTAATTAGTAACAGCCCCTACATGTTGCAGCCTCAGCATTCCTGTTTCAACCAGAAAAGGAGACATTTCCATAAATGTATCCTGCGTTGTACTTTGTTGCATGTGGCTCGGAGCTCTGCCCGTCAGCATTGTCAACAGCATTGGCTGGTGAATCACTCTGCTGTGCAGCCTTTTGGCAGAAAAATCGTGTGTGCAAGATTTGTGTTCCACAGCAGTTTTAGAGCTCACTTGTGTTTGAAAAGTCTGCTGCAGAATTCTCATTAAATATGCACGTGGTGTTTAGTCTGCTCCCACAAGCAAAATCATTTCTGTGTTGTGTCTACAGTGCATCTCAGCATGAATGTCAGCACATGTTCGAGGCTGTGGTGGAGGCTGTGCTCAGTATTTGTAATGGCTCAGGAGGCTCCAGAGATGAAGCTGTGCCAACAACATGACCTGCTTCTCCATACAAATCCATTAAAGTTCTGCAACTTAAGGTTGGCAAGCATGAGTAGTTTCTCAGTGGCTGAGGTGGATTAGGGTGCAGAAAGAGTCTTCTCGAGGAAGTAACTTTCTAAAGAGACCAATATGAGCTCAGTTACAGAGGTACCAGATTGCTTTTCTTTCTTTCTTTCTTTCTTTCTTTCTTTCTTTCTTTCTTTCTTTCTTTCTTTCTTTCTTTCTTTCTTTCCTTTTTTAATTTTTCTCATGACATAGTGGGTCATAAAATACATGCTGGTTCACAGCTGTTCACATTTTTTCACTTTGTTCTCATGTCTGCTTCCATTCAAGCGGCTGGGTTGCTGGGTCCCTGCTGTGAGAGGGAAAATAATGTTTTCATTGTTCCTAAAATGGTGCAATTTTCAAAGATGTTCTTCTTTATTCACAATCCCTTCTTTCCCTTATATTTTTAAAGGGTTTTAAAGGAACAACACCCAGTGGTTGCATTACTATCACCACTTCCTTTTTTTTTTGTTTTTTACTACTGGGAAAGGTCAGAGTTCACGTTTAAGTCAGGCATTTGTGCCGATTACACAACTATAAGAAAACCAAAGGTCCAACATCCGTTAAGTAATGTGATATGTGAGGGCCCCCTATAGATCCCCTTCCTTCGTATGTGTCATGGAAAACATTAGAAAAAAACAGTCAGGAAGCCGTCACTTTCACTGTGACTGTCACCGTCTCTTGACACATAGATCAGCGTGAACTGTGGAGCCTATGTGCCTGTCGTGATTCCTCACAAGCATGAATTTAATATGTTTCCTCTTTGATCAAAACCTGACAGCTAGACCATGTTTCCTCTCTGGTATATATTATAAAATCCCAGTCCAACCAAAACCACTGTCTGCTCTCGAACGGGACAGTGTAATGGCAAAGGCATTTCCAGTTCACCATTAATTGCCCCCCCCCCCCTTTTACCATAGCTGAAGGATCAGCACTTTGTCAGTCATGAAAAGACTGAACCAGCAGAGCGGGTGCCAGAGACCAGTAGTCAAGCCACAGAGGTTAATTTATCTGTTATATAAAAGGGTTTGATTACCACTCAAGCTGTCAAAATAAAACCACATTTTTGGTCAGAATATTTCACTTACTCGCTAAATTTGGCACAAATTAAGAATCCTACAGGCAGTATTATAGCTTACACACAAATACACAGATTTTTCAAGAATATCAAGGGTTGAATTTGAGCAGATGGTTGGTTTTCTTGAAATAGAAGTGTTATACATTACACAAACTTGCTTAGCTTGTATAGGTCTATCACCGTCCTTATCTTGTTTCAGTTCTGATTAATTTCACCATGATACCATCCTGCTACTTTATCCCTGTCAAGTATATCGCAACTAAACAGCAACTGGCACTCTGTTAAGCTTCAGAAGAACTTACCTCCCGGTGTATCCGACGATTGAGTGAATGACTCGGGGTTGTTATCTTTTATGCACGTCCCCCCTTCCTCCTCAGCTTCACAGATCCTCTGATGAAAGTTTCCAGCACTGTCTGAACTCTCACACCATCACATTTTCCTGCTCTTCGTCATCACTCGCTTCCCCTCACCACTCTTGTTTTTTTTTTGTTTTTTTTTGGTTCTTCTATTTTTTTGCCCTGAGCTCATGAAATCCGTAGGTCCTTTTTGCTGAGGCTTCACTGACGCTGTTCAGCGTCCCGGCCGTCCCCCTGCCCCCTCTGCTGCTCTCACACACTCACTCTCACATTTTTTTTTTTGCTAAATGTGAAGGTGGGGGGGGATCACCCACCCAGACCCCACCCTCTGCTGAACTGTGTTTAGATGAGTGACTATGCTCGTTTGACTGCATGTAAGAGGATGTGTGATCATCTTAGAGGATCCATGTGTTTTCAGCAATGTAACTACATGTTTTACTTCCAAGAAAAACAGATATGTTTGTTTTTTTGGAGGTTGGGGCTGGACTGGCAGTGAGAATTTGGTTTGGTGAAGAACAATAGAGTTGTTTTTTTGTGTGCGTGTTTGTTTGTGACACTGTTTTTTGTAGATGTGCATTCTTGTTTGGGCGTGCGAATCTAAGTAACAGCTGCACTAATGTTTGGTATGACGTCCATGGAATGTTTGTGGACTGCTGGTTTAGGGCACTTGGCAGTCTTGGGAGTTCACACTGTATTCCACTGTAGGTGGGATTACTGATTGCAAAATGATCCAAAAAACAACCAAACAACCTGCAAACGTCTCTTCAGTCATACTTACATAACACTTTTTCTGTTCACATGCAACAATGAACTTACTGTACTCGTGTGATGGAAAAATTCCTTTTCATTATGGGTTGATGAATTTTGAACTATTTTGTTGAATATGATTTCTTAAAAACATTTATCTAACTTGCTTCATGTGACTGCAGATGCATGAACACCTAACCTCTGCCCTATATGATTGTAATAGAGTCACGAACCAGCCAAAACTCAGATAGAAAGTCGTCTTCTTGTCTCATGTTTTATGTCTGATAATTTTATGCTTCACACAGAGTCCCAGGTCATGCGTCATGAAGTTTTAACTTTATGTCTTGTGTGGATGAGAAGCCTGTCTGATTGGGGTAGTCGTATGTACGTATGTGTGTAGCTTAATCACTGCTGGCACCGAGAGTGCGTGTCTCTTCCCCTGACCTTGTTGATATCTGTGTATAAATTGTGAACACTCCTTTACTCTGGGCTCGTTCACTCAGCTCATGAATTTGACTGTGTGGTGAGTCCATCTGCAGATGGTTGGATTAAACTTACCGAAAAGACAGATCTGACTTAACTCTTTTATTGACAGAAATTTCCACCACACTCGCGTGTCAACAGCTTTTAGTGTTGCATTGCTCTTGATTAAGAGTATGTGATGAGTCCCACCCTATAGTACCTGGGTATAGGAGACATTCCCTTTAAAGAATCACAAACATCCAGATTGTGTCCATAATCATTTAGATAATCTAATAGTACGACAGAAAGCTTTACGTTGCCCTGTGAAAATGTTGCTTGGTTTGAAGTTTGTTTGTTTGTTGCTCAACCTGCACAAGAAATTCCTGTGTGAATCAGCTTGGGTGCCAAAGTGTGGTCTGTTTACCAATAAATCAGCATGGAAAGAAAAAAAAAAAAAAAAAGGCCAGGAAGGGAGCGTTCTTCTGCAGCTTTCAACATTCCTGTGTTGCCGTAAGTAAATCCGTCTGTTCTGTAACAAACTGCCTCCTCACCGCAGAAAAGAGATAGTGAGGGTGGGGTTAATGTAAAGGCGGTCAGTTGCTCCGGCGTGCAAAATGCACACTGGAATTGTGGTGTTTTTCTGATATTACTGTAAAGATGCTGATAGATATGTATTCAGCTGTGTGCAACAACTGCTGAAGGTCATGCCCGTGTTTCATAACAGCCCCAGCACCTCTTAAACTGACCAAACCATCATGACTTCCCTGGATCATTAAGCTGGAACACATGTTCCTCTGTTTAATGACATCTACACTCCCCCCTTCTTTCCCATAATCCTTACCAAGCTTTCCAAACTTTACCTCTGATATGTATCTACACTGGGCCACAACATAACCAAACAGTGCATACTGTGGCAGACTGAGTGACAAGTTAAGGGTGACTGTTGTATTATGAGCATGTCATTCTGTTGAGTGATTTGAAAATACTTTATTTAAAGAGCTGTGAAGGATTTAGGGAGGTTTGGGGGCAGAAATGATATCTGATGTTCATGATTATGGTTTCATTTGTGTAAAATCACCCTGAAAATAAGCGTCATTATGCTTTTTTAGCAGCTGCTGAAAATGGACAAACATTGTGGAGGATCGTTCACATTTTTCGCAGCCACCGTAAGGAGGGTGAGACAAAGGATGTAGTAGTGTAAAGCAGCATAAAGCCTTTTCTGACTCCAGAGAGAGCTGCATGTAAGTTGATAAACTGCCAACAGTGATGTTACTCAGGGTTAGTTGCATTGTGGGTAATGAAAAACAGTCAACTGCTCTAGCGTCACACTATAACACTGTTGGACTCATTATGGACCATTTGAAAACAATTGATAAAAATGGTTACAGCTAAAATTGCCGCCTCCATTACCCACAATGCAACTTAGCAGCTGAATGTCATCACTGGAGGCAGTATACTACAGGCAATTTCTTCTGGAGCAACAAAAGGCCTTATACTGGTTCATTAACAAATGCAGTAGTTCTCCCCCGGACCTGTAAAACACACTTTCAAATGTGAAATTTGTGGAGTAACCCTTTAAGGACAATAATTTAGTCAGGTCAGGTGCCTGTGACACTAGACTTTCCTGAGAATGCCTTTCTGAGACTTGAGAATTGTGAATTCCTTCAGATAGAATCGCAGGATCCCGTGAACACAATAGCCTGTCAGGTACTGATAGATTATAAATGAAAACTGCCAGGTCATATTTCCTGTCCTCTGAGTGAGTCAGGAGGTCAAGAGTGTGAAGACTTTATTTGTTCTTCTTTGAGGAAAAATAGACACAAACGAATAACAACGCTCCCTTCCACATCAGAAATCATTAAATCAACTCTAGTGGTGTTGCAGCTCTATTGGTTAGAGATTGAGGGTGAATTGGCACTAGACTGACACGACTGTCATCTACATAGCTGAATTGGACACAACTAAACATGTCCACTAAGATCCTTAAAAAACGACCAAAGAGAAATACATTGCAGTGATGTTATTGCGGCTGTTTTTCGCTAAATGTTCAGACTTTATTTTGCTAATGTCAGAATGCTATCTGACAGTTAATTATTTGACTTACGGTAAGAGGCTTATCTCTCTACCCTGCAGCCAGGAATCTGCTTAGAACTGAGTTATAAGTGTGCACGGAAAAAACATCTGAAGAGCAGGTTAGAATAAGTTCATCATGGATGAATAAAGGTTAAATGCTTTTCTCAATTTTTCCACTTGCTTTAACTGTGGCTGAATCCTGTTTGTGACCCCCGCTGTATGATTCCATCTCCCCACACCCACACTGTGTGTGTATGTGTGTGTGTGTGTGTGTGTGTGTGTGTGTGTGTGTGTGTGTGTGTGTGTGTGTGTGTGTGTGTGTGTGTGTGTGTGTGTGTGTGCGTGCGTGTGTGTGTGTAGGAGCACCCACTGTTGTGTGAGCTCAGTGTACTGGAAGGGCCTAATCTTCCGTTGTCATAGCAATGAACTTGGGTGCCGTTCACCAATTCATCCTCCTTTGTTTGCTGTTTGTGTTAAAGTCCTATCACTTCCAGTGGAATTCGTGGCATCCGCTGTCATTTTGCAAAGGTTTAAACGCTTTGAAAGCTTTTTGGATCAGCAGTCTTCTTTTATTTTTTGTCTCTGGCGAACAATGTTACATTTGTGTTAGTAGTCCAATGTGTAATTATCAGACTAAGGGGTTTAAAATGTGAGCCTCATTAATAATCCTCTCCAAAGTTCTTGTGTAAAAACATTCAAACTTTAGTGAGGGCATCCATCTATAATGTAAGTGTTGTTTTGTTGCAAGTGACCATGGAACACTTTTAGAAAGGGAATTAACTGTGTGCACATCACTGTGGTTTTGTTTCTCAACAGAAACTTGTGAAACTGTCCTCACAAACGTTATCTAGCTCTGTGACCAACTGAATACTGACAGATGACTTAATCAGAGTTTCCTGTTTTTAAGGCTGTTACGGAGATGATGGTGTAATTTTCCCAATTTCCAAGATGTGATTCATTTTGGGAATTCACATGCCCCCCCCCCCATTCCCGCTCCAGGATGAGTTGACCTCATAATAACACAAGATAAGAGGTGAAGGATGTTCTGGCACACGTTTGTGAGACAGCACACAAATATGGGTAGACATCGATTTATTGGTACATGTGTATATATATATATATATATATATATATATATATATATATATATATATATATATATATAGTTAGAAATGAAAAAAAAATACTCTGCAGGGATGAACCAGGCAACATAATAGTGCGGTTTCTGAAATGTACTTGTTAGACTAACATTTATGACTACATTTCAGAGAGAAGTAAAGAATGAGACCACCAGATTCAATTATCCCTGACTGTACAGTCCGTAAACCATCTTTATTATGATATTGATAATGGTCTTATTACTACAATGTAACGAATGGCCTTGATTAGAGGCAAACAGATGACACGTGATGTGAGGGAATAGCCTTGTAATTACTGATGGGAGAGGCAGGAAAACCTCATCATGACAGAGCTTGATGGCATTTTTACAGTAAAATCCTCGGAGAAACAAGCTTTACTTTTATCAACATGGAAAATTACAGACGCACATCAGCACTCAACGTGATTCATACATAAAATGTATTGTCAAACAGCTCCAAAGTTTCAGAGAAACAGTGTTTTTAGGCTGTGGTGTCTCTTGAAGCAGTTGGACGCTTTCACCACTAGAGAGAAGCAAATCACCTGTGAGTTCTAAGGATGTCATTGGCTTAACTTTGCATCATGAAGCGTAACATTGTACTCTGTAAGTTTTGCTGTCGTAAGAGAAAAGCAGATTTAATTAATCTAATTTAATTAATTGCTTGGGTAGACTAGTGGGCAGATGAATAAAGTATGGAAAACTTTGAGAGATAAGAGATTAGTATTAGTAATTTTGTATCATTGATTAAACAGATCATTTCCTGAATAACTGATTCATTGTTTGATCCATGATATGTCAAAAAGTAATGAAAAACAGATCTTCCAGAACCCAGTGTTTTATCTTCAGACAGACTTAATTTGTATGCCCAAAGGTCCAAAACCTGAGGACATTTGATTTACTGTCATATAACCCACATTGGAGAAGCTGGAGCCGGCAACTGTTTGGCGTTATCCCCAGGAAAATTCTTAAGATAGTTGCATAATGACAACCCCAATTCCAGAGTGATTGGAACACTGTTGCTCCTCTAATTTAGCATGTTGCAGGCATCAAAATCAGAATGAGTGCGTGTTTCAAAATAACGTTAAAGTTGATCAGTTTTAATGCTGAATGTTTCATCCTTGTTCTGTAATCAACTGAATATTGGTTTAAAAAAAAAAAAAAAAAGGATCCTAAAACTCCTTGCATCCAGTTTTACTTTGCATTTTACACAGCCTTCCTATTCTGTGTTTTAGTTGCTCATCTGTTTTCTTCTAATCAGCTATCAACAATCTAACTGATTAATCAACAAATTAAGCTAAGTGAGACTAACATTAGTTATATAAGATTATGAACAAACAAAGACAATGGTAAAAATCAGTAAGTATCACATCTGCATAGCTCAGTGTTAGAAGCTTCCACACTGTATATTGTATAGTTAATAACTATTACAATAACTTAAACAATAACTACAATAACTCTTACAATAAACTGGTATCATTCTAGATCTTGAAATTCTCTCAAGGTATTCTTCATCCCATGTTGTGAGACTGACTGACCTAAAGTAAGGTTAGAAGATAATTACAAAGAGACTACAACCTCTAGAAGAGTTTCTCTTGGTCTCCTGTGCACTCGGCCTGATAACATGTTGTGTTACTCTGGAGTACTTGCAGACTCAGCCTTTAGCTCATACATGGCCTTGCTGAGGCAATACATGCTATACATGGCAGCAAGAATGAGGAACAAGCCTGTGGCCACGAGAAAGATGTGACAGAACATGAGGAACCCGGTCGAGGACGTATCCGAAGGCAGGAACCACACGTAGACCCATCCATTGTGGAGGTTGTGGTGAACAAAGTCGGGTCCCTGCTCAATAACCAAAGTGTCATAGAAAGTGGCTGATTTGTGAGACAGGCTGATGATGAGAGTTTTATTTGTTGTCGTTGTTGCTGCTGCTGTTGTTGTTGTTGTTGCTGCTGCTGCTGTTGTTGTTGTTGCTGCTGCTGCTGTTGTTGTTGTTGTTGCTGCTGCTGTTGTTGTTGTTGTTGTTGCTGCTGCTGCTGCTGTTGTTGTTGCTGCTGCTGCTGCTGTTGTTGTTGTTGTTGTTGCTGCTGTTGTTGTTGTTGTTGTTGCTGCTGCTGCTGCTGTTGTTGTTGTTGCTGTTGCTGAGGTGGTGGTAATGGGGGTGGTGACTTGTTGGGTAGCTCCTGGAGTGGGGGCTGGTGTCGTTGAGGGTGGTGTGGTTGTTAAAGCAGCAGTGTTTTTTTGTCGAGTGGTTGCACTTGTGTGGAATGGTGTCACAGTTGACTCAGGCAGGTAATTCTGAGTCAAGGACGTTTTAGCATCGCAAAAGTTGAACTCGTCATCGGACAGTGAGGCAACGGTACGCAGCAGTTGGTACACTGGACTGTGGCACAGCACATCGTCTCTGTCGACAACCACGCGCTCATTCTGTCTTATCCATTTTGTAAAACTTCTGATACTACAGGTGCAGCTCCAGGGGTTGTCACTCAGAGTAAGATTCGTTAAAGCTTTGTTTGACAAGAATATATCTCCTGGTAGAGACATGAGGCGGTTGTGATGCAAATCAATCGTCCGAACCTGCCCAAGGCCCTGAAAGATGTTTCCCGGAAGGCTCTGCAGCTTATTGTCATTAAGAAGCAGTATGCCCAGTGTGGTTAGCCTGGAGAAAAGCTGGGGATGCAGGTGAACCAGCTTGTTGGATTTCAGCGACAGCTTATGGAGGTTGGGAAGGCAGCAGAAGAGGTCTGAAGGCAACTCAGATAGCCACTCGTTTAAATGGAAGTTAAGGGTCAGGAGTCCGGACATGTTGGCGAACAAATTTCCAGGAACAGTGCTGAGGTTGGTGGCATACAGATAAAATTCATTAATGTCAGGCATGTGACCCATCAGCTGGTCAGGTAGAGATAATAGGGGGTTGTTGTACATAGTAAGCTTTGTCATCATGGGCATGTTGTAGAAGGTCTTGTCAGGGATTGCCGTCAGTCGGTTGGAGGACAAGGTGAGGATCTTCAGGTTCCTCAGGGACCAGAACACCTGAGGAGGAAGGCTGGTGATCTGGTTGTGGTGCAGTTTTAGCTCCTCAAGGTTGACAAGTTGATCAAATATCCCAGCTTCTAGCACCTCCAGCTCATTGTTATAGATCATGAGCTGCTGAAGTTCAGTCAAGGAGTGAAAGATGTTAGGAGGAAGCGTCGTCATAGAGTTCCTGCCAAGGTTCAGAAAGTTGAGTTTGGTCAGTCCGTCAAAAATATCTGAAGGAAGATTACCCAGTTTGTTCCGGCTCAGGTCCAGATCGAGCAACTCAACAAGTCCTTCCAACATGTCCGGAGATAAGGTCTCAAACTGGTTCCCATTTAAATGCAGCTGTTCCAGAGTGGTCAGTGGAGTGAAAACCCGAGCAGGAAGGGTGGAGAGATCGTTGTACGACAGCTTGACAGACTTGAGCTGCTGAGCGACGTGGAAGGCCCTGGGATGGATGGTGCGCAGGTGGCTTTGAGTCAGACTGAAACGTAGCATGAGGTCCAGGTTTGCCAGGCTCTGCTCCTTTACGACGTGCATGTTTGTCCTATCTAGCAGCAGCAGGTATGTGTGGAGAGGCAGGTGCTTTGGTATATCTGTGAGGGCGTAGCCGACACAGTGAACAGCACCACCTTTACAAATGCAGCTGCTGGGGCAGACGTCACTGCAGCCGAGGTGTGGCAGTGTGAAGAGGAGAAGGATTATCCACGAGGTGCCTGCACATTTGACACAAAAACACATTTTGACACAAAATCAAATCTAAAATTTTGTCTCATTAATATCGTCCCATTAATATCGAAGCAGCATATGGTGATAATACTTCACTGTTTATCCAGATGTATCTATAAGCATTTTATCAAATCAGGTTTTAATGCACATCTGGAATTCAGTTCATGACACCATTAGTTCTCAAACAATAATAATTAAAACAATATGTATTAGATATAAGAGATCGTATGTGCCTCTTTATATTAAGGGCAAAATTCACCATTAACCTGTTGCTCATGAATACTGGTAGCATATTGGCTTTTTATTAGTCATTATAAATCATTTATTCTACAGCTATTATGTCAGTTTTCCTTAAAAGACATCCTAATCAGGCTGTGTAGTGGTAAGTAATGAAAGTGTTATATTGATTATGATCTTAATATGTTTTGTTTAGTATGTGGTTTAATAGATGTAGAATAAGGCATTAATAAGTGCTTTATAATGACTAATAAAGAGCTAATATGCGTCTAATATGCATCCTCAAAATGTGTACCTCAAAATTAGATTTTTTTTTTCTACGCTTGAACAACAGCAAAGACTAAGTAAATATTTTACCAACCTCTGAAATAAGAATCCATCGTTGTCCGTTTGACTTTAGTACCGTGTCTTTGTGCTGCTCCTCTCTCAGTGTCTGTCTTTAAGAGCAGGGCACCTTGTCTATCAAGTGACCCTGCCCTCCCATCAAAACTGTACAGCCAAAAACCCTCCTTCACGATGCCCAGCTATTGACCTTAAAGGAACAGTTCTACCAAAAATGAACTATTCACCTGCATGCCGAGGAGAAGTCCCTGGAAACAACCAAAAAGAAAGCTTGTCCAGGATAATATAAGTCTCCAGAAGCTTTGTGACCCCAAAATGATTTGAAAGGAAATTATTTACACTTTCTAAAATCTGAAACCCTCTCTGTAGCTGCTGAGTTAAACATTTTCGAACATACCTTGTCTGAAGTAGGTGCAGGATCAAAGCGGATCTCAGGGCTTCTGGAAACCTGGATCACACCAGAAAAGCTGTGTGGAACTATTTCTATGGGGGATTCACTTGTTATTTTTTACATTTAAAAACAGGCTCTCATCTGCTTCAGTTGCTTTGTGGAATTGTTTTGTGGGCTATGAAACTTCACCCAACTTTCCTTCGGGATGAGGCTTAGTAGATGATAACTGAACTCATATTTTTGGGAGAACTTTCCCTTTAACCCCCGATCTCAACAAGATGTGTTGATATTGGAGCTGCTGTAATTTTACAGTAGGATCACTGTCCCACATGTTATCTTGGTGCACCGTCTTTGAATCATTTAATTGTCTTTTATTTGGTTTGACTAAAATTCTGACGCTTTTTTTAGTTTTTATTTCTCGTCTGGGGCTGTGTCAAAAATTGTACTTGAACTCTTGACATGTTGAAAACTCTTATTGGCATGATGCTGTATGTTTGACTGCTAACATATGAGTGACAGAGAGGATGCTGGCTCATTTCCTTTGGACTAATCTTGACAGGATGGTCTGACTGCGCTCCAGTTTGTGGACTGAACTGAAACAGATAAAAACCCACTTCTCTGTCGAGTCAGTTAGGCTGTATGTGTCTGATGCCTGCAGTGTGAGTGAGAAGAAGGATAACTGTATTAACTTGTCGGCTGACCACAATGAAATAAAATTAGTGCAGCTTTTCAATAGATTTGACACCGCTGAACTTGTATGTGTCAGACAGGCAGAAAAAGAAAGTGTTCTATTAGTGTTTATAATTTCACCTCTGACTGAGCACAAGGAAGTGATGACGGATTCCTCCTGATTTCTAACAGGTTCACAGAAGTATCCACATTAGACATATTTGTACAACACTTTGCAGTTATGGATGTTGAGTCAGCTTATCCTCCTTAAATGTAGAGGCAAAAATGACTGCATCTCAAAAAGTAGGCTAAATTTCCAAATTGGCAGAGATTTAAGTAAACTGCGACTCATCGCTGGGTCATTTTATGAGGTTACATTTTATCGGGTAACTTTTTTATATGACACAATGATAATCTCATACGATGGAAGTCAATTAGGTTGGCTCTTATCTTGTAACATGATAGCAAATATGCTAAGGAAATATGAATTATTTTGAGTTCATGGTATCAAAAGACAAAATGCAAAATGTTAACAGAAAATAAAATCATTTCTGCATACCCAGATGGTGTGGATATTTATGCTTGGTTTATCCCATGTGCGTGTGGCTTTTGTTGTATGTATGGAAGTGCGTGTCTAAGCTCTGAAAACATCCAGTCCAAAGTACCGGTACTCATTTGGACTGGGTCCAAAGTACCCAGCGCAGAGTACTGAAAGCAAAAGTCAACACTTTCTTTTGATCTGACTGTAAACGCAGCTCTGCGTCACGTGCAGTCTGGTTTCCCTGAAACCTCCTGTGTTCATCGGGCTCTGTGTGATTCATATATTTTCAGAACAGCTGTCCCATTGTTTAGACTGTGACTCAGCTTTGTCACCCCTCTTTCTAAAGACCCAGCCAAATGAGCTCCATTGCACAGTAATTCACCCGTCACCACAGAGGTGCCATATTCCCTCTCTGAGGTGCCTACTTCTACCGTTTGATATTATCATTACCATTCATCCTTCATTTAAACTTCAATTTAACTCGAAAACATCTAGTTTACCATACAGCTAAATATAAAAAAAATAGAGATAGGACCCTAGATAGCAAGAAACACAATTTTATATAAAAATGGTCATATTAAAAGTGAACATAATCAGAAGACAAAAGCAAAAGGAGTAGAGATTCACATAATCATTTTATTTATATTGTAAAATGAGCAGCAGTGACAGGCGTGATGTTTGTTGGCAGTGGTACAAAAAAATGTTGTGCCCAATTTTGCCACAAGAGAGAGACATAAACAAGCAGTAGGCAAAAAAATAAATAAATCCCTGCTAAAAATAATAATATGTCTTTGCAGTCAAGTACATTTTGTCACATGAGACCATCAAGTATTTCCAGTGAGTGGCTGATTATTTACAGATTAAAGATGTACAGCGAGCACCTCGGTGCAGTGGACGCGTTTACTGATGACTTCGATCATGGAACAACTCTATATTGCTGGGATAAATACAGTGTGATTATATTACTGGTGTGTGGAGTCTTAAGGCTATGTCGGGCTTTGCAGCAAGATTTTCACAGTGCTCCTCCTGGCATCAGACACAGTACTTCCAGAAGCAAGCTGCAGGAGGGGAGATAAAGACTTGTAGAGTGACACCTTACTCGCAGGATATTAATGCTGCAAATGATAAGCGTTATCAAAGTTAACTCACGTTCACCCCTCTTCCTTGTTATGGATTTGCCTTCTGCCAGATTGGCTGTGATCTCCCTCTCCAGCTGCAGGTCCTCCCTGAGCGCCCGCAGCTACAAGCAGACACCGGAGAATTAAACATGTAGACGTCGTCGCACTATTGGTGTGCCATCAGTTCAGGAGGCAGTGACCATTTTACTTTCAGAGCCACCTTTCTACATAGAATTGATCCACTTTTTTTTTTTTTTTTGAGACATGTATACAAAATGCAAACATCCAAATTACATGCTGTTGTAAATCTTTACAGGCTTTTCAGCCTAATCCACATTACCCCCCGAGGTTGCTTCCTTACCTCTTCTAATTCAGCTAATTTATTGGCCAGCTCGACACCTGCAGACAAGACAACCAAATCAGTGTTACAGCAAGAATCTGTTTCATTTATATTAGCTTCACTATTGTCATGTTTATCTCTCACCTAGAGGATCGTCCTTTTCAACAGGAGCTAAGCTCTTGTGGAGTAACAGTGCTAGAATCTTGCTCTGGACATCTGTGTCTTCTCTTGGATTAAAAACACTGTTTCCTGCAAACGCAAAGCAAACATGAAAATGCAACTTTAGGCACTGCAAGCATCACAAAACATGAACAGAAAGTGTCATAGTCATGCATCATCTCTTAACCCTTGAACGAGCGATGGCACCAGTTTCAGGGGTGTTGGATGCAACAGCCCCGGGGGCATAAATAATACACTGTTTGCACACTTACCAGGGTTAAATATGCTCCTTCCCTCCACATTTAGCACTCCCTGCAGTAGTAACAAACTCAGGAGTCCTAAGCAGCAGTTCACAACTGTAACCCTATCCATCATACTCGTTGTATGGTCCCAAACTAGGTCCGAATTCTCCCTGAAGCAAGGCGAGCAATCCACAGCCTTGGGTCCATCCCGTCAATATATTTATCCTTCCAGGGGCCAGGAGGAGGGGCCAGTCAGCCTCTCGTCTACTAAATCAATAACCACACGTCGCGTCTTTCGTCAATAGGCCACCTTTACACGTGGACCATAGGGCGTCTGAATGAAATACGGGGATCTGGCGTTGTAGGCGAGGCCAATAACCCTACATCACTCTGACAGCTGCAAATCAAACCGAGAGAGGAAGTTATAAATCAGCCTGTTGGTTGCGAGAGACCAGAATCAGATGTTCTTCTTGGCACGTGCAGGTCTTTTTCTTTTACATTAATTGCTTCTTTAAATAGACACACGAGAGCGTGTTGGTCTGGGTGAAGTGAATTGATTCAGTCTCTAAGTGCATCGAAGCCGGAGATGAGCTCCTCAGTCTTGGCTTGGGGACTGATTTGGAACTGAATGAACATCTATCACTGTGGCCGAGCCAGCAACTATCCAACACCTCCTCAGTCACCGTGGTCTGTTTTGTGCATCAAGGAAATCACATCTCATACCTCTGCCAGAGGAGCAGCCATTGTGCTTGTGCAGTTTTAGGGAAATGAGCTGGCTGGCAACTACTGGATTTGGCACGTGAGTGTCCCGTAAGAAGGGTCACCATGCAGCCCCTCAGACTTAACTTAGGAGCCCGGTGACGTCTGGAAGCCTCAAATCCAGGAGCCTTTTATGAATCCATCAATTTGGGCATTCATCTTTTGAATACACAACCCGATCAAAGACTTAGCAATGTGGAACAGCATGAAAGAGCCCAGGGGAGTGTCCACAAATTTGCAGTTACAATCCTGTAAAGTAAAATGAAATGTATTGACGACGAGGCACCTGAAACAATGACAACACAGGAGATGTTTTCTCTCATTGTCCATAACAAGTAAATGTCAGCTGTATGCACTGAGGCCTTAAGTGAAGCCTAAGCCCTTAAGAAGCCTAGAGGATACAGCAATAGTTCAAAGCATTTTGCTGACAATTGAACCAGTTATGGGTTTCTATTAATGTAAGGAATGTGTGTGATGCCTGAGCCAAGGCCATGCAGTCACTAATCCTGTTTCTGCTCCCAGTCAGCCTCCTGCATCACTAAACACTGGGACTAATTCAGCGGTTAATCCCATACACATCTATTAATGTTGCTATTGACTGACCAGCGAGCGGACCCCTGATACCAACTCATTATAATTTATGTATGCATTTATTAAAGAGGGCTGTCACATGTGTGCTGGGTTACAATCCTGCACGTTAAAATGTCGAACACTAGAGGGGGCAAACACATTAACATACAGGGAATGAGAATACCAGCTGCTGTCTTGGTCACATGACGTGTGTGTGTGTGTGTGTAAATGAGAAAGAGAGACCACAGACAAAGGTTGTAATGCGCTGTCACTACACTGTAGAGCCGCATGTGTGTCATCTTCATTCAAACAAACAAGCGCGTGCAGTCAGTCCGCTCCGTGTGAAATTTCCCCCCGCATATTGTCCGCATGCACCGCCTCGAGCCATCATCATCCATCAGACCGTAGTTTCAGCCCAAAGGAGGTGCGTTCCCTTCCGCTTCACGCCGAAGCCTTCTTGTAGCTGCAGCTGCAGATGTCTCCAGTCACTGAACCTTGCAGGGGGAGCTGCGTCAAGTCGACCACGTGGAGCTAGACTCATACCGGAAGTGGGATCATTCAGTCTTCAAGCTTAAATTACAGTTGTTGCTGATGTGCCTCTTCAGATATATTACATATATTTAAATGAGTGTGGATTTGTGTATTAAGTGTAAAAGCTTGCCTTTCGTCACTTCCAACTTGTGTTCTCCTTTAGATGCAAGCGGACATCTCCTCCAGTTGCTGCTCCAGTTAGTTAGAACTGAGGAAGCCTCTTGGATGAGAGATGAAACGGATACAAGTCCAGTTGCCAGTGACATGGCAATTAAAATGACCATGACCTGGATGACTGATAACCTTCATCAATTTATCACAGATTAACTCATGAAGTGTAATCTGTGACCATATGTACACAACTTCTGTCAGTTATTTTGGTGATTAACAATGTAAGACTGGAAAATCCTGAAATGCTATATTGATTTTGGAAACACATTTTGTTAATAAGATAGATAGATAGCAGCCATCACCATCAGTGTATGACTATATGGATGAATTACTGTAAGTCGGTTGGTCAAAAGTGTCTGCTAAATGCCCTAAATGTAAATATACAATATACAAAAAAAAAAAACAACAATAAAATACTCAGCTGCTCCCAATGACTGTTAGCCTTAATAGTACTAACTATTAAACTGTTAAAATAGTTATTTCACATGAGGTTATTTATCTGTAGGATAACTACTAACTGTTTAAAGTTGCAGAGGACATTTGGACAAAACATTTTGTGATGAACTCTACGATCAGGAGTTGCAACCGGCACAAGCTTTTATTTTGAAACGTCTAAGCGGAAGTCGTGCGGTACCTGGTGTGGCTTGGCGGTCTGCGGGGGAGATCAGAGGGAGGGACGCTCGTAGAAACCGTGACACGCTAGCTTCAGCAGAGTAGCTGCAAGGCAATTACAGCAGAGACGTATCGAGGGAGGGTGGCGACCGAAACTAATCAAAAAAGGCCGTCCAGCACCTGAACCATCAATCGGCTGTACGAGGAAAGGCGATCAATCTGCCTGCGGTTAACCTTCGGAAGAAACGCGGAAGTGTAATTCAACGTCAACGTGTTTTTTTTTGTTGTTTTTTTTTTTTTAGTGACTTATTATCATCGGTGACAACATGGCTGAATGTAACGTTAGCATCGACAAGAATAAACTACCTGGAGTGAAAGAGGGTAACGTCCATTATACATTTCTAGGCTAAATGCCAAGCGAGCTAGGTTACATGTTTAGCATCACAGGTGTACAGCTAGCTAGGTGACAGCAGCGAGGCTAGCGTTAGCCGAGCGAACACAGGTGTCTCTGTTATGGTTGTTAGCACGGCTTGCTAGGTGATGCTAGCACGCCAGGAGTCAGATGGCCAGCACTGATTATAGGACTTCTTAGCCTGCGTGCAGGCGTCGTGCCAGGTTTCTTTTGTTCGAATGTGTTTTCATTCATGGTTAGAAGGAGAATTGTTCTTCTAGCAGGTTTGGTTCATTCGGTTCCTCTCCATGTTTACCTCAGTGTTGTGGTAAATCTTTGTGGGTTAATGGGATGTACACAATCTGGCACGACACTGCTGTGGGTCAGTGCAGTGTAGGAGTCCAGAGCTGATCACATGGAGGTGTTTATCTGCTGTGAGCTATGTAGTTCAAGATGAATTTGTCGTTCTGATGAAAGCTGCGTAGACAGTGATGTGAAAGTGACCTATGCCCTCTTCTGGTTTAATCTCACGTTTGGCATATCTGGTTTCACTATGCATGTGTCTTGACTGCCAGTCACTGCTTTGAAACCTTAGCCTCAAAGACTTTGTGAGCAGTGAGAAAGAAGAGAGAAGAAAAATGCAACACCAGCCACTTCCCTTAAAACTTTTATATGCACCCAAAACTGTGTCAACTGCTGTTACTGATGTATTAAAAAGGCTAAAACAGGTGGAGAAGAGGGTCTTTTATGCTCGGGAGCAGATTTTGGAGGGTTAGGGATGCAGCTGCTCAGCAGGATGCTTGGTATTCTGGTCAGAGCGAGAAGAAGAAGGCACGTGCATTCCCGCTTCTTGGCTAGCCTGCAGTGGGGAAAGACTGATAGAGCTGCTGGAAAAGTTTCAGCTTCATCCCTCATCTGCTCTTGTTGCACACCGCTTTAACTGCACACACGAAGCCCAAACACCTGACCCTTATGGGCTATGTGCATTGTGTAGTCAAGCTCAAAGCAATCAAATGATGGCGGGAGAACTTTAAATCTTGGCCTCACAGCTGAAATCCGCCTGTCACTTGTTGCTGTATGTTGTTCTCAAGAGCTAGATGGTGCGTTCTTCAAGGAACTGTCGCGCAGCACCAAATCGTAACAGTGGTTAAAATGTCTCACGTACACAACTCGACCAGCGAGAATTAATCTCAGGTTTCTTGGCTAAGAAGATTAAGCATATGGTTGAAAAATGGTCCGTGTTAATCAAATCCCATACTACTGAGGCGGTGGCGGGGGTTTTGTCCAAGGTCTCGCCCTTGATTCACAGCATCTGTTTCAGCCCAACTATTCACACAGTCTTGTACTATCTAATACGACCAGACAGTCTGGCCCACTCGTCTGTGCATTTGTTTGAGTCCCAGGCATTCTTGTGCTCGTGGATAATATTGGCCGAGAATCTGTTTTTTTTCTCAGTGCGATATTTAATGCACGCAGACACACAGACCGTAGCTGGTTATTAATTTTTTATGTGGATGAAGTAATGTTTGGGCTGTGAGCCTGGTGATGTGAGGTTACTGAGTGTGGCGAGGCTCTGTGATGAAACCTAGGAGGAGAAGAGCTTTAAATACAAGATTAATGTCAAAGAAAGGATTGATATGACTTTGTAAATGATGTATGATATGGTTTGAATACGCTTAAAAAAGAGTAATTAAAGGAAACAGTCTGAGTCAGTAACTGACTCTTTATTTTGGTCACTGAGCGAAGCGGTGCATGACTACATCCTGGATGAAATCATGCCTTCATTTAATTCTTCTGCATTTGAGGCAGTGATGTTTACATGAGTTCTGCTGCTGAACAAAACATTTTGCTACTGTGTGACAATATATGCAAAACAGAGGCCAGTCAGATCCATGTTGACTGAACCCTAGAAGCAAAATGCTACAGGGTACATACAGTACATTCTATGCTATAATGTCCACAAACCCATAATTAGCTGAGGTTGTGAGAAAGGTCTTCGATGTCCCCTTCGCTCCTACAGTTTCCTACACAGGAAACTGTCAGCATGTGAAGAACGGTGGATCCCAAAAAGCTATCTGCTTCATTTCACAACAGTTCAGATGCATGTGTGGCGATGGTATCGACAACTTCCCTCCCACAGCAGTTTGCATAATTGTTTCCAGGATGAATGTTCACAGCATTTTGGCAGTATCTGTAATATTGCAACTGTAAATGGAAAGTCTGCTGGCATTTGTGAAGCGCGAAAACAAGCAGAAGAGTATCGATTCTTCCAGGAAAATCTTGTGATCATCTAAAATATGATCATACTCTATATAGGACTCAGTGAGATCACAATTAAAGCCATACGGTTTTAGTTGTTCGGTGTTCGCAATGTGAAGAGAAGAGAGTGGATAAAAAAGATAGTTGCTGTCAAAAACTCTGCTACAGTAGATATGACTCGCGTTTAAATAGGTTTGTTGGAAATTAGATTTTCTAGATTTGTTGTCTATAATGTTTTATGATGGGGCTTAAATCAAATGATTGAACTTGAATAATGAATGAGCAAAATACACATGCATTGTTATGTTTCTTCTAATAGATATTAAATGTTTTTCCGAGGGGGAGAGTTTTACTCGTGTACTGCCCATTTGTCGGCCAGTTCAGCGATATCACCCAGCAGCATGTCGGTCACTAATAAACCTACTTCTCATTTCTCAAGGTTCCTCACACCTCTAAATAACTTTTGACAAACATCTGTTTCTATTGAGGCGTTTACAGGATGAGGGCAAATGAGGTTTCCACATTCTCAGTTTCACTTCGTGTCTTTGCAGTCCGAAAATAATCAACCCACAAGCAAGATGTCTCCTTATCAGACTGTTGAGCCTAGTTTCTAACCTGAGAAACTATAGATGTACAGTTTTGAAATGTCTCATATCCTGTTGTTGGGCTCACAGGGCAAATTCTTACATCAGTTTATAAAAAGTAATAATATTAAGTATGTTGCTGGTTTTCATTTGTTTTGCTATGAAACATACCAGTCAGTAGGGGTGGGAATCTCTTGGCACCTCACGATTCAATTCTAAACCGATTCTTGATGAATCTCAATGCAACAATTTTTCTGTGTACATTTCCATGCATGATTTTAAAATAATAATAATAATAATGATAATAATAATAATAATTTAAATCAAAGTTTGCTAATCACTTCCTACTTTTTTCTCACTTTGTGACTACTTGGTACTTTCAAAGCAAATATTTGTAATGATCCATACTTAATTTATTTCCAGTATATGTCATTGATAAAACAAATGTAAGAAATGTGGCAAGTCAACTGGAAGGTTACATTTGCCAGCAAACATCCAGCTTTGCAAATACCAACAGGAAAAGAAAAGTGTGCCTGTAGCAGCATACATGTAGTAAATTAATACAGCTTTAGCATATTCTGAATCACTAACATAAAGAAATAATAGACTTCTAACCAGCATATCCTCCTGTTATGTGCAATGAGCAAAATCATTCTTCAGACCCAAAAAAACAAAACATTTTGCTGTACCAAAATCACAGCTTTCATTCAAAAATATAGAAACCTGTACCAGCAGCTCTAAAATAAAAATAACGTTTGTGACTTTAGCATTTTCTGAGTTACTAACAACATAAAAAGCTTCCCTTGTTCACAAATAAATAAAAGAGTCCAGGACTTCTCACTATAAACAGAATCCTGAGCATAGAATCCCTCAGACCAAAAAGCAAACATTTTACTGTATACCACATTCAAATACAGTTTTCATACAAAAAAAGATCTTAGGCAATTCAACATCTGCAGAAAGGAAAGTCACAATGTCGTGTCACTTTTTCTAAGCGGCTGCACTGATAGACTCTGTGGGGGGCAGGACTGTAAACCCACTGAAGACTGAGGGTTTCCCTGCAGATCTGTTGATAGCATATTGATGTCACAGTTAACAATACAAAAAGCAGTTCTCATACAAAAAATATGAAAAGGCTGCAATTAAATCATGTTGATTAATCATATTCCATGACTTCGGTTTTGGTCTTGTTGTAGAGTGTTGGGATTGCTGTGTCAGTGAAATATCTTCGAGATTGGACGTTGTATCTCGGCTCCAAAGTGCACAACATAGCGTGAAAGCCCCGATTCTCGACGACTGAATACGGTCACAAGTCCTCGGCAATAGAAGTTGCAATAGAGATTGTAATCTGCCTCATCCTTTCCAAGTTGGGTGGAAAATTTGATGTCGTTTGCTCGATGGTCCTCTGATCAGAAGCAACGACAACTGACTGTTTTTCTTCCTCCTCCGCGTAGGAACATTTAATGTGGTTTCTCATGTTTGTCGTGTCTCCAAAATATTTTAGTTTAGTTTCATACGGTGAGGGTCTAGTCCAGGTCCGTTTTCCCTTCAACGTCATAGAAGCCAAAATGCTTCCACACACTTGTTTTAAAGCAGAGGGTGCCGGTTGAATGTTGCACTCAGCCATCCCATGCTGTTTGTTGTGTGCCCACCATCGACTGTCCACCAACACTTCCGAGATTTGCCTCTTGCGTTCCATAAACTTTGCGTTGTCAATCAACATTTAGAAAATTGATTTTTGACATTTGTGAATGGATTCAGAATCATCCTCGTCCGCATCGCGATGCATCAATTATTTTTCATACCCCTACCAGTCAGCTCATAAAAAAACTCAAACAGACTCTGTCCTAATTTGCATAGTCAATTCTCTGCATGTGTGTTCTAGTTAAACTATTACACTCCACCACCTGTCCTCATGTGTGCGGCATTTTGAGTATCTTTTCCGTTCAAGCATGTGGGCAGACAGATGGCCCGGATGTTAAACATCTGAAACTGTGAATGAGGACCAACATGTGGTTTGTTGAAATGATGGCTGTATTCAACAGGCACAGAGTTGAAACTTTTTTATATTTTTAATAAAAGGCTGTATCGGTATTCTTTTACAATCTTGGTCTCTTTGTCTTTCTGCAGTGTGCCGAGACTTTGCTGTGTTGGAGGACCACTGCCTGGCCTACAACCTCCAGGAGCAAGAAAGTATGTTTTTTGTTTGTTTTTTCTTCTGATTTGTCCCCTAATAGCTTTCCTGTTTTCAACCTAAGAGACAGTTTACTAGTACTTATGTAAAAATGTCTCCTTCTTTTCTGCTTTAAATGTTACTGCTTTGGTCCAGAGGAAAGCTCTGCTGCCTTTGATAAGTTCCTTTCATCCAGATAGGTCCATGCCCTTTTTTTCCCCCCAGACAGTCTCTTTAAAAACCTCAGTTGGTATGGTTTCTGTATCAGAGCCGTGACGTCACTGCTAGGTGTTTTTGTCAAGCTGCCCAGCTCCATTCCTATAGAAGGTCATTTAATGCTTACTTTGCAAAAGAACAAAGAAAGAAAGCTGTTTTCCGAGCACAGCAGGAGAAAAATGAATGCTGTCCAGCACCCTCCTCTTCTCCCTTCTGGAAAATGTGTCCAGACCAACAGCATAAACTGCAGTGTCAGTGGCTGCAGCCTGATTAAGCCGACATAAACCCCGCTTCAGCCACACTGTTAACATTGTGAATGGTGCAGAATGCCACAACAATGTCAAAATATCAGTCAGGGGCTGTGGTAGGATGCAGTATGTGATCTGGATCTACAGTTAGACGGCACAAACAGCTTTACAAAGGTTTTTATATAGGACACACTGTATGTTTGCACTGAGATGGATCATTTTGCATGTACAGTGTATTTGTTAGCACTGTGTTTGTCCCTGCATGCGTCATTAGATTGGCTGCTTCTTCTATGAAAGCACGTGTGTTTAATTAGCCGGAGTCTTGGTTTTCTCTTCTGCTGAAGTGTTTCCAGTAGAAATAATCTTAGGAACTCACTGGAGGTTAAACTATCTTCTCCTGAGTTTATTTGAAAAGACATTCCTCCAGGATGCACTGACGAACAAAGACCCAGACATTACAGGTTCTTCCTGACACAAATGGCTAATGGCCGCCACATCTTCTCATACAAGAAATGACAGGAAGAGGTGACTGATTTAGGGGGCAGCAGGAAAATAGTCAATATTCAGATTTCTTTCATGAGCTTTTGCTTTCAGTGTGCCCAGATTGTGAAACACAACCTCCTCTTCTTCTTTGAATAGTAGTTTGTTTTACAGTTTCTGTAAACATGTCACTCTATGTCACCATAAAAGGGTTAAAAATGCAGCATGCTTTGTAAGCTAGAAGGCCAGATGTCACCCAGCCATAGCCTAACTGCAGATTAGGCAGTGTTTTAGCTGTGATTAATTTGGTTTTGGCTGGCCTGTCCTTGTGTTGTTATTACCCTTTTAAAGCCTCAGCGATCCATAACCGAGGATTGTCTCCCTTTGTCACTACACCAACTGATCTGCATGAGCTGGCAAAACATTTGTTTGACCTTTGACCCTGGAGGCCACTGAGGAGAATGCTGCCCAAAGTTGTCGTTCTTTTTTTCCCGTGGATCATATCGACAGATGGCCATCCTATAAAATTGGCTTTTTGACACATTCAGTTCAGGTTAATGTAGAGTTACAGCTGGCTTTCATTTTCATTCAAAATGTTGAACATGCAGAACACTGAAGCATCCAAACGTCCCATGGGAATTATTTCGTTATGGCTGTGTCAGCACTAGGCGCCTTAGTCTCTGGAAAGTGTTTTCTCTGGTTCAGTGGGTAGCTCCACACTGACATGTCTGAGCTTCAGACGGTTCTGCTCTCTCACCCTAACTCCCCTTTTTTTCTGAATGACCTGAGACATCATTGAGTTTGTTGAATGAACCAATATCACAGTATCCGTTCATGTTTTTTGTTGTTTTGCTGCCTTGAAAGATGAATCAATAAAAAAACGTGGCACTGGATTAATGATAGCCTTATCTTGGGCTGTGACATCAGTTTTGCCTTCAAATATTTTCTTGTACGGTGTCGTAAACTGAAACAATTGATCAGCGTCATCCAAAAAAAATCAATGTCAACCCCTTGACTTGTTATCAAGTTGCCACAGCTGTGACTCACAGTTTCCTCTTTCAATCCCACCAGTCAGAAAGCAGAAACTTTATGGAGCTTGTCACAAGAAAATTGCCAAACGTAATTCGGTCCTTTACACACGATAGCTGGAAGCAGATCGATAGGCAGGTGAAAGAGAGCTGAGGGGGTGAGTGATGCTCTCCATGCTCTCCAAGTGGCGGGAGTGCGTCAGCAAGCAGGATTTATCATCTGTTACGGCCCACAACATGCCATCACACAACCTTGGAATGGCACCTCAGCTGAGAACATTCATTTCTCAGTGACTAAGCGCGCCCTCTGTTTATTAGCACAGACAGAAGTGTCTGCATCCTCGACGTTTATCTTCCCTGCAGACCATCTAAACAATACTACTGCCCCCGAGAGAGAAAAACATCAAGAAAGCGTGGATCTGTAAATAAACTCGCCATCACTTCATCACTAGTATGGTCCAGGCAGCCAGTTTGCATGTACACAGATTTAAGAGCAGTGCTTACATGTGTTTGTGTCCACAGTTGAGAGCCACTTGGCGTCCAACGTCAATAAGAGCCGTCTGGTGCAGAAGGACCTGCAGGTGGCCAAGAAGCTGCAGGAGGAGGAGGATAAGAGGGCCAAGGTCCAGAGCCAGAAACAGTTTGTTGAGCTGTATGTCTCTCTCACACACACCAACACTCACACACAGCTAATTTATACATGCTTACATCAAAGTTGTTAAAACGCGTGAAGGCGACCTATAAAGATGAGACATGTCTATTAGAAATGTAATTGTCTGTACTTGTTAGGGTTCTATATGGATTCTGGATATACCTGAAAGCTCTTATCTTGTTGTGTATATTTTATGTGCAGAATCATAAAACTGTATTGGTTTGATTTAGCCTAATTTCCTAAATTAGATGCCTGGTGCTACTCAAAGGCCTCAAGCAACCATCACAGTGGTAGCTGTGGACATATGTGATAGCATCTGTTTTAGATTAGTTTAATTCCTGTACCTAAAACAGATTTATGCTTCTCCAGCGAGGTGATCCAGAAGTCCTGCCACAGATGACTCCAACTTGATTTACCGTTCAGTGTAGGATTAACCCTTTGATGAGCTGGTTGTGTTTATGACCAGAAATAAACTTGTGAACCCTCAGCTGGTGCTAGAGAGCAACACGCTTTTTTCTATGATTACTGGATTTTATATTCCTACATTCAGTATAAATCAGATTAAAGTGACTTTACCTTAAGATTTTAGCTACTAAAGGCTTTGCTAGAGGAGAAAATATATTTTTTCCAGCTTTACTGAAAAGAAGAATAATATAAAACTTGTTTTCTGTTTGATAAATGCTGTCTTCACTATTGGCAGCTGTAAAACACAAGCAGACCATTCACAATTCTTGTGGTCTGTGTGGTGTCTCCACAGCTCTGCTGTATCATTATATTTTGTAAGAGGTTTGGATCAGCTCAAGCTGCTCGTCCAGAGTTATGCAGCTTCCACACAAACATAGCTAAGTGTTTTTCAGTCCAAATGAAGAGCTGCATCAGGAGTCCCCCCCCACTTCCCCCCTTTATTGAAAATAAAATTGCCGATTCATAGCTTAGTGAGAGTGCTACTGCAAACTCTCACATGCATAGAAGAATCAGGCAGTGGGATTGCGCCCCTGGGGAGAGACCAGATGCTCCACCATCCATGCAGGCAGGCCAGTGCTGCTTGTCATGCTGGGAGATCATACTGCCATCCACCCTGCACTTGCCAACGCCCCTGCATGTTCACCCACTCTCAGATATCCGACTGCACACACACATGCAGACAAGAGAAGAATGCATCACTCGTTTCTCAGAACATTATGAAGGAACACTGTTTTCTTTTACCAGCATAAGTCTTCCTGAGCTGTCAGCTGCTCAGGTTAAAAACCGGTGCAAGCGCCAAGGTAGTTAAGCTGTCAGTGTGTCTTTTCAGTAAAGCCCTACAAACTCATGTATGTCTATGAATACAAACGGAGAAGAGAAATGATCTCAAGGCTTACGGTGGTGTTGTCAAAATCACAACGTTTAAAGATGAGTAAGCCAAAGTGAAGATATTCATGCTCCTGCCTGAAGCACACAGACACACACTCTCGCAACTGATAGATAGTAGCTTCACAGCTGATCATGTTTCTCTGGTGTAACATGATGATTTTAAATTGCTGTGCAGCTTGTTTATCCATATATAATACATTGTTTTCAGGATTAAAACCTGTGAATATTGGCAGCGTTGGAATGTTTTAATTTTCTGTTGAAGTCGGTCTGCTTCATTTTCCTTGAAAGTCTCAGTCTGCTGCATTAATCCGGTCTGGATTAAGGCTAGAGTAAATTTCAATCTAATGGTAAAACACTGAGCGTGAGATAAAAGGATCAAGGGTCAGAAGAATGCCAGCAGAAGCATCAACAGAAAGTGCTCAAAAGGGAGACATTGAATGATTTATACGAGAAGCACTGAATGCAGAAAATTCTTGTCTGCAGAAAATTCAATAATCTGAAATTTAAATATGGTCACCTGTAACACTTTTGTAGTACTGGGCTGTACTTCTCTTACAGTTCATGGTTACAGTGATGGTGAATCGTAACAAATGAGCAAGATCTTGTGCAGTTTATTGGGATTTAATCATGAAGTAGAGAATCTCACCCACATCCTGACTTATGGCTGCAAACAGATTGTCTCTCTATGTGAGGCTATTTAATGCCATATGTATCCGTCACTTACATCTGATTGTTCTCTAAACCCCTCTTCATATGCACTTGAACACATGCCGACTTATGGGGACCTCAGTGAGCGCCAAGACAATGAGATCGCACAGGAGATTCAGGAAGAACTGGTCCGACAGGCAGAACAGCAGCGACAGCAGGAAGAGAAGGATGCGGTAAGAAGCACACACACACACACACACACACACACGTTTCTGTCCATTTAAGCACAATGTGAGTTACAGCCACCCATCAGTGATTTGACTTCTAGTATCGATGAGCTGTCATGGGTGGGTACTCGAATCATCACCTTGTTTGTGCCACCGCATTGTCATTATTGAATGACGTCCAAAGTGACCCGACCTGTATTTCATTGTATTAAGTACATGTGTAAATGCTCTACGTTACATAAGAGAAGAGATTTAATTACATTCTGATGAGACAGAATCAGGATGTTTTTCACAGTGAGAAGACAAAGGGCTTTGGTTTAGTTTTGGTCCATCCATCATTCCTGACAGCGTATTATTTAACATTCCTAGTATCATATGGATTGCTCTAAAGGGTGAACATTTCTTGCCTCTAAACTGAGGAAGTGATGTGTCCAATTGATCTAATTTCTATTGTCTATTTGATACTTGTTTGAATAATCAGAGAATGATGTGTCTCACCACTGTAATCTGACATGTTTTGAAATGACACTGACTGGCAGACGACAAACAAAACACAGACGTATTTGTTACAGAACAACCCAAATGGAGACTGGTGGGACAGCGTGTTTACTGTGGCCATGTTTGTTTGCTTGTAGGCCATCGCTCGCAAGCTGCAGGAGAGGGAGATGAAAGAGGAAAGGAAGCGACAGAAGCAGCTGGAAGCAAACTTTGACGAGGAGTACTTCGAGGATCATGGAGGTGGGTAGAGCACAGCGGGTTCATGTTTATGTTCGGCTGTTCATCTGTCTCTTTCTTCGTTTGGCATGTATGTGTGTGAGGACATGGGAAGAAACGGTCCTTTTCCGTGGGCTGGGATTTTCTTCCAGCTCTGAATGTGTGAGGATGTGCTTTTGATGCCACACAGCTCAGGAGACTGTTGCTGACATGAAGCAAAGGTTTTGGAATGTATTTATAAGCTCATAATTGACCTTGAAGGCAACCTAACATGTTTCTGCGGAGAGGTTGTTCGTCATTTCGCTCCCTCTCAAGAGCAAACACCGCTGTGAATGGGTTTAACAGTGCTCCAGTTTTAAGATGTAGCTTAAATGTGCGTTGGTATCAGTTCAGAAGATATCAAAGTAATCTCCAGTTAGATACAGATGAATGTATATAGAAAACATACCAGCTGTAGACAACTTTGTCCACAAATCTGTGTTTGTTATGCTTCCATAACATATTTTTGAGCACTATCAACATCTTGAATTGGAATCTGTCTCAAGTCTTTTCATGCACACAGCACCCTGCATGATTCATCCCACTGGAGGGCTGATCGCTTTCTACTGGAACACAAACTGTGGCTCATTCTTTCTTGTGTTGTTTGTAAAGTCTTGTTCTGAGTCAACAAGCCAGTGCAGACAGTTGCATTCAGATCAGAGTTGATTTTGCATCATCTACACGTTGGAATTGCAGTTTTACAGTAAACGCTTCTAAAATGTAAGGAATTGTAGCTTTTCATTGTCATTATGACAAATGAAGAGTCTTAGACTAAGAGTTGTGACTGTTTGTTCACTACAGGCTCTGAGAAATTATGATGAGCATTTTTTGAGTTTTCCTTTGATAAACTAAATGTTGATTTGTCATGAAAGTAATTGTTAGTTGCAGCCCTAAATACATGTACATTTACAAATATACCTGGAAAACATGTATTTCATATTTACTTGAACAGTCAGAGCACTGTTCTGTTTAAAACAGGGCTTTTGGGTCTTTCCACCCCTTGTGCTCCCTGGATGCCGTGTAAGTTAAACATGCAATACAGGACAGAGGGAGGACAGACCACAGTGTCTATGACATAAACACGTCTGAACAAATATCTCCAGCTGTCAGTCTACCTGTCCTGTTGTGTCTGTATGGATCACCTGCTGGTGGGCTGGATGAAGCTTACAGTACGTCCTTGCTGATGCTGACTGCTCTCTGTACACTCAAATATTTGTGCCACTGCCAAGCTCACTCTGTTTGCTGTGTAGTCTTCCGTAACAACACACCTGTAATGTCCCGTGTGTGTGTGTGTGTGTGTGTGTGTGCACGCATGCGCCTATGTGTGTGTATACAACTGTGGCAGTGTGAATGTACGCAGTAGAACAAAGATTCAGCACCTTTGTTTACTCTGCAGCTAATGCTGTAAGAGACTGTGACTGCGTCACGGTGAGTACAGATACATTTCATGCAGGTTAGAGATAGTCACTGTGCACGAAGGTGTTCAGTTTTTCAGACTCTAAAGAAATGCCTTTTTGTCAATTCATAGCAGAGTGTTTCATTACAAAACTCAACCCCAGTATTTATTTTTTTGTATATCCTCATGTTGCTTTTCATCAGTAGTCATGTAATTGGCTGCTCCTCCCAGGAAATTAGATGCTGCTGGCTCTGTTTGGCTTAATCCAGTGGATTACACTGTGTGGGCAGAACCTATCTGCCCTTGACAGATACACAACTGTGAAAAAAAATGTGAGATAAAGATGGTTAAGTATATTTAACCTGCCTGGTCACTCTGAGCAGGTCTTTGTACCTGCCTCTTTTTTTTGAACGTTTGAACATCAACAAAGTCCTGTCGAGTCGATTAGACGTTAAGCAGCCGGTTAGATAAGTGAATTCCATTGAGCTGACTGTCAGTGCTCAGACCTCCGGCCTCTGCTGTGTGCTTTCTCAATGTGCTTTTCAGCTCATTTGTTTTCATTCAAACTTTTGTCAGTCACAGGCCAACTCCCAGCAGGCAGGTGTTCTTAAGGGAACATGTTGTTCTCAATCTCATGTTGAGGTGTTTTTCTTATAGTTAATCACACTCTGCACATAGGCTTTGATGACAAGATGTGTATACCATTAACCAAAGGGTGCTACAGCATATATTGTTTATTGACTTTGTCACAAAAAAAAGCTGAAGAGTCTGGAGTTTTTCCATGTTTAAGGTCACATTTACCATCTTTTTATTTAGGTTCCAAATACTTGAGGCCAATGTCTAAACCTCACTATTATTTATTTCATTTTTTTTCCCTGCAGTAATAACATCTCTGGACATTTTGGGCACCTACCCTTTATATCTGCCGCACTTACTTTATCTTTTATCCATCCATCTCCTCACAGGTGCTGTCTAACTCGGTGCTTACTAACCACCTTAGTGTATGTAATTCCTTTGTGTCATTTTTCATGTTTCCATGTTCTCATCAACCATCACCATCTTCATCATTCTCTCCACGCTGTCATCCTCCCACCCTCGCTCCTTCATCTCTGCCCTGTTCAGCTGCTGCAAGAAGACCCCTTGACTTAGACAAACCCACCCGTCACAAATCCACATCCCCAGGCCGTTACGATGCACATGCTCCAGTGAGCTCACGTCGTGATTACTCCCCAGATTATAGCTCCTTAGAGCCCAAAAGGAGCAGGTACCCAAGACAGGACCCCGCAGCACCCCACAGCCGCTCCAGATACCCTGAGCACTACCTAGTGGGAGAAGGAGGGCGGAGCAAGCATGCAGATCCGTACCCAGAGCATCTGCTGCCCTCCAGAGGGAAGCACTGGGACAGGTATCCAGATTATGAGCCCACAGAGACTGGCAGAGCAAGGGGCCCATGGGGAGAGGAACCCGAGACAGTGGTGAGGAGGAAGGAGAGACCAGCCAGACCACCTCCACCGCAGAGCCCCATAGAGAGAGACAAGGACTGGGAGAGGGACAGGGACAGGCAACGAGACAGAGTTCAGGGAAGAGGCATAGAATCTGAGAGGCAGATGTTAAAAGACCAGAGGAAAGACAGGGAGCAGGACTATAGAAGGCGAGAGAGAAGAGATGGGGAAAGATCCAGAGACCGAGTACAGAGTGGGGACAGATACAGAGAAACGGACAGGCAGAGACAGAAGGAGAACGATAGAGGCAGACAACGAGCAAGAGCCAGGAGCATGGAGAGGGGACTTGAAGAAGATCCGAGGCCCAGCAGAGACTGGCCGAGGGAGGGCAGGGCTTCTTTGGAGGAGGAGTGGGATGACGGTGAGAGGGAGAGGAGGGCGAGGGGCCGGCAGCACTTCAACTCAGGTGCTGAAGAGGTGTTTGAGGAGCTCAGGAGCAACGAAGGGAGAGGGGACAGCAGACAGTGGGAGGGTCCCAGCAGAAAACGGAGTGACACTCACCCCGACGAAGAGACAGGTACCACCCTGAGCCCCTCCCTCTGGGCTCTGCGGGGGTGTTTGTGTGGTGTGCTGGATTTGCTTTCTCTGCTGTGTCAATCTCAGGTGGTGGGTTGATCTAACATCGCAGTCACTAATGAAAACACTAATTTTCTCTTCTCACGAGCACCGCGGTGATTTCACGGTAATTTCTCATGACTGATGTGATTTTAAAGGACTGAAATGGTTCCGTCTGTTGCTGTTGTGATGTGGGGGTCGCCGGCTGCTTGTTGCATTGAGCGAGGCAAAGATCACAATGTGCCGAGCCTTTAAACGTATGCTGTGATTTTGTAGTAGAATAGCTCTGTGGATTTTGATGGGTTAAAGTTTAGGCATTCACGGAGGGCTTCAGGGCTGGTGAGCTGGCTTTATTATCTTATCTCAAAACATTCAACAAAACGCAGCAGAGATGCACTGCAGCCCTTTCGGGTGCCTAAAAGCGTTAATCCAACAATCAAACAAAAAAATGTTTTGATCATTTTAATCCTTGATTTTGTAATTTATCACAAAAAAATATGAAAAAAAAAACAAAAGCTCTGATTTGCAAATGAAAAATGTTTTTATCACAGTTTTTTTAAATTAAAAATACTAAGAACTAGATGAGAAATCAATTAACAGATAATTCACTAATCAAAATGATTGTTAGTTGCAGTCCTAATCTATTGTTCCTGTAATGTGCTGACATCCGCAGGACGTATTGTGCACAAAGGGAGTGGAGCGGTAGTAGCAGAAACTGAGTTCAAATTGAGCGAGGCCACCAAGGGGTTGACAAACCTTGATCTCCGTGAGCTGGAGCTGAAGGACATGGAGGTGGCCAGGAAACTGCAAGAGGAAGAAATCAAAGTGAGTAAGGAAGGCAGAAAAGTGTTACATTTTGTGGGGGTTTTTTATGCTGAAGAAAAGTGAACAGTTTTATGCACGACTGAAATCAAATCAAACAACCGATAAAGCAAACAGTATCATGTGTTGAGGATATGATACATTTTTATACATTTAACAACTCTTCCTCCATTAAGCGGCTAATGAGAGATCTCAAAATGTCTTACTGAACATGTTAAAGTGCACACGTTAGACACTGTATTCAAAGGCCAACCTCAAGTTCAGTTTCTTGCCCAATTAGCAGTCGACCACTCTACCTCCTGAGCCACAGCCGCCTGTATGACTGAAGGCTATAAAGAGCAAGAGCTCATTCAGACCAAATCAGGCATCATCATTTTTAGACAAAAAAAAGACAAATGCACAAACATGTCAGCCAAATTGCTCTGAGTTTATATAATGTTGCTTGGTGCCTCAAACAACAATAAAGCCAGGAGACTCGACCAAGAGGAAATACTTCTGACAGATGGAGAAAACCCATCTGAAAGAGTTGATGCTCCAGCGTCAGGAGCAGAGAGCAGGAGCAATCCAGGCGAAGTTCATGTACCAAACAATGACACTCCCACACATGGAACAGGCCTGTGCTAATGGTGACAATGCCTGATTTGGTCTGAATGAAGCCTTACACCAAGCCTCTGTATGATGCTCAATTGTGTCAAATCAGCTAAATAACAGTAAATCTGATATAAAAAATAATGGGCATTGTTCAGCTTTCTACAGAATAAGGTTTCAGAGCATAATAACATGTAATGCTTTATCTTATCAAAAGATTCAGAAATGTACAAATGTGTAAGATGAATCAAACAGTGTGATGTCTGCTTTTATTTTGGCCAACTTCAGTAAACCTCACTACTGCACTGTTGCAACAGCTTCCATATGTGGAGGGAGTTCTGTATGGTGCTAGAACAGAATATGATAAAGCGATACCCACTTGACTTGAAGCCAGAGGGTCAAAAAAAACATAATGAAAGGCCTCAATCTCAGTTACTTCCTATGTTACATAATGTCAGAACAATGTGTTCCAGCTCTGGGGAAAATGTGACTTTTTTGCTTGTTGTCTGATTTCAGGCGAGCAAGTTGCATGTGCGTGCCGCCCAAGTGGCGCAGGATGAGGTGAGTGGGCATGAAGTCTGGAAACTTTACTTATACTATCTGACCTCTTTTTATATCCTTTCATTTCCTGAGCTCTGTTTTTCTTATCATACAACCCTGAGTGTATAAAGCTATGTCTGAACTTCACTCCTTCTGCGTAAAGAAAGTTTAGAAGAAGAAACCTACTTCTGCATTCGTGACATCACACTGAGTGTTAACAGGGTGTTTTCAGAGCGTGTCACCAACTGATCATGTCGGGTTCTGACGTGTGATGTCTCATTGTCTTGCAGGAAATCGCTCGGCTCATGATGGAACAAGAGAAAAGGGAATACAAAAAGAATCGAGAACGGGAGCACGAGAGAGAGCGGGAGAAAGAGAAGGAGCGAGAGAGGGAGAGGTTGGCCATGGAGAGGATGGCGATGGAAAGGAGGCGGCAAGAGGGAGACTACAGGGTAATTTTCTGTAACCATACTCATTTTATATTGTGTGCTTTGGGGTGAAATATTTTTGCGGCCTGTGACTTTATTTTCTAAAAAACAAAGTGTATTTCCACTGTGGTACTATAACCATAATTGTAGAGACTATAATTTTTTTTGATTTTCAGCCAAGCTCGGAGGAAGTCGTCCGGCCCAGAACACGAGACGAGTATGATTACCAGAGGCAGAGGAACCACAATAAGCCTGCCAGGTACCAACACTCGGCAAGAATACTTCTTAAAACCAAATATTTCCACTCAGTCGAGGAGCAGAAACCTCAGAAATGTCATTAATTTTTCCTTTTTCCCTCGCTCTCTCTCTCTCTCTCTGTCTGTCTCAGGCCTCCTCAGCCTCGAGCGCACGATTATGAGAATGTGAACTCTGGCTACGGCTACTCGGATCATCCTGTTCCCCCTCGGGCTCCTGCCAGACCTGAGGCTGCTTACAAAGGTACATAGTTCATGTGACAACACTGCTGTGTTTTTCATGATTACATATTAGCGACACGTTGCATAATGTTAACCTGATCACGTTATCATTTTTAGCATATTATATATGTATATATATTTCTCGCATGTTGGATTTCTATTCTTATTTTTTCATCACCAAGTCAAAAGAAGTTTATAAGATCAAAAAATAACAGTCCAAAACCTAAAGACTCAACATTTTCTATCATCAATGACACAGACAAGCAGCAGATCCTTACATTTAAATGGCTGAAAATATTTTAGAGCTTAATTATTTGTTGCAGTGCTTCTAGAAAATGTTCCTACGGCAGTTATCACAGGCATGATTAGTCCATTTTAAGTTAATGAGTGCTTTTTAAAATGCTGTTTTATACAACTAGTATCCTAGTTTCTGTGAATTGATGTATTTTTATTGAAACACCAACAGTCCTTGTTTCATATAACTGGAAGGGTAGCTCACATAATCAACAAAAATAAATTCACGACCTCCCAAAAAAAAAAAAGATGTCTCAAAAAGTGCAGCGCAGAAAGGCCAGTAGAAGTGAAATTGCAGTGTGACGTATGAAGCTGCTGATGGATCTCTGTCTCTTCTGTCTATTCCAGGTGCCTATTACAAGCGGTGACTCAGGCTCTCTACCATGTGCAGACATGTTGTCAGTCCTCCTTCGTCCTCTTATTTTTATTATTTATCTTTTTGTTCTCAGCCATTCACACTCTTTTGACCAAAAGCCTTGGGACAATCTAATGAGTTGGCAATGGGATTTTTTTTTTTTTTTTAATACCCTCCAAAGTTGGGCCCAGAGTTAAAGAAGTGGGTCTCTGAGTGCTGGAACCACAGTAATCGTCATCATCCTCCTCCTCCTCCTCCTCCTCATCATTATCATCATCATCATCATCATCATCATCCTTTTTTTTTATAGTGATTTCAAATTGTTATTTCTTTTTAACTGACTCAACATCAAGACAAGCTAAAATCTGCACCTTGTGACATAAACTCCCCTGATTCTCAGCTGTTGAAATCAAGGAACCGCCTCCTAACCTGCTGTGGTCGTCGTGTGCCGATGTTCGTCCCCTCGGTGGACCACGCCGTCACAAGGGCTCAAGGCCTCCGCTGGATATAACCATGCAATCTCCAATTTCCTCATGACTCTTCATGGGACGTGCCTGTCTGCGCCAACATGGCTGCTACAGTGTCTTAGGTACCAACATGGCAGCTGCTTTGTACACCCCTGCTGCAGTTCTGTTCTGTTGTCGCGTCGTGCAACGAGGCCACACAGGCCCGTTCCACACAGTGTTCGACTCTGGGGGGGGGAAACATTTCTGTTGCTGTATTCACACAAAACATATAAAATAAGCCTTTATCAAGATGCTGGTGGTTTTGGCTCTGACGTGTTTGCAACCTTGTTCCCATGCAGAGGGAGGTGGAGCTTTGTGATGATCCATTGGACATTTAATTGGCTGCTTGTTTTCTCTGCTTGTGCGTGGCACTTTCTTTTCTTCTCTTTTCTTTTCTAACCCCATCACCCTCAAACTGAAAGCAGATGGATGATATTCTGTGTAAGACTCATTGTTTCTATGTGCATGCTTACTGAAAGTATACAACTGTGTACATGCATTTCAGCTGTAAATGATCTGGCTCCCTCTTTATCGTCAGAAAGGGCTAAAGCCACAAAAAGCAAATAGTCTTCTTTTTGTGAATGAAGCTTATATACTACTGTACTATGTATCACTTTTCTGTCACAATTTCATATCGGCTTGTCATTTACAAACCAAAACTGGACCATAAAAGAACCAGTACCAAAATGAAATGCATGTACATTGCTTGTCTGTGTTCATGCTTGTGCTTAACGCACAGACATAGTGCGGTTGAAAAATGTTTTAGTTTTATTTGATTGTAAATATCCTGTTTTTTTTTTGTTCTGTTTTGTTTTTTTAACTTGTGTTACCAAATCATGTTCCCCATTGTGGAAAATACAAAATCCTCTCTTCAGTCCAGTTATCTTGTGTCCTGCTCGTTATCTTTGCTCAGAAAAGGGAGCCTTATATTTTATTTTTTATACAATATTTTATTGATTTTTCCTCAGATTGTTCTGTTCATTTTCCGCTCCCTCAAGCTTTCCTGCTGTCACTTCCAGTCCTCTTCTCTCTGTCTCAAACTTGAAGGCAGACATTACTTCCTGCCTGCAGAAAAAGCAAACATTCCCACAATAGTCGTGCATTTGGATGGAGGGAAAGCAGTCACATGATCACAGGATGTAAATTATAAATCACTGTTCAAAGGGACCTATTTCAGTGTGTTTACTCTTCTAAGATACAATACTTTCTGTTCATATTGAATGAGAATGATAAAGGAAAATGAAAAGCACATTCAGACTTTTGAGTTTAAGGAAAATATTAATTTTGGCCATGAAGTGAGTCACTTCACTTTAGTGAACATCCAGCGCTGCTTTCAGGTTCTCATGTTGTAATAGAAGATCCTGAAGTGCTTCCAAAATGATTCCCTCCATGTCCAGAGAAAATTAGCAGAGTGAAATATGTTCGTTGACGAGGATAAACCCGCCGGTGTTATTGAACTATAATATGTGCTTATTGCTGTTGACCAGATGAGATTTGTGCCATACGTTTGTAATTTTTTCAGGGACTTGGAAATGGGGAAAGCTCATAGAGTTGTTGTGGTTGTAGCAGAGCTGCCACACCCGCCAAGATGGGACTCTTAATTTATTCTTTGGTGAGAGCGCCACCCTGTGGACATGTCGACAAATGAAGAGAAGTGTAGAAAATTGATCAGGATGCGTCTTTGTGTATTTGTGGATGTTGTGCGTCAGACGTTACGTTGGAATCGAGTGCTGTCTACATCGGGGGGGAAAAAAACATCAAGTGTTAACGTTTTTAATTTTCTTTAATCCAGGGCTTGTATGCAATCTACCAATCATGATCCAACACGTGTGTGTGTGTGTGTGTGCGCTGGAACTTGCTGTAACTGAACTTTTTTTAAAGTGAAACGAATTAACAAGTTGCTTTTACCTATAGCATCTCAAAATGTAATAAAGTGTATCAGCATTTCCACTGTTTATGAATCTGACTCATTCATTAAGTCCTTAAAAAAACACAAAGGAAGGTCTGTAGTCCTGAAGTAACCCTGAAGAAATCACCTCCAGGTTTCTAAAAGGTGATTTCTTTATCACCCTTTGAGGGCCACGATGTCTCTTAACCACATGTGTGGCAGGTTTGAAGCCTGACAAGAAAGACAAGCTGACTTCTTATCTTCTGCCCCAAACTCTTCAGCCACTGACCTGCTGGAGGAAAACCTGCATACCAAAAAAAAAAAAAAAAACATTTTTAATTGTGGCCTGTGTTGGCGGACACCCAGTTTCCTCTCACGTTGGCTCTGAATGTTTCATAGAGCGTCTCTATAACATTATACAGTATTCATCCAAGTAGACTCGAAACACGACAGGAAAGGGAGCAGAGTGTGAGCGCGGCTGTTTGACCTGCAGCTGTTTGTCCGCGCTAATATTGACTTCACCAAGACAAGCTTGAAGACAAGACAGCCGGCCTGCTCTGTAAACAGCAGAGCTGCTGCTGAACGAGCGTCACGTTCTCTCAGGTTTACTTTCCATCAGAGCAAAATACACACGCGTACATTCACACATAGCATGAGCTAATCTGCAACACTATGAAACTCTTAAATGCGAATTATTTCCCACCTAAACTCAACTCGTGTTTTTTTTTTTTTTTTTTACAGTGCGGTCATTTCCTTGTGCGCAGTGCTTCCTGTCAGCGGCGGCTCGTCTTTTTTTTTTTTTTTTTCCTTATTGGCAGCGCATTTTAATAATCAATCATGCCACAGAGTTTCCACCCATCCCCTCCGAGAAGCGCTGAGCAGAGCTGGTTCACCCACATACCTGACATACTGATGCCTCGTCTGCGTGTGGTAACACCGCTGCCGTGCCCTCTGTGGGATATGTCACAACCACACTGCTGAGGCGCACACCTCCACCAGACCTCCACCAGACCTCCACCAACCTCCGCCAGCCAGGAACGTACTGTAACTGCTGGCGTCTGGTAACAATGTGGTAATCTATTGTGAAATCCGCTCCCGGGTGAGCCTCTGCTTGGGTGTCTATTATTTAAAAAAAAAAAAGGAAGCCTGGACTTAAGAGTTTTGCTGCGATGCTGCTTTCAGGGACCAGTTCTACTGTGATGGTGCAAAATGTCAAAGTGCCTCGGGTTGTCATCCATTTACAAACAGACATTTTATGGCACCTCCGCCTTTAAAAAAAAAAAAAAAAAAAAAAAAATCACCTTACAGCCAGTCAGCTAAGCATGAGCCCACCCCCAACACAAGTTCCTACATTTTTCTTTTTCTGTGTTGCATCAAGAGGTTTAAACTCAGTG
The DNA here is from genome assembly GCF_904848185.1 of Acanthopagrus latus. Lineage (NCBI taxonomy): Eukaryota > Metazoa > Chordata > Actinopteri > Spariformes > Sparidae > Acanthopagrus > Acanthopagrus latus. The sequence goes on along the minus strand of NC_051049.1, from coordinate 15,484,377 downwards.
TCCAATAAACGAAGTGACAACAACAACCCATCCATTCATCCATCCTCGATGCGGTGCCTCTCTCTGTGGCCTTGGACGCACATTACACACACGACCAGAAACAATGACTGAAAAAAGTTGTGCACACAAATTCCCAGGCAAAGTTTCCAGCTGAGCGGGTAACAGAACATATTGTGAGGAGAAAAATCCTGCGAAGAGAAAAACAAAGAGGTCATCCGGCAGGCCGAGGCAGCAGTGTAGCTGGAAATGTCTCACGCATCGTTAAATCACACTCGCACCCTGTCACACAATACACACACACAGTAATCTAACAACGCAAGCAACTTTTTATTTAGGCTCAAGCTCAGATTTGGTCTCATCCCTGTGTGCAGCGCTGGGCACCGGCCAGCTGCAACAGGTGTCTCCCCTCTGAAAGACGTAAAAAGAAGACGCTGACACGCAGTCATCGCTGGCAAACACTGCATCATTCACAGCAGCGCTGCACACAGAAGCAGAACAAAATGTATTCACAGGTGAGTCGACTCACCTGTCCTGGCCGCCGGTGTCATCCAATCCTTCGGGCGGCCTGAGGACGATCGGAGGGAGCTGCCCGGCAGTTTCACCGAGCGGAGCGGAATCTGCTCTGAGGGGTGAGAGTCGCTCTAGTCTCACCTGGCAGGTGAGACGGGCTGAGGGCAGCGGCTGCCTATCAAGTGCAGCGCGCCGTGTCGAGACACGAAGACACACCCACCATTTTTTTTTTTTTTTTTTTTTTTTTTTTTTTTAAAGAGAGGGAGAGGGAGAGCAGTAACACTCCTCTGCATGCTCGTTTCTGTCTATCCAGATCTGTATCGGAATGTAAATCCTCCTGAGACAGAAAATTAAAAACGTGCTTCCTCCACGCTCTTTGACATAAAAGAAAAAAAAAAGAGAGAGAGAGAGAAAAAAAACTCTAGTCATCTTTAACTTTTAAAAGTCCCTCCCCCCCCTCCCTTGGCCCTGTCAGCCTGCATGATGAAGCCCAGGGGCACATCTTCAGGAAAAACCGGTAGAGGTGGTCAGATAACTATTTCTTATGACTTTAAACGGATCCAGCCCTGCCACAAGAGCCGAGGCAAGCCGACTTTCAGCTGTCAGGGAATCATTGCAGGCAGTTCCACAGTGAGATGTGAAATTGAAATAGGAAAATCAGAGAATATGGCGTCTAATAGGCTCCCCGTCTGTGCCAGATTTAAGCTTACAAGTCGTTTAACCACCACATTTCCTGAGCACTTCATAGCTGCACTAATCCTCTCTCCCTGTGTCAGGTATTGATCCTGCACTCACTGGGTTGCATCAGCACAGCTGCCACTCCTTCGCCCACAAACTGTCTCTTCACAAGTGATCACTGCTTATAATAGCAGATTTTTTAGCAGATAAACTCGAATGTATCCACTTTGCATTTGCAGAATACAGCACATAATCCAACATGAGCCTGCAGAGAATAGCCTTAAGTCAGTCCACTTGATGCAGTCACACCTAAGTGAGAGATCATTATCCTGCTCACATATGTACGCATTAAGGTCGTGTTATCTCTTATTCATCCACACGGCTTCAGATCTTCACACATGATCCTGATAAAGCGAAGACTCTCACAGTCTCTGGGGAGCCTCGCACATGCTTTAAAGGTTAAACCGCGGCTGCCGAGGGTGACAGCTCCTGAACGCTGGCATGTGGACAAGAGCAAACATTCTCATCGTGAGGTGTAAAAATTAGACAGGCCGTTTGGCCAGGGGCACTCCTCTGCTCTGCCTGTAGCAGGAATGACACCCAACTGGTTTGCAGCACCACCTAGGCCCATCTGTGCAGGGAGTCACCCATGTAGGCATGCCAAGGCAATCCACAGGTGCGTTGTCTAAGCTTGCACAAAAAGAGCGAGTACTACTGAATTTATTTTAGGATACTGATACACTTGAACAATTGCAGGTAAAACACGAAGCATTAACACAGGAGCGTTACACTGACCTTCAATTACAGAGCTCAGTGTATTCACATTAAAGTTCACTGCTGGGTTTCTTGACTTTCAGTTGTCTACAGGTGTGTTACTACATTTTGACATGTGACAGTAGGGAAAGCACAGGTGGAAAATATATATACATATTTTTTAAAAACAATTGGCTGAATTCCACTCGGCTGCTTCAGGTTCAGGGTCCTGGTGTCTTGCATGCTGACTCACTGTCACACTGACATGATTTGTGTCTGTGTCATTGTTATTAGTAACACATCTTCTTTTCTAACTAAGTCAGAAAATCTGCTGTGACAAGTAAAGATGCCTCCTCCTACAGAAGCTTCTGAATCATTTTACAATAAGCAGCATGTTCCGGGTCCTTGCTTGGCAGCGATTACGTACCACACAGGTTTGACAAGACTAACTTTAAAAAAAAAAAAAAAAAGATTGTAAAGTAATGATAGCAGAGCATAATGAGCAGTGATGGAACGTAAATGCATACATTTATTCAAGTACTGTGCTTAAAGGTCCAGTTTTTCAAGAAAGTAGATTTTTTTGAGTCCCAACTCATCAAATACCAGCGCTTTGGGATTGTAGGTTGCGTCGGCCGTCATCTCATCAGTATCTGATGGGTTGGGAATATTTTCCATTATCTGCTACTTCATACTTCCACTGCATTTTGGAGGCATTTACAATATTAATGAGGTAAATTTACAAACTCAGAAATATTTATTTTATTAAACAAGCTGTTCTCAGAGGAAAATAAGGTCCCCAGAACACTGTTTGAAGCTAGAAAGGTGGCAGGGTCCGCCACATATAAAAACAGGTAAAACTATATGAAATTGAGTTGTCCTTTGACAGTTTGGTTAATTATTTTGTTTAGGTATAAATACATTTTAAAAAACAAAACATTAATGAAGATCTTTCTCCTCTGATTAAAATTTCCTCCCCAAAACTACATAGTGCACCTTTAAGGAGTCCATCTACTGTATATGCAGCACCAGTGATTTCAATGGAAGTGTGTTTGGGGGGGCAGCACCGAGCTGCTGAATAGCTGTTTTTGGACATGTTGCGTTGCCTTTATTGAAAAAACAGAAAAGCTGTGTCACACAGAATGAATCCTGATTACTGGTGCTTGCCGTGGCCCTGACAGCATTTTCTTCTCCCACTGAGGAGATTGCCTACCCTCTGGGGAGTTTGTAGGTTAGTTTAAACATTCTTTCAGTGAAAGATCTGTATCAGTGCCTGTCTGAAGCAAGTGGAATCCCGGCCAGCAAGCATGCTAAATGTTGAACTACTTACAGAATGTCCAGAAGTCCACAAACACAACTTGCCCTGTCGTATTTTGACCTTCCTCACAGCAGCCAGGCAGTGTGACTTTGCAGGGAAAGCACAGGTATCATGGACTGCATGTACACCTTGAAACACCTAAATGACCACAAACAGCCATTGTTAATGATATAAGTGACAGCTGGTTTAGACCAGTCAAAACTTCGTTTCGTGAGAGAGACTTCCTGGGTGTCAGTCTTTAGTCCTCCCAGATGCCAACTGAGGCCACAGGGTGTTGTGACACTCATTGCCTTATCATGTGAAATCAGTGTTCGGTGAGAATGACTTAATACAATATCAAGAACTCTGATCCAAGGATTAGACTTACAGTCAAAGCCTTTTTTTTACACTATTTTAACTGCAGTCAGTTGTTCAGTGCCAGCAGGTCTGTAGTTGTGTATTGGGCTGTTACACTTTAATTTTCCAACTTTCATTTTGTACAGTGGTTTGGTAATGCAGTTTAAGTGCTGCAAATAAGCCAAGGTGAATAAATTCTACAAGATAAATGAATTAATAGGCGTTTACAGCTTTCTGTAATCCTGCAGGTCAATGACTCTACTGAGATTTTCTGATCTTCAGCGCTACAAAGACTCCACAGTCGGGATCAGGGACTGTAGCAGGCGTCTCTCCGTGTCCTCAGTGTCCCCTGCCTCTGCTGGTTGTCCTGCTCACAGGAGCCACTAGATGGCACCTCCCTCACGTATTAACCAGTGTGAGAGGCCTCTCCACCAGCACCTTGCTACTTGAGAAAATGTGTTTGTTTTTTCCTTCCTCTGTTTTGTTTGGTCAGCGCTGAGGGAGCCTGTTGATAATCCTGTCATGATGTAGCATTAGCAGGTGCTGTCCCCTCTCAGAGGTTGTGTTTACTTTTGTGCAGTGTAAAACAGTCCAGTCTCTTGTCGCAGACTTGAGTCATTAAGGCGGGACATTATGGAAAGGCACATCCCTGATGAAAAAAACAGCACAGACCAGCATGATTTCCGTGCTGGTCTGTGCTGGTTAGTGCTGGTTTGCTGCTGGTTTAGCAGGTGGACCAGCATGATGAAGCTGGTGATGGCATGCTGGTCACCAGAATCCCATGATCCAGCATGGGATGCTGGCACCTGTGTCTGATTCCTGTTCAGTCCGCCTCTTGATTTGCCACACCTGTCAGGTGGATGGCTTATCTTATTGGATTTTAACAAATGTGTGCTCAACATCTGAAAGAGGTAATTATTTTGTGTACATACAAAAGAAAAATTTTATAAAATTGTTTACTTGTGAGAGAAACGGGAGCAACAAACAACGTGTTGCATTATATGTGGTATATTTAGTGCAGTATTTACAGTTTGTTTCGGTTGCCCTCAAATTACCCCAAAACCTTGAAGTTTTGAAGCTTGTGTTTAATAAATTTGGTGTACTGTGACAACCTCACTGACTCTGTGTCCTCTTTTGGACTTTCACAGCCAACTTCACTCCTCCTCATACACAACATGAAATAAGTTGTTGACACATCCCATGCTGGTCACCAGCTATGCTGGTCTATGCTGGTTTTTCCAGCAGGGATGACTTTAACCTACTTTCGATTCCGTCCTCTCCACTCAGCCACGCAACTTAAATAAATATTGGAGCATAATTGGCTCTAAATGGCTTGAAACTATTCCCAGAACTGAGATTATACTTTACAGTAGCTCCTCCTCCATGTCGGCTTCTACTAATTGTGTGATGATGGAGAACATTAGACAGCACTTACAGGCTGACAGACTTCACATACAGGAAGTCACACACAGCCAGCTGGCACAGAGATCCTTTTCCCCTGGTGCTGGGAAAAGTCATTTTAACAGTGAATTATGATGGCGACTTGTATTAACTGTAAACTAGAGAGGAGCTTGTCTAATTAACCTCATAATATACCTGTAGTCTGTGTGTGATACATTTTTGGAGCTCTTGGATTATCAATGAATTAGAGAGCGTGATTATTTATTTGCACATTATGAGAACTGCATGTTGAACAAGATGTCAAGAAGTTGAACTCGCACCTGGTGACTTTGTGATCTCTTACAGGAGCCCCGTACCGGCTGATATACCTGACATTTAAAGCCCAACAGTTGTCATTAAGAATCTTTCAAGTCAATTTTGACATGGTCTGAGACCAGGACTGGGACACTGCCTCCAAGACTAACGGAGGTCCGTTTGGCGACAGGGAATGCCGAGGAAACTCCCAGAATAACCTCGGCTCTGAGTTACCTATCGTCAAACAAGGCGTCTTACATTTGATGACATCTTAATGACAAATCCAGATTTTATGACTGTAGTTGAAATCAAGGAATGTATTCACGCCACTGTTCTTAAATGCATTTGACAGTGTAGCAGCACTTCATGGCATTCAAATGACTAGACAACACAATCGCCGGAAAAAAATGTTCACTAGGTATGTTCCTCCAAAACCAAAGTCCAAAACTTTAATTACCTGTATGCTCAAAATTAACATTGTATTGTTTTGGTTTAGGTACATTTTTCTATTTTTCTCTTGTCAGTATGCTGTATTATACTCTGCTTAGGTTTGGGCACTAAAAACCACTTGGTTAGGGTTAGGAAAACATCAAGGTTTGGCTCAAAATAGCTGGTTTGGTGGCCACAGAAGATAGATATGGTCCAACTACCTGAAAAAAATATATGACCTGAAATGTCACAACAGACTCGGGTCTCTCATTTGGCATCCTAGTTTGTATAACGCCACCTCTTTTCCGTCCACACAAGGACATTATCCTGATGTGAAAGTCCGCTAATAAGCATGTACCATTACTGAAAGTTGTAAACTGATTTTTAGTAAGTCAAGCTTAAATCTCCAGAACGTCAATTTTGTAAGAGGGATATACAGGGAATTGGAGGTCTTGCAACAGACCTGAGGCATCTCACTGGTTTGGTCGCTTGTGAAAATACAAGAAACCATACATATTAGAGAGAATAACAAAAAGGATGTTGAAATCTGCAGCTCAGTGCCTAAAAATTTGCCTGAAAGACTGCAGTAATGCTGGTACCCCACCATAAGACAAAACAGTGGCCACAAAGCTTCAGTAGAAAACAATTAAAAGTTCACAGCTGATCTCAAAGGACTGCAGTTTCTTGAGGAAAACAACGTGCCGTTTTAAATACCACATATAGACTTTCTGGCTATTTCATATTCCACATCCACATACAAGCCCAGACATGTGTTTGTGATAGGAAACAATCTCAACCTGCTGTTTTTTGATAAACCACCTCCCTCCTTGTTTTGGAGGGTCAGTCTTTGTGTGTGTGATAATGTTTTGTTATTTTCCCCTAAGTGACCTACAGTCAGTTCTTCCAAATTTAAGTGTCATAATGGTTTGTTTTGGGTTTTTTTTTGTTTCGATTTGCTCTAAAGTTGTTTCCTTTATCCATTAAGTGAGTCAAGAACATGACACCGTTCTGATAATAACTAATCTAAAGTAATGCCAAGCAGGAGCAATGCTAGCTATGATCATAACCTTAGCTTAGCCTGTTAGCAGTGTGTGTGCGTGTGCAAGTGTGTGTCACAGTGGATTGACTCCCACGTGTCCTCATTTAGGGCAGATAGACTCTGACCCTACATGACTGTCGATAGGGAGTGGGTGTATCAGCTGAGCAGGCATCAGCATCACAGTCACGCTGACCCCTCCTCTGTTTTGAATCACCCAAGAAAATAAAAAAGTGTCCTACCTAATTTGTACATCCCCATACACTCTTCTTCCTCTTTTTGCAAACACGTCATTTCTATTCTGAGGATCACAGGAATCGTTTTTTTTTTGTTGTTTTTTTGGGTGACTAAAAGGGAAGTGCAAAGGCCTAATTTAATTTTAGTTGCAAAATGGGAAGAAAAAAAAACGACATACAATGCCCACGGAGGCAAAAAATGATTCACTGTCATGATGAAAGTTTTGTGTTGTTTTATTAGCACTATAAAGCGTCAAGCAAGAGCTCACATTTTGGTTACATTGTCCGTCCTGCCAGGAACAAACAAAGTAACACAAGCCAAATATCAAAACTAAAACATTAAGGTTGGGGTTGGTGAGGTTGTGGAAAAACTGGAGAGGCTGAGCCGACTGCTCTGTAGCTCCTTGCAGGCCAGCAGTGAGATACATTAGTGTCTAGTTTCTCACGTTCCACAAGCTCAATTAAGTTAAGAGTAAAACAGTATGACAGGCAACAGGTTGGAGAGAGAACGGATGTCAGAAATTTTGGTTGGCTGACGCAGGCGCTAGCACAGTTGAATCAAGGCCACGAGTCGATTCCTCAGCATCATTTTTTCCTCACTGTGTGGGAAGTGGCAACGCCTACATACATAGATTACCTGCAGTTCTCTCTGAAAAATGGACAAGCCATACTGTCCACGTCTTCTGCCTTGTTAGCATTGTTGCTAATACCTACCTCAGAGCTTTCAAAGTAGCCTTTTTTGACATTTGTCAATAGCCAGGACGGTCTGCAGGGGCCGACAGGCTGTCTTTAAATGGCTTCACAATCAAACCGTACAGTGTGAGCACATTAAGCTCTGGCTTAACATGGCAGACGATTTACTCGTACAGTATGAGTTTTAAAATCCTTAAGTGTATGCCCAGCTTTAGCTTCCATGGTCAGATAAATACATGAATAAACGGAATACCTCAGCACCTCGGTCCAAAAAGGCTGCCTAGCTCAACAGTTGTTTCCTACCGCTGTAGGCGTGTGATTTGTGCTAACATTAGCCGCTGAACACATCTGTTGTTGTTGCAGCGGCTCTGTTATTTGCTCAGAAGCTGTGTGCTTTGTGCTAATATTAGCCGCTTTACAAGACTGTTGTTGCAGCAGCATCTCTGTTCTTTGTTTAGGGGATGTGTGCTTTGTGCTAACATTAGCTGCTTAACAAGTCTGTTGTTGTTGCAGCAGCGGCTCTGTTCTTTGTTGAGGGACTGTGCGATTTGTACTACAAAGGTAGCTGTTGAACAACTGGGCTGTTGTCATGGCTAACTCTATCCAGCTAGTGTCACAATGTGTATTACTCACATGTATAAAATAAAACAAAACAACAAACGTTATTATTATGTACGTAAACAACAAACATGGCTTTTGTTAGTAGCCCTCTCACCATTGTCAAGCTAGCATATTATCATTTCGAGATGATTTGACTTCACTTTCTCCTCCATTCTGCGTGACTTGCTTGCGAATAGCAATAATAATATATCCCCCCCAGCCCTCCAGAGTGCAGGCAAGCAGGCAGCTTGATAGGAAGCATATTCAATCATTTGTTTTATTGATTGCAGGGGCTGTTAAGATATTTAGGATAACCACCCTTGCTTAAATCGTGTAAACATAAAAACAACACAAAAAGTTGTCACTGACACAACGCAAACCTGTTGATCAGCACATACACAGATTGTTTTACCATTATTATTACACCATTATTGTTTCTCAGAGAGTGGGGTGTGACACAGTTGTTACACATGTAAAGGAGTGTGTTGCAGTTAAATAGGAAGCACAGCTGATTTACAAACAGCATGTTCATGTGGGAGGACAGTCTACTGGAAAAAGAGATGTGACGTGATCTTAAGTTCTCCTTAACACATTCCTCTGGCTCCAAGCAGACTGTAAGAGGAAGTCTGTTTCTATTCTGACAGCAGCCACAGGATTTGATGAAATTTTTACTATATTTTCTAAATGCAATTTTGTAACTGACCATCTGGTTCAACAGGAATTCCCTGGAAAGAAAGCTTGACCCGCGCAGACCTCTGAAGTGATATGAAACAATGGGAGTGAAAAAGTAAATGCTTGTGAGGGAGGAATACAAAACGATCTGCCTTAGGCTTATTCAGATGGGGGCTATGACTTTAATTACCATGCAATGTTTTGATGAAGACCTATTTCCGGAAAAGGGTGGACACTGATCCAGTGTTCAGTGTTTACAAACTGGCATCCCTTTTACCAAATATGGTCAAATAATTTGGTAATTGTCTGGGTTAAATGAAGACTGTTTATTCACATAAACACAAGCTTGTTGCCGTTAATTGCTGAGGAAAGGAAGGACAATTGAGCATGTGATCCTTTGGGAGAAATGCCTCTCCTTTTACTGATGTTTTTGTCATTCTTGTTTCATTTTCGTTTGCCGCTGCCGTTACATCTAAATTAACACTCAATATGCAAAGAAAGACACTGTTGCGCCGTACTCTGACGGATGATTTTTATTCGGTATAGCAAAGATTTGACGTCATATCACAGCCACAGATCAAAGTGAGTCAAGCGAGCGCGTTTGCAGCCGCCTTGAAGAACAGAGCTGTGATGATTAAAGCTTCCGATTCTGTACGTTCTCTCCATTCGCTGCAAAGCCATGTTTACATTCCTGCAGACCACCGACCAAAGTGTGTTTTCTCAAAATGTGACTTGCTAACCATTGTTACATAATCCCCCTGTAGTATTCTTGGTGGAACTAATGATGCTTTTATAAAATGATGGGGACAAAATTGGTCATTTCAGCGCCTATGCACATGCCCCATGCTCAGCGCTCGGCTGTTAGAGACGTGGAACGCTCTTATCTCTCAACTTGAAGTCATTTTTCTGTCTGCCCATTACTGACCTGATTACGGCAACAACTGCATATTGTTTGGATTAATGCATCCTGTGGGTGTAACTCGACAGTATTACGTGAACTCCCATAATCCCATGCTACATGAGTCTTTTGTTTTGATTTGACAGAGAGACCCATGGTGGCAGAAATTACATACTGTGCCTTTAAGAAAGTTGTATTTTGGCTCTGGGAAACTAGAAGAGTGAGCTCGCAGCCTCAGTTCATTTTGTTTATGTTGTATATTCTTAACTGTCTTAACTGTTTTCATAATGTATTTGTTATACAGCTTTGGTGGCAACATGGATTAACACTGCCGTTAGATCAAGAACTACAATTGGAATAATTATTTTAGGGATCATTATCGGCACTGGATGATGACTAGTAGCTCAACTTATCAAATAGATTTGGTGGAGAGGAAGCGTATGTAGCAGAAAATGGAAATACTCAAGTAAAGTACCTGGAAACTGTACTTAAGAAAAGCACTCCTGTGAGTTGTTTTTAGGTTAATTTCACCATTGGTTGTTGGAAATTGTGTCTAAAAAATTTTTGTTTTTACTGCAAATGCAAATCGGTCCAAAATATCGGTGTTCAGTCTCCTTGTTTTCTAATAATCGTGCAATAATGCTGAAAAAGCCACATATCGATCGACCCCCTAACTTTGCACTAAAAGCACATTTGTTACTGACAATACAGGACAGAACAGTAGTCCATGGATTAAGATGATGTCTTGGAGCCTGGTGTTGGAAAAAAAAAAAAAAAAAACTCAAATAGGAGAGGTAAAGTTGAGGTCCCTTATAAGATGTGGATGCCCTTCCCCCATATCATGATTGACTTGAGGATGTAAGATGCCTGTGATTGGATAATTGTGCTTTTAGTCTCAGTCTGGTTTTACCTGTGAATTTCAGCTCGAGTTGACTCAGCTGTAAACAATAACTAGGTTCTAAGAGATGAATGAATTTCATATTTATATTATATATCTATTATGGTTTATTATGATTTGCTTATTTAACCTAATTGTCCGTGTGTGTATGCGTGCACAATATAATATTATCACATAATTATTAAGAAATGATCATATTTCTATGGTATTGCTCTTTTTCTTTTTTAATGGTCTGTACTGACCGTAAGTTGTTATTCGCTCATGATAAGACGTCCTTCTTCCCATCATCCTCCGCAGGTGGAGTACAGACCTCACATGCGTCACGCGCCTTTAAATAGAGGCTGCAGCAGAGCGCGCGCTCAGCGGTGTGAAGAGCTGGAGACTCATCAACATCATCACTTTGGCTTTTATCTTCAGCCCCTTCGGATCGTTTATTATTATTATTTTTGGCTTTATTTAATTTTTTCCTGGTCACCTCTCCGAACAAGTTGCCGGACTGTTTTCTTTTGAGTCGGCTGATCTCTCCCTGCTCTTCCTCTCTGGACACGATGGCCAGCTCCGGACTGCAGCTCTTCGGGTTCCTCCTGGCACTGGTCGGCCTCGGTGCCACCGTCGCCGCCACTTTCATGGTTGAGTGGAAGCAGCAGACGCAGGGAAATACGTACCACATCTATGAGGGCTTGTGGGAGACCTGCAGCTCTAACGAGAAAACAATCTGTGAATCTTACGATTCCCTCTTAAAGCTGGCAAGTAAGTGTTTTTTTTGTTTTTTGTTTTTTGTTTTTTTAATCACATCTGGATCTCCTCTGAAACACCAGACCCTGCCTGTTGAGATACCTTCCACTGACATTAAGTTACTATTATTACACTAGAAGTGCGTCTTGGTTGTGTAACCTCATCAGATATTATGACACCGGCCTGGTCTGCCTATACAGGGATGTGTTTTAAATTCTGCCTCAAGGTTTTGTGTACACCCTTTAATTATACTTAGTTGGGAAAAAAAGCGTTTTGTTGTTGTTAATCATTTACTGCTGTAAACAGAAAAACTGTGCATTTGCATTAGCCTACATTCAACTGCAGACAGAAGCAACATGTGTAATAATTCATTGACCATGTATGAATGACAGCTTCACTCTCTCACTAACATTCCCACCTCTGCTTCACCAGCTGAGGTCCAGGCGACCCGGGCTGTGCTGATACTCAGCAATCTCCTCTCCATCATGGCCGTGTTGGTCTCCACAATAGGAATGAAGTGCACTCACTTCATGGACAGCAAGCCTGGGAGCAAAGCCACAGCAGCTATGATCGGAGGAATCATGTTCATGATTGCAGGTGCGTTCAGTCTCTTTATCAAATCAAATCAAATCAAATCAGTTTTATTTAGATAATCCAAAATCACAATCACATTGCCTCAATGGGCTTCACAATCTGTACAGTGAACAACATCCTCTGTCTTTAGACCTTCGATTCGAGTGAGGAAAAACTTCACGTGTTGATGGGAAAAAAACCCTTTTAACAGGGAAAAAAACAAAACAATGGAAGAAACCTCAGGAAGAGCCACAGAGGAGGGATCCCTCTTCCCTTTATCAAATTTCGAACAGCCTTGTTGAGATTCAACACTCCTTTAAGACGTGTAAGCAATAACTTTAATTTAAAAACAAACAAGCGAAGATAGATACAACAAGAACAACAAATAAGATTATACAATCACGAATTACACTCCCCATACAATCCTGCCGAAGACTTCATTGTAAAAACAACCTCACTGACACTTTAAACCAGCCAAAGAGCTGTCTGAACCAATAACAAGAATAACTATTTTGAAAAATAACTTAAAGGATGAATTCACCCAGAAATCTGAATTAATTCATTATCTACTCATCGTCATGCTTACGGAAAGTTGGATCCTTCACATCACTTGGAGCTTCACATCCAAACAGAGTTGCAGCATTCTCCTGAGCAACTGAAGGAGATGGGGACTCGTTTTAAAACGTAACAAACAGACGGAATAAAAACATAAAATGACTCGAGGGTGAGAAGATGATGACTGAATGTTCCCCTTTGGGTGACCTGCTCCTTTAACCTCTCTTTTTCCTCCATCAGTCAACCCCTAAAACTACAAGAAGAGTGTACAAGACAAAACATTTACAGAGCTGTTGTCTCAGTGAAAGATTAGCAGGATTTAAATGAACACTTCTGTGATGATGTGTTCCCCTGTTCAGGTTTGCTGACCACCATCATCACCTCCTGGTATGTCACAATGATTGTTGAGAACTTCCATGCATCTCATCACCTGCAAAGGTACAGACACACACACGTACACACTGGATAACGTAAGCAGCTGATTCTATACATACATGAATTTAAATGTGTGTGTTTTCTCTGCAGCTTTGAGTTTGGTAAGGCAGTGTTCGTCAGCTGGGCGGGCGGCATCCTCTCCATGGCTGGCGGTGCTTTCCTCACCTGTCGGAGATGCGGGCGGTCCGGCTCGAGCGAGTCCGTAAGCGCAAACCACCTCTTCCCCAATGGCAACCAAACGTCCAACTACGTGTAGCAGAGGGGGAAGCCGGGGAGGAACCAGAGAACTGGAGCAGGAGAAGACCCTCTGCAGGATTATACGTACAGAACATCAGTCGCATCCGACAGTAAACAGCATCAAGATTACACACCAGATCAGACTGTGTGAGACAAATTTAAGTCTCGTTTTTACGCCTGTTTTCTTTTCAGTCCAGTACTTGTGTTTGTTTGTTTGTTCGTTTGTTTGTCTGTTTTGTCGGTGCCTTCAGTTACAGAAGCGATTACTGCTGCCGTCAGCTGTTATTTTCCATTCAGAGAAATGCAAATCATTAGGATTCAACTGTTAAATGACTGAAGTTTTTACACAATGACATTTTGTCAGGCTCTTTCAGTGTAAATATTTATGAAATTATACAGTTTTGTTTTACACAGGTAGCAATGGAGAGCACGTGGTAAATAATAATGATATTAGTTTACAGTGTAAACATTAAGTCTGAACCCTCTGTAACAAGTTTTCTGTACTTTTACGCAGGACCATCGCCTCTTGAGTTTCACGCTGGCGTTCATATAGATTTGTTTGTGTGTGTGTTGTTAATTATATGACTGAAGTTTTGTATTTTTTATGTCGTTTTATCAAGTAATTTGGTTGTTCCTATTATTTTTGCACCGGTTTGTAATATGTATGACCATTTTAAAAGAAATTGAATTAGAAAAGTGTTTTTTATAGTCAAAGCATGTTTGTTCTGTTGTCCTGACTACAGCCACACTGACATTATAAACCAACAAAATGATATTTGTGATGATTTTGTTGTAAACTTGAGGTAATGCAACAGGAGGATGCTGTTCACCTTCTGTCCAGGTTCACATGTTGTGAGATATAGTAATAGTCATTTCAGTCCCATTCAGTTCAGTCAGTTCCAATGTGAAACATGTTTTTTACACTCAGGCCATAGTGGCTTCTGATACAAGTGAAGGTTTTTGCCCCTGCTGCAGCCTTAAGTCATAGATAACCTCATGCTTTATGAGCAGTGTCATGGTAGAAAGTACCTTCCTTTAAAAGGAAAAGTGGAGAAAAAAACAAAACCCTGTTACAAGCTTACTGTAAGTCATGTGTTCAAATCGCAAAAGTAGAACTACAGCAGCATGTTTTAGCATCAAAATAAGTACCACGAAAAGGACTTAACAAACGGAAAATATTTGTAATCACTGATGCATTCATGTGAAGGCATCTCTTAAATGTTTAAATCAATTATATCAATCTGCAAAATAACTAGAAATGAAAGCTGTAAAATAAATGTCTTTCCCTCCAGAATGTGCTGTAGTAGTGAAGTAAACAAAACATACTCTCGACATACTCTTGAGTATAGTACTTGTATGAATGCACTTAGTCACTGACAGAGAAAACAAATCCACGCTGCTGTTTGTGTGACACAGAGGATCCTGTTGCCCTAAAAAGGCAGACGGTGCTCCAGTAGCCTAATTAGCTCTTTCCTGACACTCAAACAGTTTCCTTCCTTGCAAATCTGCTGTCGTTTTACCCTAAATCCTGGGTTTACAGGCTTCTGTTATCAAGGCTGCTGCCATGGACAACAACTGACGGTAAGGAGAGGAAGAACTTTTTAAAGTCAACAGTCACTGCAGTGAGAGCATTACCTCACACTGGGCCGATCAGGGAGGAATATACGGGAGAAAAATTCCAAGCGTTTTCAGCCGTATTCCATCACACCTATTCCTCGAAGTTGATAAGAAGAGAAGTACACTAGTGGAACAGCATCCAAGCTGTGGGAAGAAGTGACCTCAGTGTTTCAGTGGAACTGTGTTGATATTTACCACACCAACATCATAAATCATCTGTTTTCTTGTGAGTGTGGATTTTTGACAGTCACAGTTGTTCTCCTTTTGGTCATATCTGCATCTGAGTAAAGAAAATAAAAAAAAATGCTTTGATAACTCTGGGTTTTCAGATTTTGTCCTACATTTCAGGTGTTTCGAATAAGTCTGTCCTTCCACAATATATTCATAAAAACAGAAACAAAAGGATCCCTTACATAGAAAGCAGAGGGAAATATTGTAGCTTCATCACAACAACAGTTTGTCTTGTACTCTTAAGTGAGCAGACATATTAACAGGAACATCTGTAACACATCCAGCACTACAATGAATGAATGAATGTAATTAAAGGCACACTATTTAGTTTCGGTGAGGACATTTTAATCAGAAGAGAAAGATCTTCATTTACTGATTTGTTTATGCCTAAAAAAACTAAATAACAAGCTATTTCTTAATAAACTGAATAAACAAACTGACCTTAAAGGATGGCACAACTGCATACTGTTTTACTTTGTTTATATGTGGCGGACCCCGCCACTTTCCCAGCTTCAAACAGTGTTCTGGGACCTTATCTTCCTCTGAGAACAGCTTGTTTATTCAGTTATGGAAATTCATATTTCTGAGTTTGTGTTATTTCCTCATTTATATCGTAAATATTACAATTCTGACTTTGACTATTCAGGATGCCAGTAAAGAGTATTTAAAGGTTTCCCTACAGGCTTTAAACTTCACAGAAATAATGAGGATTAAAACAAACCTGGAAGCGTTTCAACACAAGATCTGTCTACATTTACAGATCAGTTCAAACAGAAGCTGTGAATTATTGATTAATTATCAATTAATTTGACCTGAATTTTGAGGCAGTCCTGTGATGGAGCTGCTCTACACTGAAGATCCCTCCAGAGGGAGACAGTCTCCTTTAAGTGGACGGTTCCTGACTGAGTCCTGTCCTCACGCTGGACCCCGAACACATGAGAAACCTCAGGAAATCAGGACAGCAGGTAATTTTACATGGACAGATCTCATCATAACTGACTGTAATCATCTCATGCCTCTCAAGCAACACAATATATACAGTGGTTTGTTTAACAGGGGCGGTACAAATGAATAAATAGACCTACTATGCTTTATACTGCCATTTACTTAAAATGGCTTCCTACATTGTATTTAATTATATGACTACATGGATCATTAAAAGCCTGTGTCATCTAAACTGAAAACGTTTACATTTGTCTTCATGGATCATTTAGCACAAAAAACATTCCATGTCAGACACTGCCATAAAAATACTACACGTTAACGTTGTTTTCAACTTTTACTGCGTTACATTTTTCGACCGCGAGTTCCTGATAATAACTACCAAATATTCATTAATTTTCAGGATTTTAACCCTCTAAATATCAGTTTTTCTATCTTAACATACAGTATTTTTTGACAGACTTTGGTGGGGAATATTTTTTGTACTAATGCAATGTGGTCTTTTATGAGTTGCATGGGGGTGAAGTTTTATTATGAGGCAAAGCCCCCCTATACGATACGAGGGAAATAGCATGTATCTAATATGGGCCAAAATACATGTAAATTGCCCTGTCAAGTGAAAAATAGCATAAGTTACACTCATCCAGGACCACAGAGTGAAAACCTGATATCATGGGATAAAGGTCGTTTTGCTGTAATGGCAGAGGGATGGAAACAAATAGTTTAGTTAGGTTTTTAATGATATTTAATGATATCATGATATGCGCATGTCTGTCTCTAATGTACTCCGTGTTTTATAGACATATTACATGTGCTGAGCACCTTTGTCAGAATTCATGCAACATGAAGTAAAAAAGATAAAATTACCCCCCAAAAAAGTTAAAAACATAAAATGTATCAATCTCCCTCCAGTTGTGCTGAATCATATAAACATATTAGATTACTGTCGCTGTTTGTGTCTCCGATGATGGAGCCCGTGAGTCCGCGCGCTCGGCTCCTCGAGGAGCCTGAAGGAGCGTGAGCTGTGATTGTTTTCGGCCCATTCATTCCTCGGAGGGGCGGAGTCAGCGGAGCCAGAGGGGGGTCATAACAAAATGTGTGTCCCCGGCTAAAGCAACATGATTTCCGCCCTGCTCCGATGCCGTCCCGGGTGTCTTCTCCGTGAGGAGCTTTAAAGTGACTCTGTAGCGAGGCTCGTGACTGACAGTCTGCTCTCCGCCTCTCGCTCCCCGCCGTCTCCACCGAGCTCAGAGGATGGATACAAACTTCTCAGCGGCTGCTGTCTCGTCAATAGTCCTGCTCGCCGTCGCGTTGTCCACCTCCACTGCCTTCCTGGAGCCCTACGACCTGCTGTACGACAACGCCGTGCAAGCGTTTTACAACAGCGACTATCACAATGTGGTGCGCTACATGGAGGGAGCGCTCAGCAGCTACGCGGAGGTCCGGCGCACCAGGGTCCGGTGCCGGCTGATGTGCCAGGACCAGCATCCGTTTGATGAGACCTTCACGGACCTGCGCTTCTCCGACACGGTGCTCCGGAGAGCGGCGTGTATGAACAGATGCATCGAGGAGAAGCTCGGCTCGCAGTCCGTGCACAAAGTGAGCGAGGATGTATTGCAGGACTTCCACAGGAGGATCCCCTACAACTATCTGCAGCTGGCTTATCAGAAGGTAAGGGGGGGGCAGGGGATTCAAGAGAAGCACACAAAGTTACCTCACTCCTGTGCAACTTACCCACTTTAATGTGATATAAAGTGTTGTTGTAGGGAAGCACGATACTGGACAGATGAATCTGGCCCGATAATGACAGTGTAGCCGATAAATGAAGGAAATTACATTGTCCCTGTCAAATTGCTTTCATCACATCATCTACACACTCTGGTACAGCTGCACCTGGCAGGGTCGAGGACAAAACAAATCACAGATGGCACTACATGTCCGGCAAGAGGAGGGGAAAAGTCTGCAAGTCTTGATAAAACATGTCTTTTATTTCTTTCATCTCTTATTTCAGTTGGATTATACTTAAGGTAGAGAAAGCAGTTCTGGAGAGAGATAGTCGATTTTTGAGACTCTTTCTGATGTTGTCAAATAGGGACACTTTGGGTCATTCTTCGACCAGAAATCCTGACTTATTCCACCTTTATCGGTATCAGAATGAGACGCAGCAATCAACCATCATCCATGTTTGCTCTCTTTGCCTTTCTTACCCTCAGGTGTCCACAAGACAAAGGTTAGGAACGTCTTTTTAAAATGCAAAAATGTGAAATCAGGTATCGGCCACAAGAAGCTGTTAATTATCAGTCATTGTCACCCTTACAGTTGTGACAGACCTCTGAAAAATCTAGGGAAACTATCAGCACCAGATGTTGGTTCTTTCAGGTCCAGATGTTGATGTAAAACCAAACTTGCCACTTAGTATCTAAACATGTTGACCTGTGACTTGATTTACATAGGAAACATGTACAGAGCAAAATACCGTATGAATACTTCATGCTGATACATACACAATACAGATCGATAATCTTCTTCTCTGCTGACTAGCTGAAGCCGTATGTGCAACCTCTTGAAATGTTTATATCCCAGGAGCTGTGAAGCTTTTTATATCCAGCCCACCGTGCTGATGTAACATCCTACATGCATCACACACATATCAAAGACTGCCGTGTTGTTGACGTTAGATTTACTTCCTGTCACATCAAGACTCAGCAGCCCCGTCACAGCAGGTTGGCTCTACAGATGTCTGCACTTGCTTCGGTCCTTTTTTTTTTGCTTGTTTACAACCGCTCTTTGCTTTTTCATGGCTCCCCTGTGTGCTCTGTTATTTTTAAACAAATGTTTGTGGCAGCTCCAACTTTTTCTTTCCCTTATCCCCGCTTCATCCCGTATACTACAGCGGCAGCAGCAGACGTGCCACAGAAGAGTGCGTATCTCAGAGTTGTTTGTAGATTCAGTTTGGGTTATTGCAGATACTCCTAAACTGACACTATTCCTCAGTCTTGACATGTTAGGAATCACAGTTATTTCCTCCACGTACGTACAAATTTTCCAGAACATCATTTCCCATGAGGTCCATCTTTTGGCTGGGATGATGTTGAGCGCTGCTTTGCGTGGGAACAGCGTGAGAGACATAAAACAGGAGAGCAGGGAACAAAGTGCTTATTCAGACTCTGAGCTGTATTTGTCCCCCAGGAGCAAATACATGTATGTTTGTTGTATTCTAGGAATCACTCGCAATTTGGACCTCACATCTGGATGCTTTTGTTCAAAGGTTCTTATTTAGGAAGAGCCTTGTCTTGTAGCGCTGCAGGTTTTTGTTTGTCCCCCAGTAGACTTTCGACAGATGAAAAGAGTTGGCGTACAATAAGATCTGTGGTTGCAACGATAATACAGTGAATCCTGCGGGGACATTGTCTTTCTGCATCCATCCCTCAGCATTACAGTTAGGTTCGACTTCAGGACACTTCAGGGGGTGGATACTTGCGTTTTCAGTGGCTTAAAGGCTTCTTTGAGTGACAGCTTTTACCTAGTTGGAGCTCAGTCCCGAAGCTGGCACCAGCTCCTCACATGAACCTGAGACCCGGTCGACTTCAGCCGCGGCTGACTTGCACACCACCTGGAAAATGCCAGGGTGATGACACACAGCTTCCACTGCTCAGAAGTGGTGGGAAGTTAATCTGCCCCGTCACTGTCTGCGGGCGAGCGGTTTCCCCTATTTTTCTCTGAATCAGCAGCGAAAAAGCAAGAGCTGATGCGATCCTCTCATAACAGCGCGCACTCCTGTCTAGACACGAGCATGGACGGAAACACAGATCCTTGCCCAGCTGTAAAAATACTACTAATCTTTTGTGAGAATAGTTTCTCTAACATCTGTTTGGAGAAAAAAAAATGGAACATTGTGTTTTTTTTTTTCTCTCATGACAAAACAGAAACTGAAAACCCTCACAAACGTTTGAGAGGATCTTTATTCCCCCCTCTTCCGGTGTTGCCTCGTGTCTCCTCACGTGTTGACGTGTTTATGAACCGAGTACATGGCAGCGCATCAAGGCTGAGAGCGCTGGTGTTGATCTTACCACAGGTGAGGAGAGGCAGAGCTGGAGCCTTCCTATTGGACGGGAGGATCAGAGCACATCAGGCCAGTCGGTGTACATATGCACATCAGTGTCAGGACCCTCTATGTATGCGTGTGCGGGCACCCTCACTCACGTGTGTTAGTATGGGGGCATTGGTGGTGTTTGAAAATAAATAACATTCCTGCAGTATTTAACATTCCAGCGTCACACACCCTCCTCCTGACAGCCTCTGGCATAAGGCTGCCATTGGTCCTGTTAGAAGAGTCTCCACAGTCACCAACTGTTCTCCTCACTCAGGCCTCATGTCCCCAGCTCGCCCATCATTTAGCTGGGCAAATATTTTATTTTCCTGTTGTGGCCTGTTTGCTTTTCTAAAAAAAGAGACACGCCACCTTCTACAGGTATTAAAGGGAGACTTCTGTAGCCGCTGCCACTGGGGCCAGTCCCCGATGGCCTCCAGTGATCCCTGCCGCTGGCCACAGGTCTCGCTGTACAGCCGCGATCAAAGGCCCCGAACTGCCCCCAGAGGGGCAAGAAGAGATCCTATCTGCAGCCGCTACACCCTTAATCTGATCTTTCTCACAGCACTGCCATTCCAAGAAATGGTTGTGAAAGCAGGGCTTTTTATATCTGGTTTCATTTTTTCAGATTTATTTAATTTATCAGTGTTTATGTTGATTATGAAACAATAAGTAAAAATGAGATAGACATCATAATCCAGATGTTGCAGTACAAATTTGGTATTATAAATACAGTATGAGTTTCAAGCACCGTGTCTTTATTTTTATTTTTCTTGGACGTACTCTTGTGCATAACCAGTAGATACTTAGCATTTCCCCCATTTTTTTTTTTTTTTAATCACTTTATTTTACTGCAAGATGAGGCTGCAGCGAAAGGTTATTTTCATTATTATCCACCGTTTATGGTCACAAAACTGTCAAAAAAAGTTAAACATGCATATCACAATTTCCTAGAGCCAAAGTGACATCTTCAGCTTCAACCAGTCACTCATAGGTCAGTCATGACAACCTCCTGCTGTAGCCAAACATTCTTCAAACCCAAAGAGATTGAATCAGAGTGAAGATAACTGAAATATCCAAAGATATGTATGTATACATGTTGGTTCTGTATAAAAAGTGATGCAGAAAACACTGAGAATATTTTCATTTGATTAAAAACACAAATTAAAGTGTTGGGTTTTAAAATTTTACTCGATGTAAACATTGCGTAGTTTAAATGAAGAACTGGAACAATATAAGATAGACACTACATACCAGCGCCTCTGTCAAAATAAAATTCTTGCCTTGTGCATGACACATATTCTGCACAGATAATTATCCATTATTAATCTCTGTGGAGGAATGAATCCTCTGCACATGACAGACAGACAACCAGCCACACACTGTGACAATCCATGACATCTCATACACACAGACCATGATGGGGTTTGTTTGACAGCTCACTTTACAAAGCTGCCAACAAATACATCCTCTGCGATAATGACTTTCTGTCCCGGATGAGTTTGGGGAAGAAATTCCGACTAATTAGAGCCTGGAGATACTCCATAATGACTCTGTGGACGAGCCGAGGACATGTGGAGCCATCAGTGTCACGAATGTACGCTGACTATGATTTGACACGTACGTGAGATTTCCTCCAACTGCACTGTAACGCAAGAGAATGAGTCAGCTCTCTCATGAGCTGATCGAGTGAATCTTTGGAATTCGGACACATACTGTAACTTGATAACCGTCCCGTCATCATCTTGTTTTGAGAGCTCATCCCAGCACGATGCTCAAAGGTGGCAGGAGGTCAGAGCGTTCTCTGTAGCCTGCTGATGTTGTGAGCCGCCTCTGGAATTTTCTCCCGAAAGTCCTGCTTGTTTGTGATTCCACTGCAAACACGATGGTTTGATTACGACACAGCAGGCGGCTCATGGCTCAAGTACAGCCTCAGTCAGGTTTGTGTATGTGTGAAGGGCCGGATCCTGATGCCATGGGGAATTCTTGCTGTGGTTTGTTTCACATTCCCTTTTCAGTTTATTGACAGCAAATTGACAGAATTAGGCTGCAGCATTGGGAAGTTATGATTTTCCAGCTCCCACAACAGCTTGAAACCCCAGCAAGGAATGTTGGACGGTGTAAACATTTGAGTTGAAAATTAACAGATTTTGTAGCGACAGAGATCATGACGCTTGATGGAAGTCACAGATGTTATTGTCATCTGCAGCTGATCATAACGGGATCATAGAGTTAAGAC
The DNA here is from genome assembly GCF_904848185.1 of Acanthopagrus latus. Classification (NCBI taxonomy): domain Eukaryota; kingdom Metazoa; phylum Chordata; class Actinopteri; order Spariformes; family Sparidae; genus Acanthopagrus; species Acanthopagrus latus. The sequence goes on along the minus strand of NC_051049.1, from coordinate 15,461,974 downwards.
AGAGGGAGAGTGAGCGATGTGTTTGGATTGGTCAAAGCGAGCAGTAGCGCTGCCATTTGCTCAGAGGCAGGCAGGTTGTTCGCTGCCAAGTCAGATTTATGGTTTTGATGAATGTGCAAGGTCGTTCTGCGGTTTATCCTCTCTGCAAAGTGACTGGGAGCCAGTGCAGGAGTAGATGACAGTAGAAAACTGGCTCTCAACTGACTTTGTCACTCCAGTTTCATGTGTGCATGACTGAAAGAAATAAAGACTGTGCCTCACTGAAAAGGTCCACTTAGAGTTTTTGATACGTAACGTCTGCATTTAGTGGTAAAATAGTGCCATAGTGCATGATTTATATACTGGTTGCCTGATATTTTAGGTCTGTTTCAGATATATCAGTATAGACATGTTATCTGATATGTCCTGAAATCAAAACATTTTTCTACAGAACATAATGGAGAAAAAGATGCTTGGGATAATTTTTAATCATTACATTCCCGGTAAAGTTTATTTTTTCTGTACTCTGATGCCATTTACAATAAAGTTTATTGTTTAGTTATTTCTTTATCACATGTGTATCTTGTCGACTACAGAACTCCAGTGTTGACTGGGCTCTACACTGGAGCAATGTTTCACATCTTCAAGTACGTTTCTATTTCCGTGGAACTTTAAAGGAACACTTCAACATTTAGTAGCCTGCAGTCTTCAGGTAACCTCACACTGATGACTCCATGAGGTTGTTTAGGTTTAGTTATAATGAGTGACAATTAGTAAAGGTAATGGATTATCAGGGTAAATCTATTAGAAGCAGAGTACACCAAGGCATGCCTTCGCTGTCCTTGGAAAAGAAATATGGCCACCAGGAAGACACTGCGCAAGGTCAAGAACTAGTCCAGAGCACAACTGATGAACGTAACAAACTGTTTTTCCTCTTTGCTTTTTGTGGAGATTAAACAAATGAGATAAAACTGATAATTACTTAGCTTAAGAGGTGGTGGTTGGTGGATGTATGTTTGGAGAGAGCCATGCTAGGTGCTCCGTCTTTGTGCTAAGCTAAGATAAGCTGCTGCTTGCTTCAGAATTTAGAAGACACACATAATAGTGGCACCAATCTGAGCAAATATGTCTTGGCATGGAAATGAAAGCTCCCAAGTGCATTAATCCGATACTGAAAGGTGGAGTTGAAACTTTGCAGACCATTGATTGGTCAGTTGAAACAACTAGAGTCCTCTTGTTGGCTACGCTCTGTTGTGGGATTTCCCAAACTCTGCCTGCAGCCTTTTCTTAAGCAAAGCTTGTTGCCTTGCTTTAATAGACAACGACATATCAAGAAAAAGTACTCACAGTGTGTCAGTTAACAAATGCAGCAGCTTCTCAAGAGTCAGTACCAGTCTCCCCCATTGTTTCCCAACTGTTGGAATGGGGTTACTCCAGGACCCGAACAGTAACAACTCCAAGTACACTTAAGCGTTTTGTCTGTGGTGGCAACAGGGTCTATGGGTATTATACTGAAAGAGCTTTGGTGGAACGGGGCTTCGATAAACTGCTGGTGACGGATTAAGTGACAGTGTGACGTAAGAAGAAGAAGACTCAACCCTGAAGGAAAAGGCCCGGTGCTTAAGAAGGCAGACGTGAAAAATGTGTTTAACTGGAATAAAAACTGAAATAACTGGAATCAAAGAAAGGTGTCGTCTTCTTGAACTCACTGGGCAGCAAAATGTTAAGACCAAAATTGTTGAGATGAGATTTACGTGTTTTCACTTCTTCTCTCATTGAAATTTCCAAGAATATCATGAACTTGTGCGTCACTGTCATAAATCATATTGATAATGGAAACATGGGATTGGTAAAAATATAGGTCAGTGGACCTTCTCCCTCAGACACACCTGAGGTGTCACCATGCTGCCCTCCTGGCTGCCCTGACCTAGCGTGCAGTGCTGTGCTTTGCCCAGACAGCCAGACATTGTGGCACTTGGCTGTGCCAAAGGCCTTCTGCATGACTGGACTTGAGCGGATAATGGACCAAAGGAATGTGGGGGTACGCTGTGGTGTAACACACCAATATTATTCTTGCCCTGATTAACAATTAAACGAGCGGAGGAGGCAGGAGGCTTGTTAAGATATCGCTGCTGAAACCACTGCAGTGGTTTGTGGGATGGGATGAGACAGCGGCAGGTTGTGGACCTGGCTCCGAGATGACTCTGTCGAGCGTTGGCATCTGTGAATGTGAAGCTGAGGGCCAAATAAAACAGAAGAGCTTCAGGACCCGAAGGCAATCCGGACCATTTCTGATTCAAGTTCCAAACCTTCAGTCTTGATTAATTGAGATATGTATCACTGTGAGGATCACAATACCCCTTGTCCCAGACGGGAGGATCTGGACCAAGAGTCATTGACTAGCTCCAACCAGCTGCAGAACAGCATTTAGACACAAGCACATGTTTGGACGTCGTTCAGTAACATAAAGATGGGCAGCAAGGACAGTTGTTGCTACCAGAGATGTGCATGTGAGTGTGTGCTTGTAAACTTGTGTGTGTTTGGTGATTATCAGTCTTGCCAAAGACTCCCTGGTGTCTGAGAGGAGAAATCAGGGCTGGGATGGAAAAAACAGAGTTTGCCAGGTATCTGTTCAGCTTCATGGTGACTTGGAGTATGCTTTGGCTGCTGCAGGGCTGCTGGGAGAAAAACAGTTCCGTCTCCATGTTATCTGCAGAAAGAATCACCTTTTGCTATCCATCATATCATGAAAAAGCGGAAAAACGTTATTTCACAAACTGAGTAGAGATGTGTTTGCGTGGATGTTTTTGTGTGTTTGATGAATATGCTGACTTTGAGGATGCACTGCTCCAGACAAAATGTCCCTAGACAGGTTGCTGTAACTCCAGTGGCTGCATGAGAGAGAAGGGACCTTTTTATGGATCCAGTAGTGAGGCTGAAGCAACCCAATAGCTATAATAAATGTTTGGATTGTGCATTTCTGCAAACCACAGATATGTTGAAATTTTACATTTTGACAACACTGTATTTAAGGACTGGTTGAGTTCTGGCACAGAAACCCCCTCTAATACACTGTAAAATGCAGCAACATGGCTTTATTTTTTTTTTTTTAAATCAAGGAAATCAATTGCCTCAAAATGACCAAGTCAAGTCGATTTTAGCCCTTACAACTAATAGTTCAACTTTAGATTTTAGCAGTGTAATGTCAGGTTTAGGTTTTGGCTTAGATACCCGTTTGGTCGCCACACACACAGCTAGAAGATTTCCCTACATTCTCTACTCTAGATGTTGACATACACATCAGATCAAATCACGTATATTTATATAGCCCCAAGTCACAATCACATACATTGAATGACATCCTCTGTCCTTAGACCCTCAATTTGAGTGAGGAAACACCTTTTTAACAGATAGAAGTAAGACAAGAAAAACATAGAAGTTTGACTTCCTGGTTTGTGGAAACGCTCAACATCAACATTTTTTTTATGGTGACTGGGCCAGCTGAGGGGAAAGAACTTACATTGATCTGTGTTTACTGATATGTATACATACACAGTCACACTGTAAACATTGCTGTTAAAATACAGATGTGAGATGGATGTAACGATGATGTCTGCTCACGTGAAACCAGTAGCCAGTTTAGGTGCTATTCTGTCTTAATGTGCCGAGACTAAACACATATTTTACTTCACAGAGGTGTTGGCACAGATTTAAGCCGACCGTTTAGTCCACACAAAGAGTGAAACTCTCAGGTTTTTCTGAGGTATCCAGTATCCACCTCACAGCTTGTCCTGCACATGCGTGAGCTATAAATTATGCTAATGGCTCAAGTTACTTCTGTCCTCAGCAGATCATTTCTCATAGTGGAGAGCTTTGGGCTCTGGGCTGGAAACCACAAAGAGTGAAGAGGGTACAGGAAGTCCAATCCGTTGTGGAAAACTGGCAAATTAAGTAGTTTTCCAAGTTTGATTCGAAATCAAAGTATGGTAGCCTTTTTATCCTTTTGTCTTTCAGCAGCTTAAATGTATAAGGTACATTTTTAATAAATATTTAGTCTGTGTTGTCTGTCATGTATTGAGCTGAGAGCTCCTCTGGTAACATTTCATTCAGTCTTCTGTGGCAGAAGATTTGTGGTGTTTAATATGTGGCTGCTGTGCTGTGGTTGCAGTAGCAGGGAGCCTATTCAGAGCCACAGCAGGGTCACATGTCTACTGTGGCCTTTTTCCACTGGCTCAGTGAAGCACACATTAAGCATGGCACGGCGTCATGCGATCATATGCAATTGCCACTGCGCCCTCACAAAAGGGGGAACTGATATTGTTCTGATTTTGACGACCGAGCACTGATGTTCTCCACCTTCAACTGAGCTGAGACACTGGGTGGACCAACATGAATGTGGGTCCTGCAGGATAAATAACTATGTTGCTGTTTAGGGGATGTAGTACAGATCTGAATATTACGGCTCTTCCGTGCTTTCTTTTCACGTTTGTGGCTAACTATTTTTTCTTTTCGCATTTTAACCTCCTTGGACAGATTGAGAGTAAAGAGGCAGTTAAGAAATTAGGGGAAAATGAGGGGGCTCAACAAAGATCACTGGTTTAGATTGAACCGGTGTCCTTGGCACCTTGTAAAGTAGCCATTCAGCTACCACCGTGCTCCATCTTTAAGAATATCAACAGTATCTATTTCTCCAGAGATATGAGAGGAGCGGATGCTCAAAACCCTCCTGGGTCATGAAGCACAGATTACAATTACTGTAATTTAGACTTTTTAACTAAATGAATTACATTTAATTCAATTGAAATGTTAAGTCGATAAAACGATTAATTGATTGTCAGAAAATTATTCAGTAACAAATCTGTGATAATCTCTGATTATCTTAACTGCTTAAACATTGTTTGTGACATTTGAATTGCAATGTCTTTGGGTTTTGGATCTGTTAATGGGACAAAAGGAGCTATTTGAACTGAATTTGCACTTTGATGGGTATGTGCTGACATTTTATGGACTTGAAAAATCAGTTAGACCAAAAAAATATCTTTAGAATAATTAATACCATAGATAATCATTATTTGCAGCCCTAGAATACAGTAATCATGTCCTTTTTTTTGCTTGTTTTTGAAAAGGAAGAAGAATCAGTGGAATCAAAAAGGTGAAAGCTCTGGTTCTGCTGTACTGATTGTGATCATTTGTTTTTAAACTGTCCATAATGAGTCCAGTGGTGGTATGGGAGTGCAATGCTAGACCAGCAAAGTACTTTTCAAAACCCACATTGCCCACAATGCAACATGCAGAGTGACATCACTTGGGGCAATTGACGGAGTTACCCTTTAAATGTATAAAGTCAATCGGCATAAGAACTGCCGATGAAAAATGAATTTACATTTACATCAAATTGATGTTAATTAATGTGTGCTGATAAATAATTGGGATAGCAAATTAAGATCCTCTGTATTGCATCTTCTTTAGACAGAACAAGACTGGCAGTCAGACCTGTAATCCTCAGAAATGAGAATCATTCATATTTTTGAAGCCGGCTTGTTTGCCTTTTTGACCCCACAGCTGTTTCCTGTGAAATTCCATCAGCAGTGTTGATTGTTTATCCAGTCCCACTCTGCTGTCGTCAGCCTGCAGCGCGAGGGTCCCGTGGTGACTCTGTAGTAAATGTGTGCTCATGTGACACTGTTTATGTGTGGGTGTGTGAGAGAGAATTTAAGATATGTGGTTGTATATCAGAGTACGATTAACATCCGATGGTCAACCCGGTCGGTTCTGTATGGATGAACTTGAGCCACGTCCTGCCTGTCTGGTTTTTCTAAACGTCCCAGCACAGATGTCTTTATTTCACACCATGACGAGACAACATTACGGCTCTCTGATCCACCCTGTGCTTCACATCACATCAAGTTGAGTTTGACAGCTGGCATTGAAAAGGGGACTATTTACAATTTGCACCCCTCCCCCCCATCTTCTGCTTCCCCCTCTTCGACTGCCAAAGAATAATTCATCTTAGCAGCGCGTAACACCAAGATTTATCCCCTTGCTGCTCTGTGACCTGCTTATCTTTCTTGTTAGATATCAGCGTCTCCCCTCCCTGAGAGGTTATTCCCTGCAGTGGAGCAGGTAGTATTACACCTATGTAGACGACAGGAGAAAGTAGTTTTCATGATCCTATGCTGACCTGACCCCTGGCCGACTCTGACCCCTCAGTGCCTCCACATCTGGTTCAGATCTCTGTGAATGACAGCTAATGAAAGTGCTAAACAGTGTTTGGCAGAAGGAGTCTCCAACAGGCCTTTATCAAAGTGGTGGGACAAGAATGGGAGAGAGTGAGGTTTAGGCTGAAATGTGTCGTCTGCTTCTTCGATGTTTACATGACCATCCATGCTTCTTAAATTGAACCGAGACAACTATTAACAGAAAAACAACTCATCTGTTTCAACAATACATCCCCCCAGAAAATCTCAAAGTGGTTGTGAACTCCTGACATGTGGATGGGTGAAATCTTGACGGCTTCCAGAGAAGCGGATTGAATGTAAAACAAAGAGTGTGTGTACGTGTTGATCTTTCTTCATAAGCGTCTGTAGCCAAATATCCTCTGGCAGAGTACCTTTCCCTTTAAATTTAGGACTTTCCCCCGAAAAGCAGGAGTATATCATCTGTGAAAAGTAAAAGTGAGGTCAGTTCCCCCTCCTACTAACCGCTTTAAAGATAAGAGACAGCAGAAGACACGGAAGGCCTGGAAGTCCTTGATAGCTCTCTGGCTTGGAAAGTAAACAGACTTAAAAAACAAATTTATTTTCTGTCTAAAAGAATTCGTCCCCATCTGCTCAAAGCAGGGCTGCAACAATTTTACATCTTGGCAAATCAAGAATCCTTATTATCATAGCAATAAATTAATCTTTCATCTTAAACCTGCAAAAAGACACTGACTGTTCAAGTTGATATGTGAACCTGTTAGCACGCAGTTGCTTACTTACACACACCGCAGTTACAGAATAACGTTATAATTTATTTTGAGCAGTGTTTCTGTCGTCCTGTCGAGAATAAGTTAAATATTCACTCTCTTTTTAGATCTGCCTTCTTACCCACCAACTTCTGAGAGAAATAACCACTAACTGCTCCACTATGGTCACCGGCTAGGCGCTAACCTTCTCTGTCAACGTGTTCCAGCTGGCTGTGGGAGGCACCGGGAGCAATCTTGGCGACCCTCCTCTTCAACCCCCGACCCAAATTGCATGGCAAATTGTGAAAATGTGGAGTACTGGTGCTTTTCTTACTTGCCTCAAACACTTGCTTACAGTATGATGAGAGTAAACCAAAATGTCATGTATAGTACATGCAGATAAAAACTCCCATGTTTATGTTTTCTAGTGTTGGTCACATCCTGCTGAGAATTGCACAAGTCATTGACAGCACAGATTCAAGACTACCTGTTTGTTTTCGAGAGAAAAACAGCCCTGCAGCACCAACCCTGATAAACATCTGCCACATCTGCAAGATACACAAACAAATCAGGGTTTTACAGCTTATAATGTATTTAAAATACTGATCTTATTTGATATTTTGCAGATTATTTGTGACCATCCTAAAGTATGTATTGATCATTTTAGACGTGTTTCACTGTTCACTCTCACTTTTCTCCCCGTGGATGTCTTCATCTGTTAGAAGTTCTTAAAGTAACTAATAGGCCTTAAGACATTAAGGATGATGCCACATGATTTACACTAACAGGCCCATCCTGAATTATGTAAGGCCTGGTTAAACCCCTGAAGCCTGCTGTCAGCTCACACCTCGTGTCCAAGTCGCAGTTTATTTTACAGCTGCTCTTTACAGTTGGCTCCTGCTCGAGGCTAGTGTTTATGTCCATCACTGTTTGCCAGTTTAGTAATGAGTCATTGAAGTGAAGATTTGGGAGTTAGGTTTGTGTAGAGCACCCAGAGGACCGTGATGTCACTCTGTGGGAGAGCCCACGCTAACAATATCAACCTTTTGGCTCCAGTCGTGAGTTTGAGAGAAAACGAGCTCAGCACTGCCACTTCAAGACGATGTATTACCCCCACAACCGCATGTGCTCAATATAAAGGGAAGGCATCAGTCTTGTTGAATGTCTGCACGCAGAAGTAATCATTTAAGTTTGGAGATGGAGGAATACTGGAAAATAAACGCTTCCTCCTGACACAGCCAAGGCCGAAGACCCGTTCAGTTCTGGAGAAAAGAGACTTCTAGAAAGTTCAGACTGTTTGGTCTTTTTGGAGCTGCAGATGGTATCTGATGTCATTCTGCTTTGTATAATTGTGTGGCACGTCATTTTTTGTTTTGTCCTTGAAGCTCTTCTGTTGTTCCATGTCTGGTTCCTGTTTGCTAAAGCCTCGGGTTTTGTTGTTATAGTTATGGAGTAGTGTTAATTTAAGAGGCTTTCAGAAAGAAAAGGGATGGGAGATAAGATTACAGGTGTAGATGTGTATTACCAGAAAGGAAGATAGATTCATGCTTTACATAATCATTATTTTAGTTTTTGTGCCAGTTGACCAAATGTATATTAAGTTTGCATTGTCCAGCCCAAGTCTGCAAAGGTGAAGACATGATTATGGATTATAGAAAAGCTCTCTGGTGAGGGTAATCCAGATGGGAGAACACTACAGATACGTGGCTGCTGTGCAGGAGAAGAAACTGTTTTGATTTTAATATAGATGTCACTTAAACAAGGGCAGCTGTGTCTTTGTCTCTTGGAGGAAAATTAACATTTCTTTCTGCTGCGACAGCTCCGGTTCATAGGAATTTAATAGAAACGGGATTAGCCCCTTTTATTGTAGTCCAGTATGCTGAGATTTCCACATGGCCAATAAAACAGACTTGACAGGCCTCTTAATTTAGCAGCAAAATACTTTGGGTGCTTTTGGCCCGACTCAGAGGTATTTACAGAATGTGAGTCCTCTGGAAGGCCAAGGCCATCTGACCCAGTCCTGACCAGTACAAAGAGTTTGAACTCCTGCCATGAAGTCCGCCGCTGTGCCGTGTTAGCACAGAGGACAAAAGAACCACAGGTTCCTTTTGTATACATGGCCATCAATAGCGCTCAACTTGGAATAGCTTATTGCACATTAAAAGCTGTCCTCTCACAAGTATTCATGCTTCTTGCTTCTGATCTTATCCGCTGATCTGTGTGCAGAATAGTATCTCAACTGGACTTGCTTCAGTTTCTTGCAGACATTTCACTTCTAATCCAAGAGGCTTCTTCAGTTCTAACTAACTGGAGGGGAGTTGGCAGTCTTTTAAACTCTGTGTGGGAGTGTCCTTACAGAGTCGTTAAGGACACTTGTGAGCTCTGCGTTTCAGAGTTGTTAGAGCCTCTTATGGGTCATTGGTCAAACCGGCCTTCATGTGGGTTGCTCAGGCTAGGCGAGCCCAGGTGTGAATAACAGCACCTAGATTTACTGGGACCTGGATGACTGAGGACCTTCATCAGCTTCATCTGCTGATTGTTGATTAATCCTGCCTCACAGTTCCGTGCAGTTGTGCTTGTTTGTTTATTCGCTGCCTTGCTGTTCGGTGACTATTCAGCAATGCCAGAAAAGCTTTAATGTGGTGTTTTAGTGTGGAGCTAACTTGTGGCTATAAGCGTAGCCCATGTCAAAGACAGGAAAATAAACACTGTGTAATCACTGTAGACTTTGTTGTGGGAAAAAAAAAACAGTTTAAAGACAATTTTGGTGAGAAGTTAGTGACACATAGTCGGTTAAATGGGGCCTATATTTAGCCGAAATCTTGAAATTATGTACAGTGCTTGCTGCGGAAGATCAAGGGCAAATTGTCCGCTAGTTAATCGATTGGAGATGGCGTTCTTTCTTGCATGGATAAAAAACATATGAAATGCTAAAATGGGTCGCCAAGTATATTGTAATGTGCTCTAATTTGACCATTTTCTTGACACTGATGTTAGTAGTTTCAGTTGGTTAATTTCATGGTTAGCAAAACATGGATCCTATGTCTCAGGTGACCTCGTGCTTGAAGTAGTTGATGATGAGTCATGAACACAGCTGTCGCTAACTCTCCCCCCACTTGACACACTCATTTGAAAATGACTTGGAGAGGGAGCATGAACTCAAGATATACTGTTCAAATTTAGTTGTTTTGAACACACCAGCCAGCACAGTTATTTGTTTTAAACTATGTGTTCTGTGAAATTACACACTTACGCCTGTTCTCGTGGCTTTGACTTGCGTGCAATAATTTTCCGTAAAGTATAATAATTTTAAGCCTCTTTTCCCACCTGGTAGACTATTTCAGTCAAAATCCTGGCTATCTGCGTGTTAAATGGTAAATGGTGATACATTCACCCATTCGCACACATTCATTCACTGATAGCAGAGGCTAGCATGCAAGATCCCAACCTGCTGATCAGAAGCAATTTGAGGTTCAGTATCTTGTTCCAGGCTTCCACATGCAGCCGGGGGGCAGATTGTCCACTAGTTAATCAATCGCATATGGCATCACTCTCTTGGATGGAAGTATGAAATGCTAAAATGGATAGCCAACTAAACTTGGGTCATGACTACACCTGGGTGGCCCGCCCAATTAAAGTCTATGTGTGGGAGACACTGTGATGTACAATAATCTGACCATTTTGTGCTTAGTTATCTTCCTCAGAGTACTGTCCTTCTGATTACTGGTCGACCTACTCTGTCACTCAAGCTATAGCCAAATTCCCATCTTTACAGAAAACAGCAACCTCTGAGCCAGCAGCCTACACACTGAAAATGGCAAGTCATCCCAACACTGACCTGGTTGCAAATGGTTCGAACATAAACAAGCTAACAGCTCTTACATTAGCTTTTGCAGGTATTTAGCCATTTAACTGCCAGGGCTTGCCTCCCCACTTAAGCAACAAGTTCAGCCCGGGACACCATCACTGCTTACCACTGGCCAAGATGATTGTGATTGGTCTACAAAGAATCCAAACAAGCCTATACTAGAAGGATAATGGGTGTAGCCAGTCAGACCTTTCTCCAGCGCTGGCACACTGAGTTCTGGCTAAGTGAGACTATGGTTTTGGGTGGCGTCTAACCTGGCAGTACTTTTCCACTCTTGGGACAATCAAGACTGACCTGATCACACTTGAGTTTTAGAATTTAATCTGTGTTAAAATGTTCTCAGTTAACAACTTCTTCAAATATTTATAATCAACATACTTCTTTTACAGTATCATTTCAAGTGAGGTAATGTTCATACCTAAAGGGTAGGGAAAGTAATGATATGTTTAATGTTGCTAAGCTGCAAGCATAGATGTTAATCTTGGTGATTAAACAGCTTATAACAAGTTGATTATCTTAATGCTGGCAAGGTTGAAACTAAAGTACGCTGACTTAATTATAAAATTATCTGTTTGACAGACAGAATTACTCTCTGTTATCTTGAAATAATAATTACACCACTGCATTCAGAACCGATGATGAAGTTTTAATTATCGTTGTTGGCTCAGACTACAAGATCACACTATTGTGTAACAGCAGATAGCAGTGAAGATAAAGAGGCCATGTGCTGCTGTGTGGGTTTAATCCCTGACAACAATCCATCTGTTGTAATCAGGCAAACTTCACGAACATCTGTAAAACAAACTTATGAGCTACTCCGCTGTCTCTCGACATGCAGATGGTTCCTCGGTGCTCTTAAATTCAACCAGACAACAAAGCATGAATAAACAGCTTCCTGTCTTCAGTGAGGAGAGTTGAAACATGTCTAGCTGTTCTTGCTGTCATCGGAGAGGAGTGTACAGTTTTCTGTGGCAACTCGAAAGTGACGTATTACGATTAATTTCCTTTCATGTTGATTTACCGTCAAACCTCAAGCTCTTGTAAAGAAATGTTTGCTTTTAATGATCTAAATAAAGCTGTGCCTGGTAGTTAAGGTGGTTTTGGTTAATTATAGGTGTCACGATCTAGGAATATCTCACATGTTTATGGCACGATTTCACGTTTTCCCTGGCACAGCTGATAGTTATCATAAACTGTGTACTGTAATTAAGTAAATTCCTGACTTTAACCACATCTAATTAAGCGCAGCAGCGTCAAGGGACGTCGGCATTGTTCTGTCCCTACTTCCCCGCAGAAGAGGCTGCTTATTAATTAAACCCAGTGCACGCGGGAGCTCACCTTGTGGGCTGGTTTCTAAGCAGCGGCAGGGATACAAACAGAACCAATGAGAGAGTTGCTGCTCTGTGGTGCGGTGGCCAATAGCATCTCTTCATCAAAGAGGAATTTTTACATGGTTTGGGCAGAATGCTGAATCTCTGAGACTGTGTCATTCGGAGGAAATGAGCGGTTAATTCCCCAAGAGGTTCTGTCTTATGGACCCAGAATGAGGAATATGACTTACTGTACAGTAGAGCCATTGTACAGAAATTGCTTCATGACATCATGTAGATGTTGGACAGTCAACAACTATTCTTTGTCATGCACAGTTTGACTGGGAAAATCTTGCTACGGGTTATTAGAATTCCATAGTGTAGTTTCTCTGAAGCCTTTTATTGGTAGTGTCACCTTATCTTGACAGTTTTTAATATACATCAGGCCACAGCTGGCATCAGTTTGGCCCACTGTCATGAAAAACAGACACCAGGTCATCTTCAGCGAGGAATCTTGTGTATTTTTTAATTAACTTCACTGAAGGTCAGAGTCTGCACCAGCAGAAGCTCCTCTCTCCCACGGCAAACACTGCTCCTGAAACGCCTCGTCAGCAGTCCCGCTTTTAATTCATTGATTTTGTGGCAATCCACTATGTCACCATGTCACACATTTATGCCTACATGCTAGTTACGCACCCAAGAACTGATGAGCATAATATGTCTCCTTTAAGTTTTGTGTGGGCCCCATGTCTTCACAGTGGCTCCATCGCAGCCAACAATAACACAGCCCTTAAAGTCCTCTTACTCGTGTGGTTTTCAGTAACGTGTAGGCATGTCATACATACAGCGAGGCCTCCATGTTTCATGTTTTCCATGAGCTGCTTCGCGTCTACTATACTGCCTGGCAGTGGTTTATGGTTGGGGCAGTGAGGTTTTAGTGCACCGTCAGCCGGTGGGAGGCTTCATCTCAGGCTGCATGTGTGGTGTGAAAGACTGCCTCAGACATCGTATCACTGCCAGGTCGGGATGAGCTCATGTGAATTAGTGGCGCTACAATAGAATTTAAATGTGGAATGAATAATGCGTGCCATGCAATCATAGATTTCCCAACAAAAATTCTGTCTGGGATCAGTGCTCTCTTTATTCATACACTTTTGCCACATTCACATCAAACATGTAGGACAGAAAAACTCTGTAACTCTTTAGTTCAGTATGTAAGAGTGACTAAGAACAACAAACTAACAGGCACCAAACTGTATCAAGATGTTTGATCAGATGATGATGTATGAGCCTAGTATTTTGTTACTCCTTGAATAACTTTTTACATTAGGGCTGAACAATGAATTAAAATAGCAATATCGCAATCACAAAGTCTGTCAAATAACTTCAGACTGTTTTTTTTTTTCCTGCTTACTCTATATATGTACTTTGGAAATGTGGAAATGAAAGTGTGGTTGACAAAGTTTGTAATGGCAGAATAATTTACACTACCTGGTATCGAGACAAGACATGTAACAGACCTGCTACTCTGTCATGTCACTCTCACATTTGGTCTCCCCTACATATAAAAAACAACATGATCTCATTCCAAGGACACGCTAGCAAAACAAACCTGGTTGCGATTTGCAAAAGTTCATGGTTTGACCATACTTCCTTCAAACAGTCACCATCGACCATTGGCTTCATAACAGGACTGGAACCCTGGTAACCTGGGTGAAAGTTCTAGCAAACAATCAGACTGATGCCCTTCCATTGCATACTCTCTGGCTCTTTGTACTACATTCTATACTACTTCTTGCACCAAGGTGAAACTAGTAGTTATTCCATTTGTGAAAGGTCACCATGAGGTAACACAGTAGGTCATGACTGATGTTCTCATTCAGCTGTTATTTCTGGTGCTGCTGAAGTGGTGTTAGCGGTGACACTAGATACTCTGTCACATTATCCAGTACCTTAAGATGAGGTATTAGCTCAGGAATGGAAAGAGCTTCTGTGCATATTGGTACGGATCTGTTATTATCTCCTTAGGTGAAGTGGATCACCAGTTTCAGACTGAGGCATTTGGAAAAAGAACCCCTGCCCTGTGTGTTTTCAATCAAGGCAGCGCTTATGCTAAATCACCCTCACCATTGCCTCAACCTGTCATCTGTGCCCTGAGGCAAACATTCAAGTCAAGAGTGGGTGCTGCGGGTGAGACAATGGAGGTGATTGGCCTTTGCCCTTCTGTTACTTAAGAAGAATCTCTCAGAACTATAATTAAAAGATATTAGAGGTCTCCCTTCCATTGTCTCCTACGAGCTACATATGGTGTCTGGAAATGTCCTGCGCCTGGTTTGTTTTTGTCAAACCTACCACTTCCAGCTGTCATGGCTTAGTGCAGACATTTACACTCAAAACAGTCCTTCATCCTTGTTTATCCTGTGGGCGTTAGAAAGACTACAGTAGATGTTATTAACTGCCTTACAGGTGGCCTATTTCAACACTTGTGGCATGCAGATGTTGGTACGTATGTTTTGTGGGTTTGTTCAGTGAAAGTTTAGGTGCATAGCTGGCACCTCCTGCTTTGTAATTTTTGTGTTTTGGGAATTACCCCTATCTTGTAAGCATGTTATTATGATGACTCAGCGGCTTTGTGCCTCCTCAGGCTATCAGAAGCATCCAGTGAGTCCCTTTTTCCAGTGACGTGATGGTGAAGAATGTGAAGTTCAGGTTTTATGAGTGTGATTATTTCATTTTCTGCCTGGTTCCACTTAAAAACTCTTCCTCACAGTGCCACTCATAATATATATCACTGCAACTCCTGGCACCACAGCCCCACAATGAAGGCCTGAAACAAAAGTGCTGTCACTGGAATATTGTGTCTTCGGACTGTGGTCTGCAGCTAATGAAGTTAATGGAAACAGCAGTTGTGTGGTTGGACACCTTGTAACATCTCCGTCCCGGGTGAACGGAGGCAGGAAGACGATACAAGGCAAGATATGGCTGGTTTCATTCTCAGGGGCTCGATATGAGCCATCTGTGAACAGGGAGGAAATGAGGTCAGTCCCCACGCAGGGAGTCACATTTTTGGAACCTCCCACACATTCACATCACCAGTAATGATGATGCATTTCTTCAGCTCTTTTTATTATTGAAATGTATTTTTACAGGACACTTGTCGAAGCAGAAAATCCACCTGGCCCAGTTCGTAATAGTGGTGGAGGTCGAGCTCTCCAGAAAGGGTTTGTTTCTGGAGTTTTTTTTTCCCGTCTCCTGGTTGCAGGGGTTTTCCCCCCCACCCCCACCCCCAGGGACATCCTGTTATCTGAGCTGTGACTCAGTGGAAAGAGCTCATTACAGTGACCAGACCTTTTCTTCCCTCTGATGTACGACTTTTGATTGATGCAGGCATTTTTTCTAATCTAAAACTCCCATTTCGCAACACTGCACCTGATGCATATTTAATCTGATTAGGAAATATAGCCATTGAGCTTTTCAGTTGAGTTTCTTAAAAGGAAATGAAACATGGATCAGTCTTTCTATATCTTTAGCAGCTGTGTGTGGGATGACTCAGTTCTGGACAAAAGGAAAATCTTTTTAAAGGGGAGATTAATATAACAGCTCTGTTGCTCTAAGATTTCCTTTCTGGGGAAGGAAAAACTGAAAACACTCTTAATAGTTCAAGAAGGTATGAATGAGTTGAAAATTCAAAGTTGGGACTGTTGAGACGAAAAAATGTTAATGAACAGATCAAGGTTAAAAAGATCATGTTGTAGGTTAAAATCCTGGTCACAAAGCAGAGTCAGACGTTTTGTTGTCCCATCAATCCACTCTGAACTCAAATTCAGACTTTTACCTCCATTGACTTCCTCCAGTGCTCCCGCTATAATCACTCCAACCACTAGAGGACAGTGTCCAATGAACTTAAACATACATGGTTTTGGGGCACCTGCTGAAAGGATGTGTTTACAATATTTAAAGCTCCTGCGAGTGAGATAGTTAATTCCTTAGTCACCTGTACAACTTGTTAAATACTAGCTGTTTTCATACTGGGCAGCAATCTGCCAGTTTGACTGTCCTTTTTACAATTTTGGGGTGCATTGTAAAGCTCTTATTTTGAAGACAAATTCGACCTGCTTCACTGTTCATGCCCAACTACGTGCTTCACGTCACATCACATGTTTATACCTACCCAAGTGGTGGCCAAGCAGTGGCTTTTTAGAAAAGAAGGAACATTACACCTCCCTTTTAGATAGACTAGGTGGCTGTTGTACCTTTAAGTGAAGTTTACCCCAGTGAAGCAGAACATGACCTTTGTTCGGTGTTAATGCCTGTTCGGCCTCAGCGTTTACTCTGAGCCTGATTAATCAGACATTGTGACAACACTTTGGTCGGGCCTGCTCTGTGTCATGCAACGTTTTTTGCAGAGAGTGATAGATGGAAGGAGACTGATAGAAATATAGGCCAGTTGTGTCTGCGGGCCTCTTGTTAAACAGCTGGGTGGGGTAACCTCTGGCCTCCCCGGCCTGTACGTGGGTTAACATGTCAGTTTGTAATTTTCTTTTCCTCCTTAGAAACACTCGTATTAATAGTCTCCCTGCAGAGTCACGCCCAAAACGTGCTCTCATACTGTAAAAGAGGTTATGTAGTCGTGATGAAGTCCTGACATTTTAGATTAAAATGATTTTACTGACATGGTTTGGATCCGGGGATTCATGCTGTCACTTAAGTGTGAAGGCAAAAATGCGCTCGAGTCGAACAGCGCGAGACGCAAACATCTTGATGCCGGCGTTAACGTTATGCCTGTTTGCACCTTGTTTGCCTTTTCATGAGTTTCCTGAGTAAACTTGTGTTCCTGGGCCTCCTGACTCATAGTTTGAATCCTGTTCAAGTTTAGTATCAGACATTTTCCTCTCTTCATTTCCTCGTTGATTTTAAACTCTGGTTCAGGATGTAACGAGCAGCATGTGTGTGTGAAGACTGTGAGTCTGGAATTTGCAAATTAATCCGCATCAGACTTCAGGAGACACAAATGTATTCATCAGCTTGAGAATTTGCAGAATTCAGGAAGATGGGATTCAGGGAGATCATTTTTCAAATATTTGTTCTGCATGTCGTACATTATCTTCACAGCAGTTGTCACCTCAGCTTAAAAGGTATCCTCCACCAGAGGTTCCCTAATTTTTTTATTTATATGATCTGCTGCATCCTACATTTCCTTTTTTTCTGTTGCATTCATGATGACAAAAGTGTTGAGCAAGAAAGACAAATGGCAAGGTAAATATATCTACTGGTAATGGGATAGGAGTCAGTTGCCTATTTCGTCAGTGTGGATGTAAAATTGGTTTAAGTCTCGTCTAATGAAGCATTTAGCGCCAAAGGACTCACACAAGTCCTCGTAAAGGGAAGAATATGTTTTAACGCACACTGCGTTACCTTTGACAAAACATTTCTTCAAGATTCAAGATTCAAGATGAAGATCCAAACCAAAACTCTTTGCAGTGTTTGACAGCCTGGCAGCTCGATCAGCTGGCCCCAGGGGTTGGAACAGATGTCCTTCAACACGTCTGTCCAAAACTCCTCTTCCACAAAACTCACGGAACTGAATAAAACTTATGATCCTTGATATAATCTGAGCACCAGGACTTGCAGCATCGCTTTTTTACACCTACCAGGGACTTTTGTCCTGCTTATGTTTGTGGAAGACCTGATTTTCTAACAATTTAATGCAGAATTGATGAAAACACGCTTCAAAGCTTGCTACCCTACAGCGTGATAGACCAATCATTCATGAATTTTTAATTGTTTAGAACTTGTGGTGCTTTTAGTGCAGGTATTTCCAGACCTGTTGAGATGTGTATCTGTTTTGTGTTTTCTTTCATGCCCAATTAGATCAGATTATTTCATTATTCCATCATCAGGATGGAGCTGTTTCTGAAACAAAGTCAGATGTTTAGGGGGGTCTGTTGACCACAGACTGCAAGAGAGAAGCAGACGTCTTATAATGAACAGATGTCTAATTCCAGACCTCCTCCGTGTCCCTCTTTGCCAAACCACTTCCTCGCAGTAGTTTAACAGGTCAGAGTCGAGACCTGAAACCTCAGGCCTTTCAGCCTTGCACCTCTGTAGTTTCAGGTGACATCCATCCAACAAATGTCTCAAAATACTCAGAGGTCCAGAAGCGTCTCTAGTAACTATTTTAAGTGGCAGCTGGCATTGCTTCCTGCCAGTGTCACAGCCCTGAAAATACGATTTTAAGTGGACTGGAAATTCTGTGCTGCCTGAGACCGAATGTTCGAGATTCTTGGAAGAGGAGATGCTCTTAGCATGTGCTGTGGTGTTTGGCAGAAGAAAACCAGGGACAGTTTGTCTCTGTCTGCTTGAGTGCTTTGCTGGGGACGTAGAGACACTCAAGGGGAGAAAAATTGTGCAAAGGTTGAGGGACCATCTGCGTCATTTTGGAGGGTCAGTATTAAAGAAAGATTTATTAAACCGGAGAGTCGGTAACCTCTCAATCCCAACAGGGAGATCAGGGTACACACGCGCGGATACACACATTTATGCATGAGCACGGAGACGCTCAAACATCCCATGCCTGAGGTGTACACATGCAGGACCGCACACACACGGACAGGGAAGTCCATTCAGGTGGGACACATCAACAAGCAATAACTCAAAACATGCATCCTCCTGCCCACACACATCTTCTCCAATCTAGGCTGATCTCACGGTGACTCTTGTTTCACCTCGACAGGTAATCTCAGCACATGTTTTTATTTCTCGAGGTGCTTGGAGGAAGGGGGCCGGTGTTTCAATCGTACAGTAGAAAGTGTGTTGATTCGCCCGTGACCTCGTGTGACCTCAGCCGAAACCATTGCCAGGTGGGCTGCTGCCCCACGCAGACCGAGGGATGCCGATGGCTATCTCTGTGTCTAAGTGTTTCAGGATGGCTGGTTCGGAGGCATTAGCAGCTGCCAGTCATTCACTGTCAGGGTGGTGCTGCTGGTGGTTTTGTTGTTGAGACAGTTTCAGGATTAATTGTGCGCTGTTGTTTGGTCGGCCAAACAGCCTTTCCATCATGCAGTGAGGCAACGTTCAGAGTACAGATCTTCAGTGGTCGGCCCACTTTGGTTTAGACTGAAATATCTTAACAGCTATTAGATGGATTGCTATGGAATTTTGTACAGACATTTATTATCATAAGAGATTGACGCCAGCTGAGTTTGTTAATCCCCTGAGTTTTCATCTAGAGCCACCATGCTGTTGATTCGTGGATTTGACTGAAATGTCTCGACAACAATAGTAAGGGCTGATTTGATGCAGACATGCAAATCCCAAATATAATCAAAGTTTACTACATCTACATCGTCAGGTCAAGACTTCCGATTTTTCAATTATATTGATAAAGATGACCCGATGAAAAATCAGCATGTTGATCGCTGTACCTCGGTACAGTCTCACCGATGGGGCTTTCCGATACTGGATTGGCTTGACTCGTTTTGATTCAGCACATCAGCCATGCGTGGCACTGATTTGGATTTCCACAACAACAGAGTTAGCCTCTAGAAAGTGTGTTGATGCGCTTGTCCTGAGTAGGGGTCAGTGGTCTTCCTCCCTGCAACATTATTGAAGAATTACCATTAGCAAAGTTCAAAATATATGCTGTTAAACAGGCTTCATTTCCTATAAATTCCTCACAATAAAGGTCCTCCATTAATTTAGCTTTTTTAAAGCTTTGACTCTGAAGCTACAAAATCCGACTTGACTCAGGAGTCGATCATGATTGGAAACTCTTACTCTTGTCTCCACAGTTCTGTAAAAATGTATTTCATTGCTTTATGTTCTTGGATATTTCAAACTGAAGTGTTTGCTTAATTGCCAGTTACAGTACATCAACTCTTTCATTTTCTCTCCATTGTGTTCTCGTTGTGCTTTAAGCTGAAGATGTCCAAGCCCTGGCTGACATGGTTGCCAGAATTATAAACCATTGTCTATTTTGAATAATACTGCCTTGGCGGTGCTGACAAAGCAAACATTTGTGGTCAAGTGCCAGTTGCATGAAGGATTTAAATCGCCAAATGCAGAAACAGAAATGTCTGTAGCCATTCATGTTGATTAGAAACAACATATCGGATCTGTGTGGGAAAAGCATCACAATTAGAACGCTCTGATTCTGTGTGATGTCAGTCAGTCAATCATATATGCTTTAATTATGTTAAAGCCATTCTCAAGGGATGTGGAAAAGGCTCTTTCTCCACAGGATATGAGCTCTTTCACAGAGAAGTGGAGGTGATTATTTTCATCTCCCACAGAGCAGTCTCTCTGATTCTGACCTCAGGTGCTGCTGTAAGTCTCGAGGCTGAGTATGATTTTGTTTTGAGAAACAGTCACTGTTTTGTGGTAAAAGTCACAGTGAAGCTATTAAACAACTTTCTCACTGATAAAAATGCCACTTGCTGAGTCTACAGGGTGGAGGAGACACATTTTCTCATTCATACAGAAACATTATGCGATGCACACATGGATCCACAAGGACACCAGGGCTCTCGGTGTGTGGCCATGCAGGATTTGCTAGAACAGGAAATGGAATCTAAACGATGTTATCAACAGACAAGCAAATAGTGTAAGATTGTAAACAGGCTGCCCACATCTGGACCAGTTCTGTCCTCTGTCCCTCTTGCTGCCTACCTATCACACACCATGGAGAATTTAGACCAGGATTTAGTTTTTGTGGCCCGTGAGAATTCAGTTTCTCAAAATAGGCCCAATCATAGGGGCACAGACTTCTACTCTTTCTTAACCGAATGGACAGGCTTGCACTCAACCGAGGTCAATTAGTTTCCGTCCACCTGCACCCACATTGCTCGTGGTCCAAGTGCCTCTCTCAGCAGAGGCATGCGAGGGTTGCCCTTCTAACAAAGAACAATGTAGGGCAGGAGTAAAGTGGAAGCAGCTTTTCATAATGAAGGATGGAAATCCTTGCTGGAACCATATTTAAAGCCTCAAGGGAAAACACATGGCGCATATTATTGCCAGGTTGGAATTTATGATTGTAAGGGATTAGTGTGGCTTCAGTTTTGTATCTATTTATTTCTAGGGTAAGAGTATAACCATGTTGTCGTCTGATTCTGTATCATCGTAGTAACATAAAAAAAAAAAAAAAGATGTGCTGGTTTGATGACTCGAGCCTACCAGCATCACTTCAATTACAAGCACGATCCAACTGTAATTTATGTTGAACAAAACCACAAGGTAGACAACACGTTGTACTCCAGTGGTTTTGCCCTGCCGTGTTATCAACACAACTCACAAAGTGTCTTTTACGAAGCAAAGTAGAACTGGGTGTACCGCTGTCACTACCATGACTCTTAACCACACTGGTGGCTTGGTGAGCCTTTTGATGACATCTCTTTACATCTAGATTTGCAGATGTATAATAAAACACACCAAAGTTTCATGACAAAATGGACAGACGGAAAGTCCTGAGCTGAGTTTTCCACGGACTGTGATCCAAGCTCTGCGTTGCTCTTACCGGATGAGGCTATGAGACTTTTTAATGATTTTTTTCCCTAGAAATAGAGTCTGAAAGTCACATCGCGTGTCAATTGTTCCTAGCATTTATCTTTGGTGGACAAATTACTTAGGGTCACCTAAATCCTGCCTGATGGTATCTCATAAAACAACAGTTGTCTACTGCCATGCTAACAGGTCTGTGAGGCTGTGCTTAGGTCAAGCAGTGCTTTGAGGTTTTCCTTACAACATGTTAAGTAGTAAGTTTAGTGTTACCTTCCTAACCGATGCCCAGGCAGCACCGAGTTGAGGTCAATATCAGGCTTTCATTACAAAATTTGCTCACATTGACAATGCTAGCATATTGACATCTTCACCACCATAGTTTAGTCTGTAAGTATGCGAACCAATGCCCAGGCAGCGATATGTAAGTTAAATGCTAAAGACATTATGACCAAATCTGCTGATAATAACAATCCTAACATTTTAGGGAGGTATGATATTTAACATATTAACCATCTTATTTTAGCATGTTAGCATGCTAACTGATGCACAGCATTGATCAGAGGTAAATGCTAATGTTATCATGACAAAAGTGTAAAGCTTACAATGGCAATATGTTGAGCACATACAATGTTTACAACCTACCATCTTATTTTAGCATGTTAGCATACTAATCAATGCATAGGCAACTGTACTTTGGGGTAAATGCTAATGCTATCATGACAAAATTCTAATGATGACAATGCTAAAATGTTAAGCAGGTATCATGTAGATGTTCACCATCTTAACTTGGTGTGTTATTTTGATTTCAGCTAAATGCTAATTCCTTTATCACAAAACTCTCATGATGATGACGCTAACATGTTAAAGAGGTATAATGTTTACCATGTTGAATATCCAAAAGTGTTAGCATCCTAACATTTTATGATCAGCACTCAACACAGAGTACAGCTGAAAGGCAAAGTTTTGCAAGTCATATACTTAAATAAATGTGTTGGACTAATTACATTTGAAATGTATGATTTCACCAGAGGTCAGCTGACCACCAATTCAGCCTTATAGTGAGAGGAATGTGTGCAGACTTCCAAGTGTTACGGCAATCAATCAAATAGTTGCTGAGACATTTCACCCAAAACCAGAAAATTAAAGAGATTCATTCTTTGGAGACCATGGATGTCTGGACAAAGTTTCAATCCAGTTGTTGTTGAGATTAAGTTAAGATAAAGACTGAGTCAACACCAAAGTGATGGACTGACCAACATTACAAAAACACATTAAACGACTTCATACTGGTTGGAGTGAGTGACTGAATTGACTCAACATGTCTTAACAACACAGCTTCTCCGTCATGTCTTGAGAATGTGGAGCATGCTGGTTCCTGGGAAGTCTCGCCACTAAAGTCATCAGCCTGGCACCCACACGACCCCTGACCCCAGTCCCGACCAGCCGCTCTCAACCAGTCACAATCAAAGGAAAAGACCAGAGTCCCTCTGCAGAGGGTCTCACAGTACACAGGAAGAGGTGGACAGGCACAGACTTGCCTGCCGAAACACATTTCTTTAACACCAGTCTTGTTTATCTCTTGAGTCTATTAAACTGAGAGCCAATAACATTTCTGCTGAAAGCAAATGCAGCACAAACTGATCATTTGAATTTTACTGTGGTGGAAAACATCTGCCCTTGTAGGTATGAAATAGACAAACATTTGGGCAAACGCACTCTCACACACACACACACACACACACACACACACACACACACACTTGAGTCACAGAATTCTGAGGCGTTATTGGATCTTAGAAAAATATCTGGTAATCAATATCATGTGATGTGTGTGTGTGTGTGTGTGTGTGTGAGGGGAGAGAGAGAGAGAGAGAGAGAGCGAGAGAGAGAGAGAGAGAGAGAGAGTTTATTGGTTCTGAATTCCAGTCAGCATGCTGTGTGTCACGAATGGTAGATTTGTGCAATGTGACAGCAGCAACAGGAACCTGTCGTGTTTATGAAGGGAGTACAAATCACTTTCAGAGGCCTTTGAAGAGATTTACCACCACCACCTTGTTGGTGGTGCCTAATTACGCCCACTAATTAAAGGCTCAGTGTGCAGGATTTAGTGGCATCTAGCGGTGTGAAATTGTAACCGACTGAACAATCCTTGTGTGGTTGTGTCAAAAACATGAAAGGCCCACTCCAGAGTTGGTGTTTGGTTTGTCTGTTCTGGGCTACTGTAGCAACATGTCAGACTCTGTGGAAGAGGAACCACTTCCTCTGTAGATGTACAGAGCTCATTCTCAGGTAATAAACTAAATGATTTGTAGTTTTACTAAAATGTAATTATAAATCTTATATTCCATTTCTGCCTGTAGATACCCCTAAATCCATTTAAGCTGAACAGAATGTCACATTACATGGAAGCACGATACTCCTAAAAGCAATAAACAGTGTGGATATCGTGTGAGAGTTTGAGGGTGAGGGAACTCTTTTAGACATTTGGGGAATACTCAGTTTGATAACTGAGTGTCAACCATAAGTGTTATGTGTTTTTTGTTTTTGTTTTTGTTTTTATTGGTAGCAAAGAACTTTTCCTCTGCTGGTTTGACTTCTTTCTCTATATTTGTGAAATTTGGCATACATAATCAAGCCAAGACATAGATAGACAGAAATATGGTGAACGATAAATGATCTTGAAATAGACTAGGAAACTGTAAAAAGAACATTAACCTGGGGAAAGATGGCACACGTGAAAAATTAAGTCCGTAAAAGTGCCTTGATTTTCTTTTATACGAAAAAATAAATAAATCTCAATTAGTGTAATTCAAATAAACAACCTAAAGAAACAATCCTTAATCATAAGGTTACATGTCTTGCCTTAATTTTCTGCCCCTGATCATTTCAATAGCATCTGGCTGGAGAAATCTGTGTGTACAAGCTGATCAGACGTCAGAGCTCCAGACTAACCTTTCAGATTGGTTGCACTGGAATCACATTGTGTAAATGACTGTAAACAGTGATAAAGGTGTGAATACAGATTGACAGATTTTTAGATGCATATGCGACCAACAGTTGCGCCCTGGACCCTGTGTGAAGCGTATGTATGTGCTGTTGTACATACATACAAGGTGAGCAGTCAAGATGTAGTAAACCGACTTGTTCAATCATTTCATATCCCATCATAGATAGTCTAAAACTCAGGGTTGAGTTTTATCTGCATGTGTGTGCCGTGGAAGCAGAAGCTAATTTTCCACAACACACATAGTTCCTTTTGATGATCCTGATAACTCGAGCTTGAGACCTGAAAATTTGCAGGCCATGCTTATCTAAAGGACATCAGCATGTTGGGGTAACAGTGGAATGTCTGCCTGATATCACCTCACCAGGTTCTGCAGCTCTCACAAAGCTTGAGACTGATGCAAAAGTAATTCTCAGTGTAATCTTGATGTTCAGAATGCATTTGTATTCACAAAAGATTTTTGTGAGAACATAAAGATCATGCAGTAAATTACCGATTTGATCTTGCGCCTTTCTTCTTTTACAAAAACTTCACTTTTCTCACAACAACGGCGACACTAATGAGCCTCTCTGCAGTAAATAACGTGCGAGTTGCTCGCACACCAGCCGCCAGACACGGCAGCTCACACACGCAAACAAACTCACAAGTTTGGTGGTTTTCTACCACGCGTCCACACAGCGAGTGATGCAGTGGTGCATCGACGGCCTGGCTGTTTTTTAATAAAAAACGCTTTTTAATAAAAAAGCAGCCCAGAGGGAAGTGGTGACGTGCTGAGAAAATGTCTGAAATGAGGTCTTGTCAGCATATTCTTCCAACACTTCTACTACAGATTTATTCACTTTCTCTATCATCTCGTAATGTGCCGAGTCTATCTTGACTGTTAAAATGCTTTTGCAATAAATTTCCGTTATTGTTGCTGTCATATCTGTGCAGTCCGTGCCAGGATCTCCCAGTGTGTGAACGTTAAAGTGTGTGCGAGCTTCTTTACAGTCGGACCTTAAATCATTTCTCGGTTGTTAGTTGGGTTTCCAACTATGTCAAGAATTTCTTCTATCCACAATAAATGTTCCAGCCTGTCGGTGCAATTAACATCCAACACTTTGTACTTCTTTAATGTCAAAGTCTTCATTCTTATGTTCTTAAATAGCCTCACTGGATTTACTGCACCACAATATATCTACCATCATAACAGACTACATTTCTCCATTCGTTTGAAAGCAGGTCTTCGTGTTTCTGTTTTTATCGTAGTTTTTGCTGTTTTCTTTTCTCCATTGGACCTCACAGCACAGAAAGCTTCCCACTATTGTCCCAGATTTATGAGACGCCACTGAAGGCCAGCCTTAAATAAGATGTTAGGTTTGCTTTGTAATTAAACGCAAACTGAATAATCTCAGCTGGTGATGGATGCCTCTAGAGCTGCTCCCGACCAAAGATTTCCCAAGTCCACTTGTAACTGCATGGTTATGATGTTGTCAATTTAATTATTTAGATATATATTGTCTGGCCATGTTCAGTTGAACAATACTGAGAACGGATCTGTTGCCCACTAGCCTGGCTCTGGTTCTGATGCTCATTCCTCCCTCTGGTTAGCTGCACAGCTAACAGAGCTGAATTGTGGCTACTGCGACCAATGAAAATTTGGTCGACTAAGGTCCCGATCACACAGAGACATGTTGCTTCAGGTACAGTCGCTAGAAAACACATTGGGAAAGCGTGTTTTGGGTAAACAGCCAAACCACCCAATCAGCCATCATATGTATGACTGTGTGCCTTGCAATGACAAGGTAAACATATTTTAAACTTTAAAAAGATGCATTTCCAGTGAGGCGTCTCGGTAGGATCGGCCACTAAGGCCTCTTCTCATCGACTGACTGTTCATTCAGGTGTTAGGTGCCTCCCTCCTCATCTGTGAAACAACGTAAATGTCCAGCAGTGAAGTCTGAATGCAGCCTGATCTTTATAAGGATGGGATGATTTTAAAAAAAAACAGGTGTCTTTTATATTTTTCATAGTAAGAGAAGGAAAAAAAACCCCATCAAATTAAAAGAAATATTGTGTTTATCTCTGATCAGTAAAGCCACCAGTCAAACTGCTTATGTCTTCTCAGCTGGAATCTCCCTTCGGCCTCCTGCTGAGTGTTTACATGATGAACCCCTGTCTGCATTTCTTGCCTCCCTTCTGCAGCTGAGCGCTAAGCTCTTCTGAAAGTTTGCCTGTTTAACCCCCGGAGGGAGCGTACTCTGGCTCCGGTTGCATCCTCTGTGGCGGTGGTCTCTGCAGGGGAACTAATCTGTGTAACGCCAGAGGAGGAGAGACACTTACTGTAAACTCCATATCATCTTATCTGTTCAGTACTTGGGAACACAGGGTTTATTTGATTGGCAGGACCACTTTAGCATTAAAAAACACTTGTGTTGTGTAATAGATTGCTGTTCTCTCCGGTTGTCTTGTAGCCTTCACACTCTGCTGTTGATCAGGGTAGCTCAGCCTCAGCTTGCATACCACCAGAGATAAACTGAAGGGGGTACATTCTTCCCTCCTTTAGGTAATCCCTAAATCATGCAGGCTTGACTGTGTTTTTTTGCTTACCTTCTTGGCCATTTCTTGACCTTCTTCGTTTAATTGCCTCAAGTATGCCTGGGGAGGTTTTTCTTTTTGCAGGGGCTCAGGGGGTGGCGGCGTGATTGATGGGCGGACTCTGTGATGAAACCACTGGACAGGATCGTTCTGTCACTGTTTGATTTAGCCTCCGGAAAAAGGTGTACCCGTTACCTCATCAGAGAGTGGGGCTGAACCTTGTTTGAAGTTTGAACCGAGGAAATACTCCTCCAGGGCAGTTGAACTTCTCATACCATAATCTGGGGGGCGAGTCTTCTAAACTCTAAACTCTGAAGAGTCTTTTAAATGATGCTTTGTCACGGCAGTTGACTCAGTCATCGTCAACTATGCTGAATGAGATTTTTTTTTATTGACATGAGGACATGAGGTTTCACTTTCCTGCAAAAAACAACATGGGCTTGTAGATTTGTGTCAGTTTCAGAGGACATGGTCTGTTTGATGGCTTCCAATAGTTTTCTTATTTACAACTCCTGTGTTAAAGTCTTAGCTGTTTGTGGTCTTTGTGTCCATCGCTGGTTCTCAGAGGCATTTAAGCCCCCCTCAGCTGGAGTCGCCTGTTGTGGCCCGTTGTGTAATGCCCTTCATCTTTTAAAAGCTGCTCATTGCTACAACACCAGATTGATTTCAACATGAACAAATATATTTTATATTTCTCTGGGGTATGTGGGGGCCAGGCAGGGTGAGAACCAAGAATCTGTATGAATGCTGGCATTGTCTGCAGGGATACACACACGCGCACACACACACACAGCTCCCCATAGCGCCCTCCTTTGTGCTTTCTTGAACGCCTTGTCGTGTCTGAACTAAACATTTGTCTGCTTTAGATTTAACACTTAAACACCACATCATGCTCACCTTTTTTTTTTTTTTTTCCAGCCTGTCTTCACTGACACAGCAGAAAAATCGACCTTTGACCCCTGACCATGAGCGGCTTGCTCGTAAATGTTTCCTTCAAATGCGCTCTTCCTCGTAATGTTCCTCTCAGATGGGAAATCCCCTCGTATCTGGAGATTTATGGGGAAAGTGAGTGAAAGGTCTACAAAATTTCTTAAGTGGTTTGGTCTCATGTTATCTCTCTGCTGAGAAAGTGCTGACGTCTGAGACAAATATGATAATGGGATAGTCTGATATTTTGAAATATACACTTTTTTACTTGTTTGCTATTGTTGAAAGGGAAATGTGTCTCATCAGGCTTCACATAGGCAATAGAGCTATGACTATTTCTCAGTTAATAGATCAAAAGTAAGTTATTTGCCAGCTGTATTGTTAATTGACAAGATCACTTGTTTTCTTCAACACCATCCTCTGTTATATTTACAATATTTATGTGTATCTCGGGAGAAGCTTAATTCTGAGATGAGACAAATGATACCACTTTTGGTGAGTATGAAGTTATAGTTGGTTAGCTTAGCTTAGCATAATGACTGGAAATGGGGGGAACCAGCTAGCCTGATTCTGTCCTGAAGTTAATAGAAATTAGAGCTTAGATCGGGCCCAAAAATTCAAGCCCAACACGACCGGAGCCCGTGCACGTTGTGTTCGAGCCCGGCCCGGCCCAACACAATGACCATAACTTCATCAATTTCGCCATGATGACAGTTTTTTTTGTGCTAAGCTAAGCTAACCAGCCGCTGGCTCCAGCTACACTTTTGATGTACAGACATGAAATTGGTGTCAGTCTTTTCATCTGACTTAGAGCAACACAGCAGCCTCATATGTCTACACAAGATGCATTCAGGCACCTTATTCAGTTGTAGGTCACCTGCGTTTTGCAACTGCCCATAACAGCCAGCACATAATCACTGTAATTACGTGAGTAAAACAGGACAAAACAGACTTAAAGTGTAAAAATATGCTCTGAGTTGCTCTGAGACTGTGAAACCTTAGTCATTCTGTGTCCTGTCTAGACGACTGGATTGATTAAAACAGAAAAAACGACTGTAAGCTCAGTCACACGTGATGTCTGAAGTGAAAAACATGTCTGAAACGCCTCCTGTGTAGACTCCATGTGCAAAAAAACGGTGATGAATATTAACAAAACAACAAAAACTTTCCCCAAACTCCTTTAAGCTATTGCAACACAGTAAAGGTTACACATTTAAATCCTGAGTGCTGCTACCTGCGGTATCCCATGTGTGGGCTCAAGTTCCAGTCTGTATACACCTTTGATACACACACCACATCCTCAAGCAAAGGCAAAGAGACAAAACACAACTGTTAGCCACATTTCAGCTTTCCGGGCCCGTCACAGTGTGTTTTTCCAAACTTGAAAAAGGGCTCCTTTATGTGAATGGAAACTGGTGGAGTGTGAAATCAGAGGCTCTTAGCGTAAAAATAAGACGTCGGCTAACCAGGGCTGTTTTTAGAAGTCCCTGAGAGAAAGCGTGTGTGTGTGAGTGTGTGTTACTGTATTTTGGGCAGGAGGGAACGTGAGAGACGTGTTGGGAGGAGTGCATGTAGGCGTCAGGGGAGGAGGAAGAAGACATTATAGGTGATTTTCCACCCCGTCTGCACTACTTAAAACATACACACCTCTTGTTTTCAAGGTTTCCACACAAAGCTGCCCTTGTGTCTCCTGAAACTGCCCGGGAAGCGAGATCAGAGGCGGGGAAAGAGTGTGATGGTTGACTGGGGATACAGTAGCGGTGTCAGGTGGCCTCAAGATAGCTTAGAGAAAAGGTCATCTAGTCTCTCAGTGTCAGCTCCCACAAAGCTTAACCGGGCTGTCACCGGAGATGGAGAGGAAAATGGAAGCAGTCATTTCCCCTCGCCCCGCCAAATGATGTCAGCCACAGGGCAGACAGCTACAGATGTACAGCAACCACCTCTGTGCGAGTTTCCTGATCCAGATTAGCTCATAATGGACCTGAACTGTGTTTTGATAAGTAATAGATGCTGGATCACGAGCGCCTGTTCCACATTCTGGGTTCCTTGTGAGTTCAGGCCGCTGTGGTCAAGTATCATTGATTTTCCCCCCTGAAGCCAAGCCAGCACCAAGGCGTGCAAAACTAATTCAAAGTCAAGGTTTCTCCTGTGTACAGTGGTTATTATTATTATTCTATCACAGTTTATTCTACTGCCCCTGCCAGGGGTATTTAAGAAAGATGACAGATGGATGGAGCAGTGATGGTCGGCCTTTCCCAGCGTCATGTCATGTCTCCTGTGTCTCCGCGGGGTAGTGAAAGAGGCTTTTTAGGAGCGACAGCAGTGAGGCTTTTTCAGGCATTCCTTTGACATGACCTTATAGGAGGAACCACGCTCGGGCCCAGGGTGGGGCGAAGACAGGCAGAAAGAGGCCACTGTGAGCGGCTGTCAGCAGGACGGACAGATGAATAAAGAGGGCTGGTGTGATGGAGAGAGCAAGGAAAGTGAGGGAGGGGAGGACATCAAGGTGGACAACTCTACCCATGACATCACTGGGAGGAAGCGCTCGCCTCACGCTCCCCGAGCATGTGCTCAACCTGTTAGCCGTGTTGCATGTAACATAAACCTCGACCGGCTGGCGGGTTTCCTGACTCACGGTCCACATCTCGTGTTAAAGTGTTATTTGATTTAGCAGCGGAGCCAAAACAAACCCTTGTCTGGTTCATTTAGCTGAGATTATCAAGCGACTTAGTCACACCTCCAGCGTACAGTGAAGACATTATGCGACCTTGTGTGTACAGTAAGCATGTGCTGAAGCAGGATTTTGTCTATGAAGGCTCGCGAGTTAATGAAAGACTTCAGGGTGCTTGATGGAGAGGTTAATTTGTAGAGGCTGTAGTGTTTTCCTGTCCAATTAGCGTCACACATACAGCGCGGGCACCCTTTACTTCTGTAGGTTTTCCAGCATGTGATCCGACACGTGTGCGCCAATAGAAATGCCTCATCCTCATCTTGTCAAATCCTGCTGAAGTCTGGTTGGACAGGGTGGTCCTGTATTGTCTTACAGAGGTGGATCTTCCAGTGTAAACACTCAGAAACAGATATAAGTTGTTCTCCAGACTTCCAGGAATTTCTGAAGTTCCTTGAATCGTCTGTCAAAGTGCTCTTTGAAAAGATCCAGAGTGGAAGGAAGCGGGGCGCTCGCCTCATGGGGAGGCAATCAGCCTTTTAGACAAACTTTCCCATTGCGTGTTCCTCGTGCCAGGCGTCGGTGCCAGTGCCTCCCCTCAGGCAGAGCTGCTGTAGCTCTAAACTGGCAATAAAACGCTCTGTTTGTGTGCGTGTGCAGCTTTTCCCTCGCCAGACAAATATAATCCCAATCCTACTTTCATTTGTCGGTGATTTACAACTATTGTGAAATCGCCTCGATGTTCTATACATCCAGATGCTCGTGTCCAAATGCCAGCCTCTTGAAGTGCCATATGTTTTGTCGTGCTTGTGACTCATTAATTAAATGGACCACGACTGTGGAAACCATAAAGATCCCATTGTTGCGCTATCTAATCAGAAGCCTTCTGTCCATTCCATGTTGGTACTCGATACGTTGTCATGATTGATGTATTTCTCTTTATGGGGGCTTAATATTGACTTTTTGTTGATTCTCATTACTTCTGCCCAGGAGGCGATGTTCTCACTGTGTTTATTTGTTTGTCTGTTGGCAGGTCTGGATAAAGAGCTGGAATCAGAACATTTTTGTTAATTTCTCAGGGGGATAAGGCATGGATGTTGATGAAAAAAAATCTGGCACATTTAGGTCGTTGGTGTCTATGAGTGAGTACAAAAGGAGACTGTTGGGCCTTGGTGAAGGTATGCGCTCTACTGAGTGCCATTGAATTGTTCTGCTGGTTAATGTCTTAGCTAACTGATTAATTGTTCGGTCTGTAAAACAGCAGAAAAGGGTGAAAAATTCAGATCTCATCATCTTAGACCAAGAGTCCAAAACAAAACATTATCGTGAGTCCATGAAGCTTCTTATATTAAATTAAATGTTTGGCATTCTTGCCTGTAAAAATTCCTTCACAGCCATTGCTGATCATTTTTTCTTTGATGGAAGCCTAAGTTTCAACATCAGTAATAATACAATCTCTTTGGTTTACTTTAATTTAAGAAAAAGACCCTTCATCTAACAAAAAACAGAATTCTCTCACTTTAAATGATGCCTAAACACAAGCGCCTGTCTCTGATAGAAAATAATTAGAGAAGCCAGTAGCTTCCAGTACTTGCTATTCGCCCGTGCTGTGGACACAGTTGTACTGATTGTGTGAGATACAGTTCTGATTCCAAGCCCTTGTGATGAACTTACAGCCGAGCCAGCTAACCCCTTACTCGAGGTATTTGTCGCCACAATCCAGTTAATAAACCCTCTTATCACAAAGTTCACCCCATGTTGTGTCTACACCGCTGAAGTATTTGGCCTTGTTATGTCTTCTTAAAAAACACCTGCACTCATGATTTGCCACTGAACCAAATACAGACAGATGATTATGTGGTTTACTGGCTTGTTTGGGGGATAAATACCTGGTGCCG
Source organism: Acanthopagrus latus (assembly GCF_904848185.1). Lineage (NCBI taxonomy): Eukaryota > Metazoa > Chordata > Actinopteri > Spariformes > Sparidae > Acanthopagrus > Acanthopagrus latus. The sequence goes on along the minus strand of NC_051049.1, from coordinate 15,429,302 downwards.
AAAATGGCCCAAACCCTCCGCTTCGTGACACAAATATTGGTCTAGTGACAGTAAACTTTCTATTGGTCTGGTAGGAAGAATGACCTCTGTGTTTACAGAGGAGTAAATAATCTCCCCATTAAAACATTCCCTGGATAGGTACAAACAACCTCAGTGCTCCACAGACAGATGGCTGGAGTACTTAAAGCCAGCAAAGATATACTTCCCTGTGTTTAAAAGTCCATATTTTCTTGTCAGTTAAATATTTTTTACAAGCGCTGGTGTAAGTGAAAACATTTTTTTGTTTGTCTTACAAAGGCCGTCACCGGAGAGACGAGACCTTTTGGCCAGAGAGTGATCTTTATCATCTGGTTGTTTATGTGTGATGACATGGAAACACACCTCCTCAACATGTCCCGCACTAATGGATTGGTTTGTACTGGATTTTGTGACTGTACATTCCTGAACAGCTGTATCACATCGACTGTTCTAACGCAGACACGACTCCTCTCCTTCACTGGCGTTAGTACCGTTGTTGGCTGTGTGAGGACACCGTTATCACGCTCACAGATGTTTCAGCTGGAATGCGTTCGATGCAAAGTGGTGTGAGGCCGTGCTGTACTGGAGGTAACTGCCAATGATCTAATGTACCTTTCCAGGGAGGGTCAATGGGCCAGATGGTTATTTAACATGCAGGCTGAAAACTGCGGGAATCGTGTGGGTGTGTTGTTACAGGTACCGGTGAGAAGATGAAATGTGATCTAGAAAGTCCAGTTTGAGTTGAACATCGGTGTGTTTTAAGGCTCATCAGATGCTAACACTGTTGTTTTTCTCTGTCTTGATCACCATGAGGTAAACATTTTTCATTCTAATAGGACGAGCCTTGCACTCAGTTGTACACACAAACGTCTGCTTTGAAGAGTTACAAAAATTGTCAGACGTACGCAACACTCAAATCTGATGTCTGACTGGTTTTCTGGGGAGGAGGTTGTAGATGCTGTTCCTACGTACGGTACGAGCAGCACTTCTCTTAGGACGTGTTGACACTTTTGAACCAGTGCCAGGAGGTCTGAAGGACTTTAACCTTGAAATCCTCACTGCATGTGGACTCCTCTGATCTCCTGTAGCTGCTCTTGTGTCCAGTGTTAACCTGAACACTAACCTCTGTCGACTTCACTAGAGTTTCCTGTCCTCTTGGGACCTATACTACACTTTGAAACAGCATGTCTCTCAAGTATTCAGGACTGCGGTTGCCAGGTTTGACCACTCGTTGCCAGCCCCTCGCTCATTATTTGAGGGAAAGCCCCTCGCCTCTGACAAGCTATCTGTGTGACTGTCTCCAGGCTTGTTTGCAGCGTTGGGAAACTTGCTTTTTGTCACAACATCATCACTGTGTTTGCGGCACCAGCCCAAGCCGATTTACATACCTGTGAATCCTGCAGGAGGCCCAGAGCAGAAAGGCATGCAAATGGACGTTTGGCTTGGCACCCCTCGGTGCCCACATCAAGAGCACTTCTCTCAGAGTGGTAGGGCGGTCCAGCAGCTCCAACACAGGTCGCTCTTTAGTGAGGAGGGCAAACTGAGGGCTTAGACTGAGTGTTAGTTACTCACCTCTACAGGTGCTCCTTTGAAACTCACACAAGAGGAAAAATGCACTCACGGCTTACAAGATGTACACTTCAGCATGTGCTCACAGATTTGCTTTTGATTGCAGAGTTTTAGTGTTGCTGCGATTTAAAGTCTTGTGCAGTTTAATGAGAGAATAAACTGACAAAATTCAGATAAAATACTTTTTCGTTAACATTTTGGAGGGTCGTTTTTAAAGTTCTGAGTTGAGATTAGGGGCAATATATTGCAATTTTTCCATAGCCTCCCCAGCTGTGATATTAAAAAACTAAATATTGATATTGTGTCAATATAACACATGATGGCATCGTCTGAATAATCTTACAAAGGTGTTTGTGCATCTTCTGTTTATCACTTTATCTGGTTTCACTGTTTGGGACTTGACATACACACTTTCCCAGGCAAAAACAAAGGCGAAACATTTGATTTATTCCATTATTTATGTTCCAGAAATTATACTATACCATGGAATATATTTTATTTCACGCATACCGCCTAGTCCCAGCACGAGAGGTAGCACAATAGCTAACAGAGGTATACACAGAAAATGATTTACTTTCTCAGTATCCGTGTTCTCCTCTGTGGCAGACACAGGAGAGACGAGTCATGTTGATTTACCCACACGTGAATGTTTCCAGGCTGTATTGGTTTCCATTACACTCTCTCTCTCTCACTTCAGTTTGATGGTAATCTTACTTTTAAACCCGTGATTGATTTGTGCTCTGTCACCCTCAGGGGGTGTTTTAACTGCTCGCTCGCTCAGTTTGATGTATGAGCATGTGTTTTCGTTTCACAATCTCTGAGTTTGGACCCTTTTTGGGGTTTTTGACAGCTTGATCAAGTGCTCCGACTCCCAGAAACTTTCCATTTTGAATTATCTGTTTCCATAAAGTAGCAGTGACCATCTTGTACGTGCGAGAGAAGGTGCTGGTGAATATTAATGTAATCACCCCAGAGTGAATCATGCACTGAAACACACAGTAGATCTTGTCTAATTTCTTTTGATACCACTGTTCCAGATAACTCCTGGGGAGGATTTTTCTTGCCCAGCCAACGAAAATGAAAAATGTTCCTAAATAAATGGTCATTTCTATAGGACTACTACTACTACTACTACTCTTTGGCTATTAACAAAGTGCTATATCTGATAGAAATGTCAGCCTTGACGCTCAAACTCTGTGATGAAAGGGTTAAAATACAGTGAGACTCACTCGTTCAAGGTTTTGGGATGTCTAGTCTCTGGACAATAGATCTGGCAGTGGCTGAGCACAGCTGTGTTTGTGCTGGGATGGTCTACTGGAGAAATTCCCTCCTTCCTCCAGTTTGACCCTCTGGCCCGAGCCAGGTTGTCCCCGAGGGGCTGAGGGCATCCGAGGCAAGAGGATGAGGAAGCAGGCGACCAGACTAACTTCCCCCTCACGTCTTCCCTCCTGTGTCACCCCGCCCGCTCTGATTTCTGCTCTTTTTATCTCTCTGAGTCCAGACGAAACATATCAACAGATAATTATCAAATCCAGAAAAGCCATCGACAGATCCTTTAAGGAGGGTGTCCTCCCTGAGTTATGCTGTGGCGACTTTGTGTGGAATGCAGCAGCGGAGGACACGTGATAGAGCTGGATGTTGTGTGCTGGAGGTTGCGCCATCATTTAGAGAACAGAAATCCTCCCCCACATACACTGACGCTGATCGCATCATTGTTTAATGCACTCCATGTTTTACTGCATGCTTATGTGTTGCATTTGAGACTTTGGTGTCTTCTACTTCACTGGAATGTGATTTATAGCTATATTAACTTTTTACAATATAATGTGTATAAGATTAGACCTCAAAATCTAATTACTGCTTATGTAAGAAAGCTGAATACTGATGTACATTTAGTTGATAATAACTGTAGTCACATGGGAAATATAAAAAGCATGGGATCATATTTCCCATGTGGAGAAAAAAACAAAAAACAAACAACCCATGATTGATGCAGTATCTCAGGGGAGGGGTTCTGCCTGTAAGACCCACGACTTTGTTTTCACATCAGTACCCCGTGTTTGATGAATCTCTCTCAGGAAAATATTTTGAAGTTTTATCTGAGCTATTTTATGTGAACTCTGGCCTTGCTCCTAATCAGTAATACTCAGTCTTTCTTCAGTTGTCACAAGTCCTAACATGTACTTCACCTGGCCGACGCTCTCTTCCTACCTTGGTTAGTCGGGGCTGTCTCTCCGGGCGGCTCCAGCCAGGTGATCTGACCAGGAATGCGCTCGACGCCACCTCGGTCTTTGGCCTTTCAGGGGTAACCAAGCTCGTCCAGCTGGGCTTTTTTTCTCTCCTGCCTCTTCTGTTGCCACATGAAAGAGACCCAGTTCTGTCTGACAGGGGGAGTCATTCTTCATAACCGTGTGGGTTGTTTGTGGGAAGAAAAGAACTTCTGCTTCTTCTATTAGAGCGTGTTTTTTATTATGTATTGTGCAGACTTTGTGGAAATCGTTTGCCTCCCCCGTAGGAAAACACAAAGTGTTTCTGTATCTCCGTGGGTCATTGGACTACTGAACTACTGATTTCTCGGCTCTTGGATAAATGTGGGAATTCTTGATCTTTGTCTTTCTTATTCTACCCTTGAAAACAATACAACATGTATAAAGATGTTCATTGTCCTTCTCTGGAAAACATGAGCTGGTGCTGAGTGGCAAAATAGATTCAGTCAGTTGTGTATTTGGCAGCCAGGCTTTGTTGACCTTGAGACGCTGTGAACACTTGGCTCTGCTTGTCGTTTGCACCTGTTGGGATCGTGAAGGACTCAAACAAATGCAGTCAGATGTTTCTCTGCGATGCTGTGACTGGGTTGATTTTTCTGCGCAAGATATCCAGTCCTTCATGAGAAAGCACGCTCATTGTCTGCAGCCTCGTCTCCTTTCACCTCTGCGTCTGTTTTTTATTTTCTCAGCATGTCATCCTCCTTCTGTTTCCTGCTCTCTCTCCAACTTTTTTACCAAACACAACATGACTCAACTTTTTTATAGATGAATATTCATTCATGATGAGTTTTTATGCGATAGAGAATAATTTTAGAAAGACAAAAGGTTAGTAACAAAGGTCACAGGGCATCATATCAGAATCAGAGTCAGAATCAGAATACTTTGTTAATCCCCAGGGGGGAAATTGTTTAAATATGTTTAAATATATCTACAATATATCTACAACTGTTTCCCTCTCGATGGTAGATTGGCTGGGTTGAGTTCAAGGACCTGTGTGATGAGTCAAAGCCATCGAGGGATATTGTGCAAGGTGTCCATGCTGGAACTTGAGTGTGATTATGATCTTATCTGATAGGGACCAGACATGTTCTGATGGTTGAGTTCTCCCAAAATGATGTCTTCTTTAGGAGATAAAAGAGCATCCTAAAGCTGTAAGAAACCAGCTCGCACCACCAGACATCTGCGATCTTTTTCTCTGCACTGAGTTTTGTGTTGTTCTTTCTGATCCACGGCACTTGTGTGTTGAGGGATACCAGAGGGTTGATGTTTACATGCCTTTGATGTTAAAGGAAAGAGTCTTAACTGATGTACTGTAACCTATGGGGTCCTCGATGCAGAGCTAGAAACCTCAGGAAGATGTTACAATAAGAGGTGATTGTCGCTTGGGTCATATGTCCATTAAATGTAGTAGTTTTGTGACATTTAGACCTTTTTTCAACTAGACCTTGTCCTGGAAATAAGACCTTTCTTGCTTTCTTATTTTCAGAAAAAAAAAATCACAAATTCTAACAGACATCTGATCTACAGCTGAAACTATTAGTCTATTAATCAAGGAGTCGATAAAAAGAAAAACGAACTGTAGAATTTCTCAAGCATGAGTCATTGGTTTCAGCTTCTCCAATAAGAGGATTAGCTGCTTCTCTCTGTTTTGGACATTTGAAAGACGTCACTGTGGACAAATTGAGAAAATGATGGGCAGATTCACAAATGATTATCTTTTTGATTTTGTCTAGTAGGGCTTAATAGGCTCCGGCACAATCTGAAAGCCATGTTGCTGTTACATCATAAATAATGACTACGCACGACTGTCATTGCAAATAATCATTCACATTTCCATCATCCTGCAGCTGTGCAACTCTGGCTCACATGTGGAAGAAGTTGTGAAAGGGTCTCTGAAAAACAACTGCAAATAATAAGTCAGCTTAGTCTTAATAATAAGTAAACAGTATAACAGTGTGTCTCAGATGTGGACTTTGTCGGTTTACTTATGTTGACATGATGGTTCAAGAGAAACCATGATGATGATGATCTCAGGACAACACAGACGTATCAGATAAATCAAGAGCTCCTCCCAGCTTCCTGTCTATCACTGCACACGCCACTGTTATTTTACTCTCAAGTCCTTCTGTGTGGTTTTGATTTGTGCAAATTAAAACTCCAAACCGTAAAAATATATTTTGAATGAACTGCTACACACAGCCACTTTTGTTTTCTTTAAACATAAAGCATACACTTTGTTAAAATGTACCGTTTCTGTTTGGGTTCTTTTATCAGTCAACCAGCCGCCAGCACTGATAGAAAACAGCTGCTGTTCTTCATCCTGTCTGTCTTTGAGTCCTTCACACTGGACGTGGTCTGCACTGTATCAGTATCACTCATTAACACACTCCCCCGCCACAGCCAGTCTTATCTTGCTCATAGCTACTAACAGTAAACTGTCTCTTTCCTAAGGACTTTACATTAGACGTATTTCTTAAGAAAAGGATGGGATGCCTGTGGTGATTATTTCTCTTTTGTACTCCCAAAATCTATAAAGTTCATGTGCCTCATCAGTCACATTATGTGTAATAAAGACAGGAAGTGGATGGGAACAGTGCGCCCCTGTAAATCTATGAACCAAATACATAAATACTACTTATTTCAAGTGGATTCAAAATGAGTTGCCAAAAACTGAGTTTTAGGAAGGACTTGAATGCACCCTCATATTTGGCGACTATTTGTGGAACATCTGCAGATTGTCAATCTGTTTTTCCTCATCCCCTCAAAACATTTCAACTTAAAGTCAGTAACATTTGAACTTTGTCCATTTTTTTTGGCATATTTTAATTATGAGGCCTGTCCATCTGTTGCTGATTAGATTCTCAGAATCTAGTTCACATATTTCTTCACTGATGAATGACTGATTTAACATGAAACCACGCCACTGCTGTTATGACTGATTTGAATTAACCACATCATCTACACAGGTGAAGTTGTGCCTTAACAAGTCAAGTTTCTGTTGTTACTCCTTAATTAACATACCCCTTTCTTTCTCTCTCTGTGTGTCTTTAGTTGAAGCAGCCAGACAAGGCAGCGGCGGCGGCTCACACCTACTTCCAGGCCAACCCAGAACACGTGGAGATGGGTCAGAACCTGGAGCAGTACAAAGACCTGCAGGGCGTTGAGGAGGAGCATTTTGTGGATCGAGAGGCCCGGCCTCACCAGGTAGGATAAGAAACCGTACGGATGAACTTGTTTTGTTTTGTGCTTCTCAGCAGTGTGACCTGTCAGCCATCTTTATTTTTTTCAATCCTGGCCAAATGTCTGGCCGCTTCTTCTAAGTTGCTTCTTTCCCTAAATGGAAAAGTAAAAGCTGTTGTCCCTGAATGAAACAGGCCTTTGTGTTAATGGCCCTTGCAGTTTAATGACTGGAAACCCCATTTTGGCCTTTTAGTGCTGGCTGTGGTTGAAGCCCTGAATGCAGACGAGTTTGGGATCCTTTGTGCGCTGATTTGTTTACAGTTTTTCACCCTTCCCCGGCCCCTCTCTCATTCCTCCTTCTGCCCATACATTCTCTCTTCATCTTAAGGTCAGGCTTGTACAAGTTCCTACAGCAGCCTCTGGGTAAAGCTACTTACCAAACTAAACTTTACTAAACCTCAATCATTACCAATGATTTAAGTGATTGTGTCTCTGTGGCTTCATTTCACTTAACCCTGAATAGCTCTGTGCTGTGTTAATGTAAATGTATGTACTTTGCATTTGAGCCAGTGTGTTTCTGGGTTTTTAGGGGGGGGCTTTTGCTCCGTATTATTATTACATCGTATGTTAAATTTATTCCGAAAGACCTGACAGGAGGAATCCATCTTGGCGACTGTTGTGGCTGATTCACCCTCCTCTCTCTCTGTTCATCTCACGCAAATGATCGTTGCTGCTGCAGGAAACCTCATGTGCACCAGGGGGCCTGTAAAGCCTTTCATGAACTGGCCACGGGTTTACTTACAGTTGTGTGTTGTTGACGGTAAAAGTGAATAAACATTTGCTCATATAAAAATGTCAAAGGTAAATACTTGAATACACTAACAAACCATAAAGAGCTTTTTTTCAGAACACCAAAGGTCATAAACACTTGTCCCATCCTTCCTTTCTCCTGCATCACAGCGCTCCTTCACTGCAGCGGTGAAGTTGTACAACAGTGGCGACTATGAGGCAGCCATCGGTCTGTTTGAGGAGGCTCTCACAGAGTACTATAAAGCAGACGTGGAGTGTCGGGCCCTGTGTCACTGGCCGCAGAGGTTTGAAGGCTACGACTACCTCCGCTACCGTTACAGCCTCTATGAAGTCATATCAGGTGAGAGTCAAACATCTTGAAGGTGAAACGTCTGTCTCTGTGTTGCATGTACATTAATAACTAAACATTTGAAGTGAAGAGCCAGGCTACATTAAAGGAGAATTATTATTCTTTTACGTGTTTTGTTTGTTTGTTTTGTTTTTCAGTGTTGTATATGGGTTCTTGTGCATGTCAAAGCTCTTGGAAGTTAACAAGGTCAACAGAAGCTCTTCTCGCCCACAGCAATTACTGCTCCTGAAATGCCTCGTTGTAGTCCCGCCTTTAATTCTGTGACTTTGTGACATCACGCTGCATCACCGTGTCGCGTAATTTATGCCTAGCATCTAGTTTGGCATGTAGAAATTAATTTAGCACTGCTGCTCTGTAGTTGTCAGTGGTGCAGGTTCATACGTGTTTGACCTGACCAATCAGGGCAGACTGGATATTTCGGAGGTGGGGCCTTAAAGAGACAGGAGCGCTGCTGCACCGCACGGTATGGAAAAACTGATGTGATCATATAAACTTATTCTAGTAGTAACCCAAAATAAAATGATGAATCTGAAAATAAGCATAACATGTCTCCTTCAAAGGTCCAATATTATAATCATTGTGAGGTGAATATTTCTGTTCGGGTGTCCACTAGAAAAGGTTCACATTATTTTGGATATGATTTATTGATGTAATGAGCTGAGTATGTTCTTTGCAAATGTCAAAATCGTAGCGATGATTAACGCTTTACACTGTAAGTTTTTTAATTAGAACCAGGACTCTCTTGTTCAGGTTGTGCTGTGAATCACTCTCTTTGTGTGCTTCATCCACAGCAACATGGCTGCGTTGAGTGGATGTTGAAATGACAGCTGGCACTAATTTAAAACCTCATGTACATGCAGTGACAAAGTAAACATTATGATGACACCCATCTTGGTTTGACCGGGTTTTCAAATCTTTTTTAATATCCGCTGTGGCCTATTTAGATATAATGCTGCTTTCTTTTTTCTTTATTGGTTCATTTAAATGAGGGTCAGTGTACAATGTACTTGACCCCCTCCCACATGTTGCAATGAATTTAAATCTTCCCCTGATGTTTAGGTTTTTCGCCCTCTTAGAAACCCCGCCTTGTGTTTCCTTGTTGATTTCGTAAATACATATTGTTGATTTATAGCCTCACGACCCTCTGACAGTGGTTTCCCAAAGTCCTTGTCTTGGGTGGATTCTGAAAAGTCTTCAAGATGCGTGACAGCGTTAGATGAAAGGATAGAGACTGTTTATTTGGTGTGTGGAGCATTTTATCAACCGATCGTGACTGTTCCACCAACACGTCTGACTGCATTGCATGAGCCCAAGCCTGGTGAGGCTTAGACATGGCCAAACAACACCCTTCACACTCACTAGGTGATAACATCTCCCTGACAGCAACCAGAAGGAGCTGGACGCTGGCACTGGGTCAAAGGGTAGATGAGTGATGCAGCCACATTACTGAAGGTTCCTAGAGTTTTAACTATAACCATACTGTTTACTGTAAAAACATATTTAAATTAGGTGTAAGATTTAGCTAAAACTTTCCTTCAGTTTAAACATACATTCAAACATGACATAGTGTCAGATGTTTGTGCACTGTGTTGCAGAGATGTATACTGAAGTTAGCATTCTAACCAGCTAGCCCGGACTAATCCTGTCACTTAATACCAGTTGGTACCTGAAGTCTGATAGACTGATAGCCTGCCATAGCTTCAGCTGGGGGGTGTACGTTTAGCAGCGAGTATGCTACGTTTCATAACCTCTTTCTATACTCTCAAAGAGTATAGTGAGCATCAGGTAGTGGTAACTCTGTGTCTTATGTGTTTGTATTCTATCAAGACGTTGGTTTGGAATTATTGACTGTGTATTGAAGCGCACCATATACCGCGATCGCAACTTCCCCAGTTCAGTCCCAAGTCACTGTTTTATTGCTTTTCATTCCTCCTCTCTTCTTCACGTCTTGTCATCTCTCCACTTTTAAACACCATGTTTGAAAAAAAGGCCCCAAATGCCCAAATATACCTGTAAAGCAGAGGTATGAACTGTTGGTACACGTCAAGCTTGATATTATTTCACCAATATTTGTTTGCATCTGTCGCCAAGCTTTTCCTGGCACTTCATGTGTTTTTGAATACAGAGATTTATATGTCAGTGCATTGGCTTGAGTTTCTTAGGAGGTAAGAAGGTGCAAGTAAACTTCTGACTGCGAAGGTTTCAGAGCAGAGTCGAAGGTACAAATCAGAGCAGGGCACAAAGACAGAGATTTTGTCCCTTAAGCGTCCATGAGCTTTTCATTATTCTGTGGTCGACCACAGCGCTAGGTTTTTTTTTTTGTTTTTTTTTTGAATTAGCTGGAAAAAGAATGGAGTGGTTCCTCTGGATTCACCACACATTACACATTTTAGGACTTACCATTCTCAGTCAGTGTGTTGGATACTAGCACACGGTCTCTTAGATGAATGAAATTATGAATTATGAAATAACTGAGAGGACTACAGTCCAAGCTCCAGTTAATGCAGATGTATTGAGTGATATTCTCTGCGGCTGTAAACTCGAGAGCTAGGCTGTGCTGTCGGATTTGGTAGACATGCTCCATTACCATCTCTGACAGTCCAGGAAAACAGTCTGAACCAGGGCCACGAGAGCAGCCTGAGAAACTCCACTGACTTGACTACAAGACCACCCCTGTCTCTCTCCTCGTCTTCCTCCTCCTCTGTCTCTCTTTAACCTCACTTGACCTCGTCTGTTTACTGCAGCATGATGGCTTTCTCTTGGCGTCTTTTCATAAAGAAACAATCTGGTATTTTTATGTTTCCGCCCATTCCCTGCAAATTATAAATATTGCTGTGTGAACTTCCACTTGAAAAAAATGTTATTTTTCAGTCCGGCTTGGTGCTCTCAGATTCTTGTTCAGATGCCTCCCCGAAAGAATAAGTTCAACCAAAACCAAAAACTCCCAATTATTATCTACTCCCCCTGACCACTGATGGAAATTCAGTTAAAAGCTTCACAAAACAAAAGTTTTCCTCAAACCATTTCTGGGGCGTCACAGCAAAACGGTGTTGCAGCATTCTCCTGAACGATTGAAGTCGACCAGATTTGTTTTAAAAATGAAAATCTGACTGACTTTCCATCGGCGTAGGCAAGAGAAGATAATGACCCATGAATTTAAATATTTGGGCTGAACTTATCCTTCAAATGAGACTGAAGAGTTGGCTGGTAAACAGCTAATCTTTTTAATGCTGCAAACTCATTATTATTTCTTATCTCTCCATCTCTGTATTTCCCATTGTTCTGTCAGATTCATGTCATGGCTTGTAAAAACACATCTGTTTTGCAGGTTTTTGTGAAAGTTTCAGTTTAGAATTTTCCTCCCAACACCTGAACACACCACCAGTCCAAGCGTTCAGTTGCAGCCCTCCGTAGATTTTTACACAAAACTCCACCAAAATATATGACTTAACATATACTGTTTTATTTATTTTGATTAACAAGGAAGATAATACGACAAAGTCTGCCTGTACTGAGCAGACAGAGCAGTTCAACAACAGAGGTCACTGTTAGACAGCTCATCCAGGCAGCCAGTGGCATACATCAAGCTGCCGGAGAGGAACCTCAGTATTTTTTCATAAACTCATACGGTTTTAATGAGCTTCATGAATAACCTCACATTTTAGCTACTCTGTTATTATTTTGTTGCATTTACAATCGTGCCATGCAGCCAACAGAGAGCCCCCGTAGGGAATGTTTGATGTGGAGGGATGTGCAGCAAACATTCCACCGCCAGCGTCATCATAATTACACCATTATACACACATACATCAACAGTGGTCAGCGGTGCTTTTTTTCTGACACGAGTCAGGCTTTTCTCCCTGGAAGCTGAGGCGAGCTTTGTGCAGTAGCGGCAGC